>NW_024609839.1:64684508-65182008 GCF_016920785.2 Ixodes scapularis | reverse complement strand
GACGCTATTGGACGAAAAGGAGAGCTCTCTTTCTCTTTCTCCTTTTCGTCCAATAGCGTCTCTTGGTTTTTGGCCATCTTCGAGGGCGTGTCCCTCCACGCTTGTGGCTTTAGCTCTGGTGGCGTCATGTCGCCTCCGGAAGCTTCCTACCTCCGTTAGGGTATAGACAAAGTTTGGGCGTACGGTTATGCTATACACGAAGCGAATAAGCCGAAAATATATAAACTTTATCAGAAAAACGAAAGTGTCTGCGCCGACCCCAAGGTCCGAGAATCTTCGGGAGGTTATAGGCTAATAGAACTTACATATATGAGCCGTGCGAGCGAACTCTATATACCCCCGTTTCATATTAAATCTGACCCCAGCCAACGCTGCCATTCGCAGGGCGTATTAAGTAGTGCCAAAAAGTGCATCGTCACGCCGCTTCAGTAGTCTTTGTGCGTCGTTTACTATCCACTGTGGAACCAATTCCGCGCAAAAACAAAGCGCAGGGTCACAGCGCATTCACTTTGCCTGATTCGTGTAGCCGTTGGTAGTAAACGACGCACAAAGACTATGCGGTGCGCAAGCTCGTCTGCTTCTTTTGCAAGGGTGGTGATGACGTCAGAATGCCGCGTTCTGATTGGCTCTGATTGAAGGATAATAAGCAGACCTCGAGGCAGCTTGCTTTGATAGCTACCCACTATCCTTCAATCAGAGCCAATCAGAGCTCGGCGTTCTGACGCCATCACAACCCCAGCAAAAGAAGCAGACGAACGTGCGCTCCGCATAGGAGCGCCGTGACGGCGCACTTTTCGCGCTGCTTGATGTTTTTCATTGGATCGTGTACCTTGGACTGCGGCCGGACCTAGCGTAAAACGAAAGATAAAAATAGGAAAAAAAAATAATAAACAGCGACGGAACACTGAAACTTTTCCACGCCATTGGACCATTTGCAAAAATTTTCCGACTCAATAAATCCGTTGCAAGAAAAAAAAAAGGACGAAAATCAGAACCGCGCGAAGCCGCGGTCCTGTTTTATTGGGGAGAGACAACGCCAAGCGTTTTCCTTCTACATTGCTCTTCTAACACTCGGGTGAACAAAAAAAGAAAAGAAAAGGAAATATTGCGGGCTGGTTTGGGGTTTACGGGAAACACGTAGTGATTTCCACTGGAAATGGAGAGGTCCCTCGTTCGATACCAGGACCAGGCGGATTTTTTCGTTCGCGCATCAGTCACCTAGCAAGGCATGTAGTTGGGCTAGTTGGTGGTACATAATGTTAGGAGGGAACAGCGCAAAAAAGGACGTAAGACGAGGTCGAAGAAACACACAGACAGGGCGCTGACTTACAACTGAAAGTTTATTGCTCTGAAGAAAGAGAAATAAACACAGAAAGGAGGAAGGGGAGAGAACAAACAAATCAAACCAATAACATGCGGCATCACCCACGCCCACGCTCCGTCACACGAACCTGCCACACTTTCTTAGAAAATCCACCTCGTCATTTGCAAGGGCAACCGAAGGAGCGCTCACACACGTGTCAGCTCCGATAGACGCGATAAAAAATGCTTCGTCTATCTCCCTCGCAGTTTTGTTTTTGTGACGAGACAAAATCTTTATGTCACGCAATGACGGCGTGCAGCCACACCTGTCACAATGAACCGCTAGGTTTCCTGAGGGCGAGGAACGCAAAGAAAGGGAATGTTCTCTTGCCCTTACGTTAACACAACGCCCGGTTTGACCAATATACACCCTGCCGCAGGACAGGGGGATCTGGTACACGACCCCGCTTACACAGGCGACATACGGGGTGCGATGTTTGACGTCGCACACAACGGAAGGGCGTCCCTCTCTACTAACAGCAGCACAAAGGTGTGAAAGCTTAGATGGCGCCGAGAAGACGACAGGCACCTCAAACCTACCGGCAACGCGCTTAATTCGGTGGGACAAGGCATGGATATACGGAAGTACGACAGGTCTAGTGGATGGCCTTTGTTTTTTCCCAGGACTAGCGTGCCCCCTAAACATCCGAACAAGGAACTCAGCAACACCCCCCACAACCGCCGAAGGGGAGCCCGCAGAGGCAAGCCTATCAACCTGAGTCATAAAACTTGACCCACACCTATGGTGACATGATTTTAACAAAGACGCCCTGAGGCACGACCCAGCAATAGCCCTTTTCACCAATTTTGAGTGTGCCGAGTCATAAGGAAGTAATCCCTTCTTTGATCTAGGATCATAGGCCCAGCACACGTGTGACGTCCCAAGGCGGAGATTAATGTCCAAAAATTGCAAAGCCCCTTCTGTCGGGACCTCGAGCTTAAAACTTAGGCCTTGGGAACATTCACTAAAAATGTCCACAATCTCTTTAACCGTTTCAACACAGTCGTTGTCAAGGCTGGGTTTAAGAACAATGAGATAATCATCTACATATCTTAGCACTTTCAAAACGCGTCCATCCAGCCTGCCAGCAATGCCTCTATCACACCTCGCCAAATAGATATCACTAAGCACCGGTGCTACACTCGACCCTATACAAATGCCACTCTTTTGCAAAAAGGTATCACCTTCGTAGGTAACGTAGGTTGACTGGATGTAGAAATGCAGCAACTCTAGAAACGAATCACACGACACCCCCGAGGAGCTACTGAACGCCACTGCCCCATTGGTATGGATACATTCCTCCACAGCCGTCATGAGCTCTCAGGAGAAAGCTCTCAGGAGAGCTCATGACGGCTGTGGAGGAATGTATCCATACCAATGGGGCAGTGGCGTTCAGTAGCTCCTCGGGGGTGTCGTGTGATTCGTTTCTAGAGTTGCTGCATTTCTACATCCAGTCAACCTACGTTACCTACGAAGGTGATACCTTTTTGCAAAAGAGTGGCATTTGTATAGGGTCGAGTGTAGCACCGGTGCTTAGTGATATCTATTTGGCGAGGTGTGATAGAGGCATTGCTGGCAGGCTGGATGGACGCGTTTTGAAAGTGCTAAGATATGTAGATGATTATCTCATTGTTCTTAAACCCAGCCTTGACAACGACTGTGTTGAAACGGTTAAAGAGATTGTGGACATTTTTAGTGAATGTTCCCAGGGCCTAAGTTTTAAGCTCGAGGTCCCGACAGAAGGGGCTTTGCAATTTTTCGACATTAATCTCCGCCTTGGGACGTCACACGTGTGCTGGGCCTATGATCCTAGATCAAAGAAGGGATTACTTCCTTATGACTCGGCACACTCAAAATTGGTGAAAAGGGCTATTGCTGGGTCGTGCCTCAGGGCGTCTTTGTTAAAATCATGTCACCATAGGTGTGGGTCAAGTTTTATGACTCAGGTTGATAGGCTTGCCTCTGCGGGCTTCCCTTCGGCGGTTGTGGGGGGTGTTGCTGAGTCCCTTGTTCGGATGTTTAGGGGGCACGCTAGTCCTGGGAAAAAAACAAAGGCCATCCACTAGACCTGTCGTACTTCCGTATATCCATGCCTTGTCCCACCGAATTAAGCGCGTTGCCGGTAGGTTTGAGGTGCCTGTCGTCTTCTCGGCGCCATCTAAGCTTTCACACCTTTGTGCTGCTGTTAGTAGAGAGGGACGCCCTTCCGTTGTGTGCGACGTCAAACATCGCACCCCGTATGTCGCCTGTGTAAGCGGGGTCGTGTACTAGATCCCCCTGTCCTGCGGCAGGGTGTATATTGGTCAAACCGGGCGTTGTGTTAACGTAAGGGCAAGAGAACATTCCCTTTCTTTGCGTTCCTCGCCCTCAGGAAACCTAGCGGTTCATTGTGACAGGTGTGGCTGCACGCCGTCATTGCGTGACATAAAGATTTTGTCTCGTCACAAAAACAAAACTGCGAGGGAGATAGACGAAGCATTTTTTATCGCGTCTATCGGAGCTGACACGTGTGTGAGCGCTCCTTCGGTTGCCCTTGCAAATGACGAGGTGGATTTTCTAAGAAAGTGTGGCAGGTTCGTGTGACGGAGCGTGGGCGTGGGTGATGCCGCATGTTATTGGTTTGATTTGTTTGTTCTCTCCCCTTCCTCCTTTCTGTGTTTATTTCTCTTTCTTCAGAGCAATAAACTTTCAGTTGTAAGTCAGCGCCCTGTCTCTGTGTCTCTTCGACCTCGTCTTACGTCCTTTTTTGCGCTGTTCCCTCCTAACATTCAGTCACCTAGTTCTGTTTGCAAATTTCTGTTTGTCTTTTGTCCCCCCTGTTCCCCTTCTCCACGGATCATTATTGTCAAACACGTGGTAGAGTTTGATAAACTATATAGAGTTGGTGGCAGGTTAAGAATGCAGGAATAGCTCCTTCCTGAAGGCCCTTCACTCTTTCCACTCTAGCAGAGCGAACGCTGGAAAGGATGTGAGGAGGGAATCGCATCCTCTCCAGCGTTTGCTCTGCTAAAGTAAAAACAGTGCAAGGCTTTGTGAAAGGAGCTCTATACACAAGGATGAGTGATGGATGGCCTGCCTCTGCCTCGTCGCCGTCAAACGTATGCTAAAAAATAAAAAAAGAGATTTTTTTCAGTACTGTGTAAAACGCATAGGCTGAGGTTACAGCTCCGTGGGAATGCTTTGCCTGCAGAATATCTCGAGAAACAGTCTAAGGGGCTATTTTAACTGTGTAGTCATATTCGACTCCGTAGTCATGTGCGAGTGAATATTGTAGGACCACCCAACAAACGATAATTAAACCACGAGTTCGCACCCTGCGACCCCCTGACACGCTGCACAGAACATTTGTCATTTTTGCTCCTTACACGCATATAATGCACATAAGGAGGGCTTTAGCCTAGCTCAGTAAAGACTTTATTTTAAGTCAAAATTTAAGCTATGCGTTCGTTGTTTTACGAATATCTTCGAAATCAGCGCTACGTCTGTGTCACTTCTTTGTCTGGTCCTCGTCTTTCTGCGCTGTTTTTAATTCCGAAGTACGTACCAACTCGGGCCCAAGCCTCAACTTTAGCATTTTACGAATATCTTCGTTGAAACAACTGTGTATAGCTAGCATCGTTGAACTCGTTGTTGTTTTCTGTTTCTGTTCTTAATTCATCTCCAGTGGTATTAATTACGAGTTTAACTTCAAATGTAAAACGAAAAATAAATAGGAATATTCAATTTGCATTATATTTTGATTTCGCTACCCACTAAGTCATGTGCAAAAGCTCCCGAGGCTTCTGCCGACTCTTTATAGTACTTTGCGAAAATGAATGTATATTAAAAAAAAAAAAGGCTATGTTTTACGTTCTACGCTCTAAACTTAAAAAAAAAAAAAAAAAGATGAGTGCGTTGACTTTCCCTAAAAGCACTCGGGAAAGCCAATCGCTATAATCTACTGTGAGGGAGCTCGACACATGGAGAGGCTGACCAGAAGTTTAGAGCCGAAAAACAGTTCACGCTGTAAAACAGCATAACGTAAGCACGTGAAGCGTCATGCTTATAGTAGAGAGTTTTAGAATAGGGGGCCCCAAAGCTTGGGGGTCCAAAACGAAATAGGGGCTCACCACTGCGCATGCGCAGAACCCAAACTCTGTTTTGGGGCTTTGGGTTGGCGCTTGGGCCCCTTGCGTCGGCAAACATGGCTGCGCCCTTTCCGCTCGCTTCGGAGCAAGTTCGTCATGGTCGCTGCAGTATTAGCCCATTTCAATGCCAATGAATAGTGCAACCGGCTTTCGCTTTGCTTTATCTCGCACAAGTCACAAAGAATAAGCTGTGGGCTCGCCCCATTTTAAAGATCATCGCCGATTCTGGCCGTTTTCTAAGCCTAAACATACGCGGTAACCGTTGACATGGCAACGTATTGCTACTCTCCATGGCTTCGAGTAGATTTCGTTCGTGGCACGATACCTGCAGCTTGAAAACAAGTATTTCAAGGCTTCAAAGTCGCTCCAGCTCAGATCTAAATAGTTCAGCCGCTCGCAGAGTATGCGCGCTCGCGTTCGTCTCAGTTTCGGCATAGTTGAAGGCCTAAATCTTCGGCTGCAGATGGTCAAAGCGCACACGAACGCCCAAAAAATTTGAGAAGGAGCCATACTTAAAACAGCGCGCAAGCACAGGAGGAAGGAAATAGAACACAGGAAGGAGCGCTGACTCCCAACTTACGTATTATGAAAGAAAGAGAAAGAGGAAGCTTCAGACATGAAGCACACGCACACCCACAAGGTAAAAAGAAGAAAGATTAAAAACAGATACATTACTAAGTTGCAGTAGAAAAGGAGAAAACTGACATTATAAGCTTACGACGAAAAAAAGAGGAGAAAAAAGAACAAAGAAAAACAACAACGTGGGCTTCATATCTGAAGCTTCCTCTTTCTCTTTCTTTCACAATACAGTAGTTGGGAGTCGGCGCCACTGATCTCAATGACAATTGCTGGATCGCGCTTGCCGCTCCCGCAAGTGAAGCCACCGGGCGTCACTCGCTTGGGATACGATTTGCCGTTTTTGCTAGCCTTTGCTGCGGTTTTCCAGCGTGCTGACGACACGTTTTCTACTCGTTCGTCGTCATTCGCCGAAGAAGTTTTTTGAAGACTCTGTGTATTGTTGAGACTTTCCGTCGTGAACACGTGGAAAATTTTACGAAAGTGCAGTGTCGCAGGAAAAAGGCGCAACGCGTCGAAAGGAAGGGCTGGCGGCGTGTTCAAAGCATCCTTGGCACGCCGAAGTGCCGTGTCTCTGTGCCTTCGCGCGCTTGGATACCGACCAAGAACCGACGCCGTGTGAATGTGTTTAGCGAGTGCAATGTGCGTGAAGCCGTATCAAAAGGTACAACTCGTCGAAAACGTGTCGCCGGTGTCGCGGCGTGATCAAGGCTTCCTTGGCACGCCGAGTGATGCATCTTTGTGCCTTCGCACGCTTGGATACCGGTCAAGAATTGACGCCGCGCCAAAGTTTTGAACGTGTGTCGCGCGTAGATGCCTTTAGATCATTTATATATATCGGCCACGGAGTTCTGGATCGTCCAGCTGTTCCGGTGAGTTGCTATCAATAAAAGGGGGAGATCTGTACGTATTCTTATGTACTATATTAACCATGGCTATGTCCCAAATCTACTCTAATAGATTCCGTGGGAGCACGAATAGGGCAACGTTGTACGTGGAGCCAGGGGGGTTTTCGAAAGCAAATGTACAAGACGGCGAGAATGAAAATCTTTGAAGCGCGGCCGATATGGTCGTGTGCAATCTGTTGACCAATTACAATTAGGCGAGTGGCGTAGGTTGATAATAAGCCAGCACTGATCAGTGATGAGGAGCTGTTGTGCACGGTATTGTGTAAACCGTCTAAGGACGAAAAAAAGACGTACCTTCTCCCCATCTCCCGTCGCTAGTGGACGCTGGATTAAGCTCGTTCCTAAACCGCGAGGGGAAAAGACGCTGATCCAGAGGCACGAACAGCTTCACGCACATTGCACTCGCTGAACACATACACACGGCGTCGGTTCTTGGTCGGTATCCAAGCGTGCGAAGGCACAGAGACACGGCACTTCGGCGTGCCAAGGATGCTTTGAACACGCCGCCAGCCCTTCCTTTCGACGCGTTGTGCCTTTTTCCTGCGACACTGCACTTTCGTAAAATTTTCCACGTGTTCACAACGGAAAGTCTCAACAATACACAGTCTTCAAAAAACTTCTTCGGCGAATGACGACGAACGAGTAGAAAACGTGTCGTCAGCACGCTGGAAAACCGCAGCAAAGGCTAGCAAAAACGGCAAATCGTATCCCAAGCGAGTGAAGCCCGGTGGCTTCACTTGCGCTGCAGCGAACAAGCGGGGAAGCGCGATCCAGCAATTGTCATAGAGATCAGTGGTCGGCGCCCCTTCCTGTGTTTTGTTATCTTCCTCCTGTGCTTGTGCGCTGTTTTAGGCGTGTCTTCTAAGTACCAGCTAGCCCAACTCTATGTTACTACGAGAACAAGCGCCAAACTAGCGCTCTACGGATTGGATTGTTTCGGCTACACCCGAAGCGGGATGGCCGAACGAGTCGAGGCCGATCCAAGGCCAGCAGAAAATGGCGGAAAAGAAGGCTCTCGCACACGTTCGCTTCTCGATCGACGATATAATTTATGTGCTACGCGAAGTGTACGCCACTAACCCATTCCAGGATTCCAGTAGCGTCTCCGAAGCAATCGGAAGGAATTTCTCCACGCGGGCCATCTGCGACCGGGTCGACTTGCTGCTGGCACAGTTTAATACGAAGCACAGATTTCCCTGTAACTTTTCGTAACGTAACGTAAAAACAAACAAAAAAAGAAACGGTTTGTGTGAACGAGTAGCAATACGTCACCATGTCAACAGTTACGACGTATGTTTAAGGCTTAGGAACAGCCAGAATCAGGTGCGATCTCTAAAATGGGGCGAGCCCACCAGTCATTCTTTGTGACTTGAGCGAGATAAAGCAAAGCGAAAACCGGTTGCACTATTTATTGGCAATGAAATTGGCTAATACTGCAGCGACCATGACGAATTTGCTCCGAATCGAGCGGAAAAGGCGTCGCCATGTTTGCCGATACAACCCGGCCCCAAGCAGTTGGGGGCCCCACGCTATTTCTCGAATTTCACGTTGGAGGCGCGTGCCAACCCAAAACCCCCAATGGAGTTTGGGTTCTGCGCATGCGCAGTGCTGAGTCCCTATTTCTTTGGATCCCCAAAGCCTTTGGGACCCTCGATTATAAAACTCTCTATAACTGTCGTCCTGCTTCAGCAACAGGATGGGCTAAAAACAAGCTACACCTACCAGCGTCGTGCCTGTGACCGGGAAATGGCCCGTCGAGTTCGCAGATAATTTCATTGGCGCACATGATAGCCGGGTATTTGAGGGCGTGCACTCTCTTGTGACCAGAGAAGTAAATATTCTGATTCAGAGACGGTCGGCAGATGGGTCTTGCTGTGCCGTTCCAACTGGTGTTACCCTCCCTATCATTGGAACCGCAAGCCACAACAAAGTGTCGTTTCAGCGCGAATGTTTTGCGCTTTAATAATTTTTCACTGTTAAGAAGTTCGTTCGTTGTCCACAATGGCGCTGCATGCGAAAAAGGCGAGCGTGCCGCGTTGCGTCGTCACAAACCCTATTCTATAAGCACGCTGCGTGAGGTGTGGTTGCGTTGGGTACCCCAAAGCGTTGGGTTCCGCAAAGCGCTGGGGCCCCCTATTCTAAAACTCTCTAGTGTCATAGCGCAGACCGTTATTATTTTTCTTTATAGGTCCGTATATTCTGGCAATTGGCTCTCTCGAATGCTTTGCTGGAGAGTATATACGCACTAGATTTTTTAGAGTGTATATTCTGTGTTCGTACATGAAGTCGCGCATAGGCACTTTCCAAAGCCACGCACTCGCGCCCGTGCCTTCGACAGCTCTGGTAGGTGTTCGTGGGATGAAGTATAATAGCTCCGATTTAAGTCACGTTACGCAGCAAGCCCGGGATCGTTCAACCCTAATCAGCGCGCGAGCTCTTTTCGGCCAAGCAGCCCATGAGCCACACCGCAAGTGCTAAGCCCTCGTGGGTTAAACAGCGCTCACCCTACCACGGACCGCACAAGACGCCACGAGCCATAGAAAGCCAATCCAATCCCATCTGAGTGTCATGTGACCGTCGAGAAACTCCAAAAGAACGCGTGGGACGCTTAGGTGCATGATAAGGGAACAGCGCTGGGACAGCTCCTGCCGCGGTCCATCGAAGGTGAGATGGAGTTTGATTTTCAGGTCCGGGGTGGTTGGCTAATTCTAGCACCCGGACGCGGACGATTAGTGTCGTGGGAGCTGCTCCTAACGGCTTCGACTGTAATGAGGGGAAGGCGCCCAGGAACACGTGGACCATGTCCTTAGATAAGTGCTTCAGTAACTCGATGATTGGAGCTCTCACTTGGGTATCGCGAGCGGCGCCCGCATACGCAGGACGCGTAGTGCCGTTGTGCCGAGCCGAAAAGAAAAATACTCTTACAAAGCTCTCTGTTCACCGTGATTGCTGCAGTTTCCTCTCCTGCGTTCGCTCTGGCTAAAGTGGAACGTGTGGAGGGTTTATGGGAGGAGCTAGTCCGTGCTTTTTTTCAATTTTTTATCCTGCAGTAGATTGTAGACAGAGTCGAAAGGCTTGGGGCATACAGTACCCTTCTAACCTTTGACCGTTCGAGATGGCCTCTTGGGGTAATTTTTTCAGGGACTGAGGAGAAAGTGGCCCTCGTAACTGCGATCTTATTCGTAATTTCTGGCACTTCGTGATGCGTCCCCAGCTAGACTGAGTAATTTTCTACGGCTGGGTAGCCGGGCGCCCTAAATGAACTTGCGGTTTGCTTATTTGAAGGGCGAGCAAAGTGCTTTATTACTCTAGACTTAGATGAAGTCAACGTGAAGGTTTTATGCACGAATGATTCTACAACCTTTGCGGCATTTCTAACTGTTGCTCCCGCTCCACCCCCCGGCCTGGGAGTAATTTCGACGGATAAGACGTTACATTTTACTTGAACTGTGGTTTTTCCATTTTAATGCGTCAGCCCTGGTACATGCGCCGACCTTAGACTGGGTTGGACTAACCAAAGCCCACCACGTCGCCGCGGGGTGGCGCCACGGCCCCACTGGCTGTGGAAACTGGCTGGGCGACAGTACGGGCTCGCTTTGGACGCCCTCGAAAGATTTTGCCGCCGGCTTTCGAGACCTGGGGACGCACACGGGCTACGGTTCCGTTCTTCGACCTGCCACGCTTGCCACGCGGTTACTGACGCGCAGTCCACTTGCCACGTCATCGGGCCGTAAGCGCACGGTGTCGTCGCCAGGTGTCGTATGCACAACATCTGCGGCCACGCAAGGCCCAAGAAGACCGACGACGCCGTTTGGAAGAAACCGCCAACTATCCGCCGCAGAATGAAACGTACGTTCATGGTGAACAAATGCGCACAACAAAATGCCTCTGTTGTTTTACGCGCATCGTGCGCACGTCCTTCACGCACACACCAAGTGAACTGATCTGCTTGCACCGGGGAGAAGAGGGGTTTCGGGAATGTTCACCCCGCGGCTTTGCTTTAAGACGTATTTATTTAACGACCAAAGAGGTGAGCACCACATGCGCCCTGCTGTTTGGACAATATACCCCGCGGAAAAGTGCTGAGAGGCTCGCCTCGCAGAGCCTCGCAGTTGAAGCTTTGTTCGAACTGTGGGGCCAGAAACCACAGTTGATCCTTGTACATCCGGATCTGTCCCTGACATTGTGAGGCATTCTGCAACTACATTAGTATTTGTGGAGTACGAGCAACGTGAATTTGGAGCCGAATTCATTCGCGCTTTGGGCATTTTTAAAGACTGTTTTGCGTCCTTGCAACTGACACACCAATCATCAGTCGACAATTTCATCAGATATTTAGACCCATAGGCCTGTATTTATCAGCCGGGCACATATGCGGGGTCTTTGAGCCCAGAAGTAGCGAGCCGATTCTCTCGTTCGGCTCAGCACATTCGGAGATTTTGAAGAGGAATTTTGAATGCATCCACCCTTTCTAAATCATGCCCCCATCGCATGTCCGAATAGATTCCTAAAACAAATAAACAGACTTGCGAATGCCGGCTACTCACGGAAAATTCTGACTTCAATGGCCTCAAAATTAAAAAAAAAAGCTTGATAAAGCGTTTAACAAGCTACGAATGCCCAAGAACCCGTAACAAAAAAAGTGTCCGTCACTCCGTACTTGCACAAGATTGCCCACAATTGAAAGAGAACAGGAGAAAAAGCAGACGTTGAGGTAATTTTTTCTTCTCCAGGATCGCTAGGCTGGACGTTCGAGAAGAGGTCACGCAAATAACGTTAATGAAGGAAGGAACGTATCATAGCAACACACGCACCGCGGCTCTGCCCTCTTTGACGCCTCTACGTCATCGCGAAATTGACGCCTGTCAGCCGTTTGAGTGACGCTCAGAGCCGATCCCTGCGAGCGGAAGACGCAGTCCCTGAGGCGTTCCTATACGCGCGGAAACCGGGTAGGGTTTAGTAGAAAGCGGGAAGCAGTTTTTACGTTGTGTAAAGCGACGGCAACCAATCCTTTGTGTCGCTGGCCGTCACATTTCAAATGCACATAAAATTTCTGAAAAGTAGTATAAACCCAATGCGCGTTGATGAAACAAACCGGCTTTCTGTGTCCATTTTTAGGTCGTTTAAGAGGTAATTAAAGATGCGCGCTCCGCGCCTTCTTTAAAACATCGTATAGGAAAAAGCAAGAATCGCGCGGTTGATGGCTGCTCAAACGAAGAGCAACTCTCTTTCATGTAAGGGCTATGGTTCCTCGCGCGCAACCCGAAGACCTCACTCCGAGTTTGACCCGCGACGAAAAGCGCCAGCTTGCTAGCCACCGGAACGCGCTGGGACCCCTGACCTTTCAAGAATGAAGGGGCACTGGTCCCGGCGCGTAATGAAGGCGCGGAGACAAGCAGACGGCCTCGACAAGGACGCCTACTCGCTCCGTTGAACCCAAGGAACCTGCGGTTGACCTAACCTTACCCGAGACAGGGAAGGAACAAGAAAGATACGTAAGAGGAAGGGTCGAAACACAGCGTCTCCGAAAACAGCTGTGTTCGGAGACGCGCCTTTATTTTCTTTCCCTGTCTCGGGTCAAGGTATGTCCAGCTTTCACGAGCTCGCCTGCGCGCTCACGTTTCTTTCAGACCCGCAGTGTTGTCATAACTGGGAACAGTAATTACTTTTATCTTGCCTCGGATACCTCAGTAAAAAAGCTTTGCCACTACTCTTTTTTTCTTTTTAAGTCATTGTCTAGCCGCATTTAATTTTGTCCTGAATATGGCAGTCCTGCGCGTATATTAATTGATACGTTACGAAATTCACTCTAGGTGATGTGTTTCAAAACGTGTTCAAATGAGAGATGAATGTTTGGCATGACGTCTGTGATTTAATAATGCCCAATTGTTTACGTTGCGCACTGCTAGTCTGTGTTCTTTTTTACTTTCGAGAATGAAAGAGTGCAGCCCATGTTTTCACATCATTTTACGTTTTTGAGTTACGGTTTCGCAGTTAAAAAATAAAGCACCTTCAAGAACCAACTAGCCGTGCAATATATCATAAACCCCACTCCTCGTGAAATAAATGAAAGACGTTTAAAAAATCTTTGTAATGCGAAATTAGAGCGCAGCCCTTAAGGAGGAGGAGGGGAGGATATGGAGGGGAGGGTATGCCTCTCCCCCTTTTCTCCTCTCGTCCTCCCCGTCCTCCCCCACCTCTTTTAATTCTACTCGTCACCCCCACTCCTCCTTCCCGTATCCTCCCTTCCTTCTCCTGTGTACCTTCTCATCCTCCTCCTCCTCCTCCTCTACATCCTCCCCTCCTCCCTCAGTTTCCTCGCTAAATTTAGCTAGAAAATTGACGCCACGTGACCTCAAGACTATTTCAGTTTCCCCGCTAAATTTAGCGCGGAAACTGAACTGATATTGAGGTCATGTGACGTATGTTTTACCGCTAAATTTCGCGGGGTTACGCCGACGGCGACGCCGCTACAAGCATATCGCGGCAGACAGTGAAAGGTCTCAAACTCAGCTGAGGTCCTCCTCCATACCCTCCCCTCCTCCCATGGTTTCACCGCTAAATTTAGCTGGAAAACTGACGCCACGTGACCTCAACTCCAATTCAGTTTCCTCGCTAAAGTTAACGGGGAAAATGATGTCACACGGCTTCGTGTCACGTCACCCATGAACAACTTAAGTTTCTCCACTAGATTTAGCGGCAAAATTAACGGCACGTGACCTCAGCACCGATTCAATTTCCCGCTAAATTTAGCGGGGACGCAGAATTATTGTTCAGGTCATGTGACGTCAGTTTTACCGCTAAATTTAGCGGGGTTACGGCGATGGCGATGGTGACGCCGCTATACGTGAAAACAGGCGTCTAAGAGCTGCGCTCTAAAAGCGACACATACACCGAACGGTCTCAAACTCAGCTGCAATTTTTACAGCGGAGCTGTTAAGGGCTAGTTTCCCCAGGATCGTGTCCAGTACCAAGCAAATGTCGACACAAAACTCTGGGTGCCGCCGTCGCTCATTGATGGCGGCTGCCTAGAGTGTTGTGTTTGACGGTTGTCCGCTTGCCGCCGTCGCTCATGGATGGCGCAACCTTTCGAGCTTTTCCAGTCTGGCTTTCCGACTTGCGGCCGGCCATTACTTCATTCCCAGCATAGTACAGCTTCGCTGGTCTTCCTTCTTCACCAGAGTGAAAAAGCTAAAAATCTTTTTTCTTTTTTTTTTTCAAACAAACAAACAAAAAAAAAAACACTGTATGCAGCGTGACAAAAGGTAAAACAGAGAGAAACAAGACAAGTTTTGCAGTGTCTTGAGAATTCCTAAGTGACACAAATCCCAATACTAACACCAAGAAGCACACCTGTCTGATTTTTAGTGGTAATACAGAATATCAAATAGTGCCGGAGGCAATAACGGGACACTACAAACCAGAAGGGAAATGAAACAATGCCCAAATTGACAATATCCCCGGTTTAAACAACACTAAGAAATAGGTCTTTACTAGTCTACAGAGGGTCTAAATTATTTCTCGGTTCTTTGCAGGGGCAAGCCAGATGACCCTTGTCGGTTTGGCAACTAAACCCCCAAGCCTTCTCGGCCATCGTCCCACGCATTTCATGCCTTCTGCTCATACAATGAAAAGGCCATCGATATCACCGCGATGCAGTCAACACATATCCGGAGGCGGTACCGCCCGTCTCTAAACGCAGCTCATGAACATACCCGTGGATAGGACCATAAAGTTCCCCGACCTCACACTGGAATTTAAAGAGATACGCGTATGCTGGAAGTATGAACCGAGGTCACGCAAACGATTTCTTCCATTTGCGTCTGGACATTCCCAAACTGTAAAACGAAGTAGTGTTGCCAACATTGGTCTTGTCTCGGCCTTGAACAAATAGTGGCTTCGTTCGTTATACCTGCACAACCTGCACCGGTTCAGAAAAATAAGGGAGGCGTACGTTGTGTCGTATCTCAATATACATACCGAGAGTACACTGCCTTACACATTTCTGCACCGGTGCAGGAGGGGCAGGTAAATTCAAGAAAACTGTTGTCGCCATAATATTGGGTGAAGTTTTGAAAAGCAAATTTCCCGCCTATGTGATTACGGCTATCCAATAGAGTCTCCTGATACGCGTGTGTGAAAACAATTGCACAAAACAGAAACACAAATCAGCTGACACTGACAAAAAAACACACAAAAAAACAACAACAAAAAAAAAAAAACTAGTTTGTTGCAACTCAAGAAGGTAGACGGGCCGGGGAGGAGGAAGCAGACGGAACGCTAAAGGGAGAAAGAGGTTCCCCCTCTCTTCTCCTGGAAATGCTTTGAGTTGATAGTCGGCGCTGTCGCCTGCCTCGTCTTTACTTTGTCTTTGTTTTGTCGCGCTGTTTTAAACCAAGATGCCCAAATTGGGTATTCCTCGGAAATCCTGCTATAAGGGAGATACTTCCCTCTCCATTCGGAGATTGCAAACGGGGAGAAACAGGGAGTATTTTCAGTCGTGCTCAACAAATAGCTTGGGCAGGTGAACGTTAAGCCTGTTGGAAAAGCCATTAAAACATTTCCCGTTTTTTTTTACAGACTGCGCCAAACATTTGTGAAACATGAAAAATAAAAGGACAAAAAATAATTCTCTCCCCCCCCCCCCCCCCCCCCCCCGCCCCCATCAAAGCGTTGTCTCAAAATGTCGCACAATTACTCCCCAGTTGATGAACAAATGTGTTTAGTACGATCTAGACGTCATTTCATACTTCCGAGTGATTAAGTTTTCGGTCGCCCGAGGTTCTCCTGTAGGAGGAAAATATTGAATTAGTGGTTAAAAGCTAGGAGTCACTCGAAGAAAGTAAGGAAAATTAGTGCTAGTTACACCCCTAACAGACAAAATATTAGTCTCCCTTTTTTTTAAGAGTGCGCACGTACATGTGTACATTTATTCATCCTCTG
The DNA here is from genome assembly GCF_016920785.2 of Ixodes scapularis. Classification (NCBI taxonomy): domain Eukaryota; kingdom Metazoa; phylum Arthropoda; class Arachnida; order Ixodida; family Ixodidae; genus Ixodes; species Ixodes scapularis. The sequence goes on along the minus strand of NW_024609839.1, from coordinate 65,166,091 downwards.
AAGTAACATTAACACCTATCTGCGCCGAGGCCCGTAAATTTGTTCATATATATATATATTTTTTTTTAAATTTTTGTTAGGGGTCAGTGATGAGCCGACTTTGTCACTCCATTTCACCTTACGATGAACCGCACAGGACGCTGCTCATTGGATTGGAAGAGGCAGTTCAATGCCGTATGAGTGTAGAATAGTGTCACTGAATAGTTTTCAGTGACACTAGGATAGCACATGTCGTCCGCTCTGTTCCGGTGAAACTTGCAAGGTAAAACGGAGTACGCAGCAACCCGAATGAACAAGGTACCAGGCGTATTCAGATGGACGAAATGTTCGCTTTTAAACGGGGCTAATTAGGAGGTGAAAGTGAAGTCGCTCGCACCGCTGCTACGTACGTAATCATGGAGCACGCAGTCGTGAGAAAACGATAATGTATTTTTTTTCTTCTTTTTTTAGTGCTTACGCTTCAACTGAAATAAGAGAGGCTCGTAAACGTTCGAAACCAGAGAAAGAAAAAAAAAAAAAAAAGTAAAATGGCGTGCGAAAAAATCGCCTTGTTTGAAGAGCCATTTGCGAGCCCGGCGCAAATGCACGTCGTTTTTTGGCGCCCTCTGCTCGTTGAAAAGCTCTGATGGCCGAGTGCACTTTGCACTGGCGTTTGTATCATTCCACTAGGGTCAAGCATTATTTTTTTTTATTTTTGTAAGGGTATAACTGGGATTTTTTGGGGGAACAAGAAAGTCTACAGGCTACAGGGCACACTCCGACATCGTCTCAATCCGGCCAAGTCAAGGGCTAGTTCCATTCAACTACGCAGGGCGAATTTATGAGTCAGGCTTTTGGGTGTAGGATGAGGGCTGTGGAGGATGGAGGAGGGGGGGGGGGGGGAGAGTCTGCGGAGAGATTTGACGTTGGAGATGGATGTGTCGCCACGGGCGATGCAATGGCCAGATCTATTTTGAAAGCTAAATATCTGCCATTTCACGGGAAACAACACAAAACAAAAAATGTACTGCTGTATATCGCTCTTTTCATGAAAAATCTGCCCTTTAGGGACATTGGCCCTTAGGAGCCCCCCCCCCCCCCCCCCCTTTAAATTCGCTCCTGCAACTAAGCACCCGTCAAACTCACCGATAGCTGTGGCGTTTTGCTTTTGTTTATGGCTAATAACTTTTTTGTATATTATGTGTAATCATAGCGTTAATGTAACACAAAAAAACTTCCATCTAACTATAATTTAATGCTTTCATTTCTTTTTATTTAGAAGCGTTGCTTTATTAGCTGTGTTTTAGTAGACCATACCGTCGAAGCTGGAACGGACGTTTGCACCTCAGGCATCACGAAACGCCTCGTCAATCTAGGCGAACGAGCGACAAACAGACATATCAAAATACAGTTTGTCAGCAACTTTCGTTCTCCGCTCGAGCGTCACGAGGTGTCCACGAACGTACACCGCTTGCGACCGAGCGAAACTGAGCGGAACATTTCTTTGCTACACGGCGGGACTATAAGCGAGACCGGGACAACGTCATCCGTTGCGATTGGTCAGCGCCTCGCCGCTGACCAATCACAGAGGATCTTTGAGGCGTGTGTCCGCAGACGATTCTTGTCATCATGTCTGCAGCGAACACCGGGTGTATGCGGAGTGCAAGTTCGTCTGCTTCTTTTTCCGGGGCTGTGGTGACGTCAGGATGCCGAGCTCTGATTGGCTCTGCTTGAAGGATAGTGGGTAGACCTCAAGGCAGCTTGCTTTGAGGTCTACCCACTATCCCTTAAGCAGAGCCAATCAGAACTCTGCGTTGTTCTGACGTCACCGCAACCCCAGCAAAAGAAGCAGACGACTTGCTCTCCGCATTGTCTGATGCACGAGGAGTGCGACTGTGGTTGCAAAGCGCAGGGAGTGACGAGTTCTGTGCATCTCATTATCTCTTCTCAGCCAATGAGGTTGCGGCATTAGCCGATAAGGACAGGAAAGAACCAATCACAAGCAAGAACATAACAAGCCAGGCTCTGCGTTTCTTAAGTTTGCCGGTGACTGCGGCACGCGTTTTTCGCCATGACGTACCGAGTCATTGGAAGTGGTTTATTGCCACACACACACGCTCCTGCGCTGGTGTAAAGGACACTGTGACGTCTATAGAATGTGACGACGGCGATCACCTATATATACGAAATAAAACGACCAATAAAACGACGTGCGGGTGACAGCATTTATGCACTCTATGTTATGAATATTGAGGCGCTTTTATTTGCATCCACGGCACACAGTGGGACTGACGGGGTACACGAAGTTGCTTTTATTAAAGTGCTAACTACGCACGCGGGAGGCCCTCGAGTTTGAATTACCCATTGTTAAGTTGCTGAGCCGCTCATTCGGATTCCCCAGTTTCCTTTCGTTAGGACATCTAACAAAAATTACCTCCCCTGTTCAGTGTGGTAGGTGTTGTACTGCGTAAGGCGCTGGACATTCATAAATCATTATCTAGTTGTCCAATACTGCAGTAGAAAAATGTCCCCCACCTTTCAAAAGCTTCGACACTTCCGCACCAAATAACGTTTGCTTAGCACAATTACTCGTGCCACGTACTCAAGTTTAAGATAAAACGTCGTACTGCAACTCCACCGAATAAACACACCTCGTGAAACAGGTTTTTGCCGCGTCATCTAAACAGTGCGCGGAACGAGCTGACAAGCCGAGGCATCTAGCTGTACCGTTTGCTTGGTTAATCTTACCCACTATACAATATACAAGCGATGATGATGATAGCTAGGGAAGCGCCCCCTCTAGTTCGCCCGCGCTTTCAATTCGCGGTGAGAAGCTCGCTAGGGGCGCTTCTGTTTTCCTCACTCTGGGTAGTGCACGTGCAACACGCGCGGTTAAATTTAAAATTTCATATTGCATAGAAGCTTGGTACTGCACGTGCTTTCACCAGCAGAGGCAGTTGAAGTTTCCTCACTCTTGGTTGTAAAAAAATTCCACCAGGAGGCGATACTTAAACTTGTTGCCGCGAATAGTGCCTCAACTGTGGTATGAGCCCTGGGGTTTATCAGATAACATGGACGCGTCTGTGCTTTCTTTTTTCACCGGCTACGAATACTGGATGGCGGCAGCGGATTTAACAATATTACTTCACGAACTTACCCTTCAAGCATCTCCAGAGGGCATAGGCACCGACCGAAGTCCACCACAGAAGACCAAGCGTATTAGTCAAGCAAGCGCAAATATACAGGGAACCACCGGCAACCGCTTCGCCCAAGATGGCTATCTTTATGTTCGCTTGTCGACCGCCGGAATTTTTCGACTTCACAAAAACTGAAGACTGGCCTCGACGGATACAGCGCTTCGAGCGATTCCGAGCCATAAGTGGACTTGACAACAAGCCCGCAGCAGAACAAGTGAACACCTTGATATACTGCGTGAGCGAAACGGCAGAAGACATTCTACTCTCACTTAGGATTACTGTCGACCGGTCACTACAATACGACGCCGTTAAAGGGATGCTGAGCCAAACATTTCAGTGTCTATAATAAGTGGCGCACGATCTTTCCTCGAGCCAGCAGCCGCCGGTATGCGTGAGCGCACGCAACGAAACTGACGCCATCGTATCCTCCATTCACGCCTGCCTATTCAAGCCCGTTCATCTATTCACGGGATATGGTGACCTCAATTTCGTTGTGTGTGCTCGCGCACACCGGCGGCTGCTGACTCGTGGAAAGATTGTGCGCCACTTAATATAGACACTGAAATGTTTGGTTCAGCATCTCTTTAAGGCCTTCGAAGACCATTTTATTGTACGGCGCAATGTCATCTACAACCGAAGCAAATTCCATACGAGGAAACATGAAGAACATGCGCCCGTTGAAAACTTAAAGGGACCATGAAGGTAATTTAATTTTTTTTTTTAAAGAAGGTGTTTTTGGAAGCATTGGGGTCCTGGCATGGACCCCAATGCTTCCACACAATTTTTTCTAGAACGTTGTAACTCTTATTTCTGTACCTGCAAATAAATTTGCGAAACCGAAACAAAAATTCAGATTTCTTCCCTTTTTCGCCTCTGGAAAGAGAAGTGACGTCAGGGCGCACTGTCTGCATCGGTAGGATTTAGTGCACACTCAGCGTGGTTCCCGTGGTTCGCTCTAGTGCACGGCGGTCTGTGAAGAAAACCTGGAAGAAATGGACGACAACGCCGCGCTCGCAAACGAATTTGAACTCCCGTTCAGCGACCTCACGCCGACTGAACGGGAGATGCTGCTAAGGACGCAGAACTCTGGACTGGCGACCGATGCAGCAATGCTGCGCATTGCTGCATCAGTCGGCAGTTTATGCAAACTAACGTCGCCCGATCGACCGCACGTCTTTAGCCGACCTTTCGCGCAACCTACTACTGCATATAAACGCAGCATGATTGGTGAGACACCAGTTCGCAAAGCGAACACGAGACGACGCACGAAACCAAAACCAAAAGTCCGCCGGCCCCGGCGCTCGTACCTCTTTTTCTTTTTTTTGTCCATGGTTGCTCGATGCTTGTTACGCGCCCGAGGTAGCAGTGCGGGATGCGTTCAACTAGAGCCACTAAATTAGCTGCGCTTAGAGTATCGGCACTCCGTTCCCCGGCATTGTTGTGGGCGCCGCCATTTTCGCTCGTATGCAGAGCAGACGCAACTGCCGATCGTCATGATTCAAAAGTTCGACTTCCTCAGCATTAGATTCGGTGTTAGAAAGGTCGTGTAACATTGCTTTGCTCTGTCACGAACTGTTTAAATATTTGTGGAGGGCGGAAAAGCGGTTCCTGTGATTTCAGATAAAGCTTCAGACAACTGGCAACCATGATTTTAAGACGCAATATGGCCAATTTTCGTTACTCTGAAGCGTAGCTTAGTTAGTGGCACTACGTTCAACCAGTGACAAACGGAGGGATCGCTTCAGATTATGCTTTTGTACACGGTATGAAATCTATTAATTCCCAACTACAACTTCAAGATATTATCCAACGTTCAAATAAACTTTTTTCATCACATCTCACCACCGAAGTCGAATCCAAGAGCGCGTCTATCGTTTGAACCAATCGCCAGACGAGGAGCCCGTTGTCGTCACGCTTTGACGGCGCATTTTAGTTCACCTTTCTGTCGCCGCCTCGGTGGGATCTCAGGCATCATTCCCGGCGCTATTATTACCGCTCTTGTTTGCTCGATTGGTGCGGCACCCAAACTTCCGTTCGGGCTAGAACTTGGTCAACAGTATCTGAGACGTGCCTGGCATCCATTTCAATCGTCGAATCAAACTTCGAAACTGCCTTCATGGTCCCTTTAATCACCTATCTGCATGCTCTCGCGAAATACTGCAATTTCGGAGCACTCCACGACGAGATGATACGTGACTGCATCGTCGTGGGAGTCCAGGATAAAAAACTATCCGAGAAAATGCAACTTGATGCAGAACTAACTTTAGAGTCAGCAACCACGATGGCGCACCAGTCGGAAACAGTCAAAAGCCAACAAGACGCTTTACGTGGAACCGAGAACGTCAACAGAGTTCAAACATTCAAGAGACCAGCCCCACTGAGAGGGACACCCCAAAAGGGAAACACACAACAGTTATGCTACTGGTGCGGCAGGGAGAAGCACTCCGAGGATAACTGTCCAGCGCGAAATGCCAAGTGCAACAAATGTCAGAAGCCTGGTCACTTCGCAAGCGTTTGCCGGAGCGGAACTCACGTCCGAGAGCTAACCGCGTACGCACCAGAGGAGCCGTATTTCTTGGGAGTTCTTCAAGCCTCATGAGCACAATCTTGGGATGTGACTGTGGATGTAAACAACATGCCGGTTATTTTTAAGATCGACACAGTATCCGACGTCATCCCTGTTCTCGAGAGATTGCACAAAACATCCCTCGGCCATGGGACCCTGACGACACCAACATGGACCTTGTGGGGGCCCATGAAGAAAAACTAACTGTTCTCGAAGTGCTAAAAGCACAAATCCAGTACCGCGACAAGGTTATGACAACAGACATCTACGTGACACCTGAGTTGTAGACTCCATCACTCTCCGGAGTAGACAGTGAGATCCTGGGTGTTGTCAAGAGAATGAACGAGGTACTCGTTTGTCAACATACGACAGTGGACCCGAGGGCCGAGTTCCCAGCACTCTTTCATGGCCTTCGTTATGTGAGGATGCCTTAGTTACACGATAAAACTCCGTCCGGATGCAGTACCTCTTTCCCTCGCATCTCCAGAAGATTCCCACTTCCCCTGATGGACAAGATCAAAGACGAGATCGCCAACATGGCCAGACTAGAAGTAATTGAAGCCGTTGAAGAGCCAACAGACTGGTGCTCTGCCATGGGGATAGTACAAAAGCCAGATGGAAAGTTTAGGATTTGCGTGGACTACACCGAACTGAACAAATATGTAGAACGCGAACTGCACACCCTCCCAGTCACGGAACACGTACTGGGACAACTAAGTGGAGCAAACGTTTTCTTAAAAATGGGCGCCAATTCAGGGTTCTGGCAATTCGAGCTGGCCAAAGAATCACAAATCCTGACAGTATTCATTACACCTTTCGGAAGATACAAGTTTAAGCGAGTGCCGTTTGGCGTCACATCTGCTACAGAGTTTTACCAACGCAAGATGAGCTAAGTCCCGAGTTACATCGAAGGAGAAGTATGTAATATGGACGACATTCTCGTCTATGGGTCGACGAGACAGGAACACGGTAAACGACTCCGAGCTGTCTTATTCGGTCTTCAACAAACAGGCATAACGCTGAACGTGAACAAGTGCCAGTTTGGAGTCACGCGCATCAAGTTCTTGGGACACGTTATTGACCAATGAATTAATCCTGACGAAGAAAAGGTGCGAGCTGTCAAACAAATGAAGACACCTTCGAACGTCACAGAACTGAAGAGTTTCCTGGGAATGGTGAATTACCTCGCCAAATTCATACCGCGCCTTTCACAGGTGTCGTACCCTCTGACCACACTTCTGAGCTCTAAGAATCACTGGACCTACAGTGATCTTTCGAAAAGTTAAAACTGGCACTCTCCTCAAGTCCAGTATTAGCTTAATTCGACCCCAGGAAGCCAACTGTGCTATCCCCTGATGCCTCATCTTTCGGAATCGAGGCTGTACTTCGCGAGGAACAAGCTAAAGCTTGTGCGTTACGGACAATGAGCAAAACAGAGAGACGCTACGCTCAGATAGATAAAGAAGGGCTAGCTGTAGTAGGGGGTTGCGAGAAATTTTGGGCACTTCATCATGGGTATGAAAATTATGATCGAGACAGATTATAAGCCCCTTGTTCCAATATTGCACATCACAGCGCTTGGAGGACATCACACCAAGACTTCAACGCATGAAACTGAGAATGACGAGGTACTCTTATGAGATTAGACACATCCCAGGAAAATCTCAGAGGGACCCGGACGAACAAATGGAAGACGAAATAGCAGCTTATGTACAAGGTATTAGTCTCAGTCTACCAGCATCACCAAAGAGACTAAAGTAATTTCAAGAAAAGCAAGAACGAAAGATTAAAAATTAAAACAGCGCAAGGACACGGACAAGAACAAGAAGTTAGACGAACGAGGCGCTGAAAGGCAAGAAAGAAAGCACAGCGGTTCATGTTAGCTGATTAACTCTTTCTTTTTTCCTCCCCTAAGCCCCAGGGATTATACCACATCTCCCCCTCTTTATTTTTCTGTATTCTCTTTTGTATCTGTAGGTTCAGTGTCTGGACGGGCCTACGCGTCTGCTTCCTGTAACTGGAAGTCGGGAAGCCGACCAATTACCAATTTTTGTGCGGTTATCCCGGAACGACTCTGCCATATCGGCGATCGTTTCGAGTGAACGGATGGTGAGGTAACGACTATCGAGCGTCGTTGAGCGGTACCTTCTTGGGACGCCCGTTGCATAGTTCATGGTATAGATCGGGATCAAGACCTCGTATAATCTCCAAAAACGTCGCCGTCATTTTTTTTTTTTTGCGCACTTCCGTAACGGGTCATTCTGGGCAGCGTAGATCTCAAGATCAACGACCAAAAGAAAAAAAAAAAAAAGGAAAAAAGAAAGACTACGTTTTATCCAAATTGAGTCTCGTAAAGGTCAGAATCGCTAATAGAACGAACTGAAAGTGTGTGTGCGTGTGCTTATGTGTCTGTGCTCATGTTTGGGTGTGCGTATATGCTTATGTGTGTGTGTGTATGTTGTGTTACGTACGTGTGTGTGTAAGTGTGAATGATTATGCGCGTGTAAGTATGTGTGGTTATGTGTGTATGCTTATGCGCGTGTGTGTGAGTGCGCGTGCGTGTGGATGTGTGTGAGTGTTGGGGCGGGGCGAGCGAGGAACACCGACAGTTCGTGTGTTAAAGTAGCGTTGACACGATACTGCCGTACCTACAAAACGACAGTGACGCCCCTTCCTGCGTGTCTGCTTGCAAACGGGCTTGATATCCCAGTAATCAGCATAATGCTGCTCGTGCAGTGTGACACATTTTTTTTAAACTTTACGTTGTAAAATAAATCTCTTTATATGCACACACACACACACACACACTCACACAAACACACACACACACACACTCACACGCACACACACACACGCGCGCGCGCGCGCACACACACACACACACACGCATATGTGTGTGTGTGTGTAAACTATGCGGAATGTTTGCCTTTTCTTAAGGTGACAGCGAGCTTATACTATTCGGCTCAGTCTCAGCCTACACATATGTGCGACGTTTTGACGAGAAAGCAACTTTCTACTGGTTTCTACTATAAACACCACCGCAATGACGGGGAAATCGGAAACCGAGTATGAAAAAAAAAAAAAAAAGGAAAAGACAGGTGGCCGAGATAAGCCATTAAGTATGCCCTGCGCTTGATTGGGCAAGCGATCATACGCACTAAAAGACGACGAGCTCCGAAATCTCCGTTTGGCTGGATGGAGATTTTGGCTTAAATCTTCATCCAGCCGTAACCTCATTTCGGTTAGAATGTCAGTTCAGCTGGACGTTCCAATGCGACCTAATTTTCAACTTGGCTGAAAATTTTAGTCGGGTTGAACGCTTCAATTTCGGTCGAATTTTCAGTACGGCTGGAAGTTTTAATAGACCTTTTCAGGAAAAGAAAAGCGCCCCCTGGCGCGCACCCCGGCGCCTCTCCGGGAATCATGGGTATCCGATGTGCGCATTCGGAGACGCGCTACGCTTGCCGCTCGGTTCGGTACTGTCGACGGCGAGTTGCCCCTACAACTCACTCAAAGCAGGGACAACGAACGGACCAGAACTCGATTGTAGTTGGCGTCCAACAGGGTCAGTTAGTGTGAGCTCTCCCCCTTGTCAGTAAAAATAAAACACTTAAAAAAAAAAAAAAAGGTGTAGCCTAGATACCTTTTGTCGCATATACAACATCCCAAAACTTCAGTTTGACGTACAGAGCACTGCCGTTGAATTGACGGCCCCAACGTTTACAAGAGTCTTAATGACCGGTGCGATATAACTTATTAAACCACTAAAGTACGTATCAAAGACTACAGAAAACAAACACTGAGGTTTTGCAGAAGGGCCGAGAGAACTCCGATTACTTTGTTTGCCGTCAGTCACACTTACTTTAGCTATTTTAATAAGTTGCACAACTCGGCTCTCAAGCCTCTCGTGAAAGTTGGTAGCGTCGGTTCAACGTCGCTGTACGTCCAACTGAAGGTTTGGGGTGTCGGATATATGCAAAAGGGGGTGTAAGGGTACACCCCCTGTTACATATATTTTTTTTTAGAGTGTAAGGGTTACGCCTCAAACGTTCGGCTGGTATGCTGGTAGCTTTCGCGATGATGTCTACTTGCCGGAGAACGCTACCCCTGTATAGTAGTAGTAGTATACGATAATACGTTAGGACTGAGGAAAGCCATGTCCTGATATCCGCTTTTGAGTGCATCCCCGTGATCGTCCGGTAGCCATGGCTGCTGAGCTGGTCACCAGAGCTCTACCTTCTGTTTTGCTTCCTGCGTTCTTTTACGAGCCTGAGGTTACATTAAAATTCTCTGCGCGAAACCGATGTTGCCGTCACGACCATGACGGGCGTACGACTACGGCTCCGCGCCTGATCGGGCGCCGTAGTAGTTGTCGATGAAACGAGCGGCGATGAAATGTTGTCTATGAAACGTGCGTCGATGAAAAGTTCTCGATGAAACGAAAGGGGACCAAGCATTGGCAACCCACAGCGCTCCAAGTATATGTGAGAAATGTCGACTTACCTTCGTATTCAAAAGGACAAGGCCGAGCGCCATCGGCTCGTGGAAACCTGAAGGTACTTTTTAACGACTCTGACTTCACACCCGCCCGTGCTGCCGCACCAACCGTGCATCAGAATTCCCCCACAATTTCCTGCACCGTGCGGGGTCACGTGGTGTCTGAGCGACGCATTGTGGGAATTTCCGGAAGTGTCTATTCGGCAAATTGAAACCATCTTGGAATGTTTGGCCGAATGGACACTTTATGTTTCGAATTCAGCTTAATTTTCACTTCGACTTAAATGTCCCAATCGGCTGAATGAAGCTGAACCGAAACACTTAGCCAAACTAAAACTTCCGCCCGAACGGATACTTCATGTTTGAAAGTCGGCTTAATTTTCAGTTCGGCTGGAAGTTTCTGTTCGTCTGAATAAAGCCGAATTGAAACAGACAACCATATCAAAACTTTAGGCCGAATGAACACCTCGTGTTTTGAATTCGACTTATTTTTCACTTCAACTCATAATGGTGTAATTTAAAATTTTGGAGGATGGACACTTTATGTTTCAATTCGGCTTACCGTTCAGTTCGGCTAGAAGCCCGAATTCGGCTGAATGAAGCCGAAATAAAACGTTCACCCGAATTGAAACTTTCCGCCGAATAGAAGCTTCAGGCGAATCGACGCATGACCCTTCGTCACACCCTCCGAATACCCTCGTCACTCTCTTAACAATCGTAGAAAAAAAAAGTGGGGGAAGCTTTAAAGAGGACGTCTCTTTTCTCGTGTGGTAGGAAAGGGGGGGGGGGGGGGGGAGGGTGGTTGGAAGCAGTTGTCCATGGATGTACCGCTTCCCGCAGCGCATTGTCAACTTCCGAAATGGCGCGATCGATGGACCCTCCACAAATTGAATCCCATTGTGGCGGAGTATCGACCGCGTGAATCTCGATGTCGCTGACGATGGCGATTCACGCTTTAAGTGACTGTCTCGCCGCCCCGAGTTGGGGGTTCCCGTATAGCTTATAGACCTTTTTCACAAGGGCGCCGCCATCTTGAAATATCGTCACTTTCAATATGGGCAAAAACATTGTTTTGTCGACGCCACGCCAATAGTACGTATTTAAAATATAAGCGTAACCGTCACTCATTCTCGTTTTGTCTGCCCTCTATTTTTTACTATATGTAGGTTGAAATCTTTTATTACTTCTTCGTCGCCCATTCCTGATATGCCTACTTGGCGGCTGGGGACGATAGTAAGCAAAAAATGTCTATCTATATACGGCCTTGTCCCGGCGGGACGCATTTATTTTCTTTCAGGGAAACCACGTTACGGAGAATGCTTGATGTAAAGTTGGTTCGTTAGAGGCTGGTGTGAACGAACCGTAGCCTCGCCGCCGAGTAAACGAAGGCAATGGTTATGTAACTAACGGGAACGTCACTAAAAAAAAAAATGGTTTATGGTTAGACCAGGGGCTGCCAAACTGCGGCTCGCGAGCCGCATGCGGCTCTTCGCAGGTTCAAGTGCGGCTCGCGGCTCCATAGCAGGCGTGTCCCCCTTCCCCTTCTCTATCCCCCCCCCCCCCCCCCGAAAAAAAAAGAAGAAAAAAGCTTACAGTTTTTGCAGTTTCCTGCTACACTAAGTACACACAGCTGGACTGCTTTTGGACACATAGATGTATCCAGTGACCCTGTTTCCTTTATTGTTCTAGAAAAAAATGTCGAACCCCATACGCATAACGGTCAGTGACCGGCTAGCCAACTATGCATTCATTTATGCTTAGCGGTTGAAGAAACATTCCGTTGCCTATTGTTATTTGTTGCAGTCGACAATTATACTCGTACCCTTTGGGAGAGACTGTTCCCTCCATGTCGTTTCTTGTTAAAAGCTTTTCTTTTTTTTTTCCTGCAACTTTCTGAACTTTTGCAGTTTTTTTTCTGCGGCCCTAATTCAATGTTACTTTGGCCACCCCTGGTACAGATGAAGATCAGTTGACAAGCTTCCTAGGACGCCTGGCACCTTTTCGTGGCGGGTCAGCCTGAAGGCACTCGCTACTTTATCAGGCCGCCCGCAGCAGCGACGGAACCGCGGTGGAACGATGGATGCTGCCTACGATGGAAAGTGATTGTACTGTAGCCTCTATGGCACACATAAAGTCTGCACAAAGGGGTGCACAAAAAGAGCGATCGTTCGAAAACGGTCATTTTCCGTTGCCCGTGGGAACGGTGCCGCTGGTGGCGCTACATTATCGCTACTCGTCCGCAGAGCCCTGTATAGAAAGAGTTTGGTCAATCGGAGGAGCGGGCAGAGCCAGGGCGTGTAGCAGACGCAGATAGGTGGCTCAATGTGCTCTCTTGGCCAACCACAAGCCGAAGATAATCCCCTTGCGGTGGTAGCGAAAAATACTTTATGATAAGTGCGCAAGAGTTAGGAACTCTTCGTGGTTGAAAATATGGTGCACGTGATGTTTCGACTATGATCATGCAAAAAGACGTAGGAAACGAATGTGCCGCTCGAACTCTGTTTTGTTCGGACGGGGTCTGACTGCTCGGACGGCAGTATTCCGGACGTCGGCGCCTGGCGTACGAATTACGTCAATCGTTCTGCCAGTCGCGCACCTTTTTTATATCTTTTATATCTTTATATATCCTCCACCATGATTTCGCATGACCGTGATCGAAACATCATCGAAACATCGAAACATTTTCGGTCACCGAGGGTTACTCCGACGCGCTAATTATTTTTTGTTTCTCGCGATCACCGCCAGGGGATTATTCGCGGTTTCCGGTTGGCCCCATTCAAATTTGTGAAGATGCCCTGGAACGCGTCCAGCCCGCTTTCAGCCAATGGCGCCCTCCTCGTTTGCCTCCTATACTTCCCATGAATGGCCAAACTCTCTTTATATACGGCTCTCTCCACCCGTACCTTCTTGCGTGCGGGCAAACGAGGAAGGACAGTTTTTGAACAACTCTCTTCCGTAGAGCATTTCAACTGAAAGATCTAAGAACATTGGCTTGTAACGTTCACTGCAGTCCATCATAAGGTGAAAGAAAGTACACGCCGAGAAACTGAGGGGGAGGAGGAGACGTCAGAACGCTGATCTCTGATTGGAACAATTAGTGGGTAACCCTAAAGCCAGTTGCCTGCGCATGAACCATTTTTTTTTAAAGATGGAAACAATTGCGCATGCGTCATTCCGCAGTCACCGCCACCGTTTCGTCGTGACGTCAGAAACATGAATTGGTGTACAGTGTATAGTACCCCTTTCAGTGCACCGATAACCATATGGGGAGGTGGGAGGCGAATCCTAACCGTCCTTCCCCATTACCCGGAAAGAGGAGGCCACTCAGAAGACCAACGGAGTGCATCAATCGTACGGACCGCGGCGCTACGATCGCTAATTATACGTTGATGGCGATGGCAATGAGCATCCGCTGACTGACGGGCCACGCCGTCCGTGTTTCCGGTCGCTGGAGCGAGCCAGCTTTCTCGGGCCTACGGGGGGCAAAAAAGAGGATCGATAGTGCAGCCTTGCGGAGGAAACCAAACCGGAGGTCCGAGGGGACAGTGTTACCGCGCTTGGGCATTCATATCCGCTCGTAGCCGTGCTGCGGCGACTCTACAGTTTGCGGCTTGGGGGAGGGGAAGGAAAGGGGGGGTGGGGTGTTCTGGGGCGAGCTGCATTTTCATATACTTGTCAGAAATATTTCATGTGGTTAGTGCAGTACGACTGATAGCCAAGGCGGGCTTGCTGGTAAATGCGGGTCTCTCCCGGAGGTTAGAATAGCCGTAAGAAGACCTTTGAGGACACGTGACCGGCTCCGTGTTGAAGAAGTACCTAGAGTTCAAGACGATCCCGCTCAGCAGGCGTAAGCCTTATCCGTGGTTTTCTTTCATCGTTGCTTAACACGACCTTCCCTAAAAGTAACTTTACATGCCGCAATGAAGGTACGGGAAGGTGATCGATTTAATTTACACTTCAAGCCCGCTCACCAACATTTACGCGCCGAAATCAGATAATACGGCAACCATTTGCCATGGAGCTTTAAAGGAGCTGTGCAACAATTTCAGGGCTTCGCTTAAATGATTGTGGAAGTTGATGCCTGACACTTCTGAAGTGAACTACAGAAAACAGATTTTGCCTGGTACCCTACTTTTTATTTAAAAAAAAAAAAATTAAAGAGATCCAGGTTTTTGCCGCCTCTCAACTCGTACGTCGTCTTCCGGGTCACGTGCGCAGTGACGTTGATGGGGTAGGCACGGGGTTCCGGAAAAGTTATCTGTTTAGAGCCATCAGTGAGCTGCGAGAACTCATCCGCTCGCGACCGCGTGACCACCTGCTGGCGGGCGCCGCGCGAACAATATGGTGAAAGGAGGAAAGTCTCATCCGGGTCCGGCCATACCCGTCTGGCCCTGTCCCCCTCCCCCTCCGGCTTCTGACGGCTGTTCGCGGTAGCAGCGAGAGCTGACTGTTTTGCGGACCTAGAATAGATGGCGCCACTAAAACTCCGTATAATAAAAGTTTTGTCGATGATAACAGGTTTCTGACGCATTTATATGTATGTTGGAAAGACAAGATTTATAGAAAAGTTAGCTTTTATCGAGCAGGTATTCGCACAACTTTCTATCTTTTTTATTTCATGGCCGCCGCCCGCGGCTGCAGGTCGGGGAATATTCTAAGTGTTGCCTCGCTATTACGCGGCGGAATCGCAACATTTCGATGAATGGAGGTGCGTTTTCTGTCATTTGTGACAAGGTGAACAATGTCAAAAGCAGAAGATGCCAATTTTTTCAACGTTAAAATCGTTGCATAGCTCCTTTAAGTCTCCCTTTCGCTTCTTGTTCCCACGGAGGTGGTCACGTGACCTCGAATTCTCTCTTTCGGCTACTTTAACAGCCGGGATAGGTACCCGCATTCACCTGAAAACCGGCCTTGACTATCGGTCGCACTGCACTACTTCGTCAGCAAACTGGCGCTGTGGTCTTTGTGCGTGAACCCCGACACAATGGTAACATTAACGGATGTTCGGGCGCGTATTAGGAAGGCATACTTGAGTAAAACCAGGCAGGGAACTTCCGAGGCCCTGATCTAGAAGGAGTTGCTGGACGTAGACCATGGCTTGGACAAGTAAGAAGTCGGGGTTGCGCTATATTACGTCGGCGGTGTGTAAATGGAGATGAAGACATTTTAAAAGTGATAGCTTTATATGGGAGTCCTTCACGGATCTTTTTTACTCGTGTTGGTCCGGTCACATGACGTCACAATGTTACGTGACGTGACGGTGTCGCTCGACGTCACTGCGACAAGAGGCGTCGCAGTGTCACGTGACGTGGCGTCACAATTTTCCCGCTACAATTAGCGCAAAAGTTATCTCGGCTGTATTCCGATAGAATGTGCTGCTCGCTAAAAAGAAAAAAGACAAAAAAATACATAAAGTGTTTTGTAGTCAAAGATATCGCTGTGTCAATTGATAAGACCACTAAAAAAACAAATCACGAAGCAAGAGGCGTGATTGGAGCAACCACGCCTTGTGCTTTTTTTTTCTTTTTTTGTAATTGTCTGCGATTATATAGAGTGTACGCACTCTTCTGAGCAAGGGCTCTAAAAAAAAAAAAAGACAAGTGCTCTCTATTTCCGACAAGAATGATCATAAAGGCTCCTTTCTAACCTAATGAAGGTAATTACCCAGGAGGTTTCGTGCTTAGAGGCAGTGGAGTCCGGGACAAACTTGGTGGGTTGTTTGTAATAGGGAGAGTGCTTTTTTTATATTTTGCGTGTTTTATTTTTATATATGTTGGAAGCCTTTCTGTCAACAACGCGAAGGAAACACGGGGAAGGGGAGGAGGCCGGGTTGGTTAATTAATGACAGCGTGTCTCCGTGTGGTAAACAAAAATACAGTGACCTAATTGGAGTCAAAGGGGAGCGCCTGGGCATATTTGTTTTTAGGAGGGTATATCGAGAACGATATATGTCAAGTTTCTAAAGTGTCCCCGTCAATTTCCGGGAAACTGGCCTTCACCGTGGTAACCTGTCATTTCATACAGCTACAAGCGTTGGCAAAGTTCAAGAAATTCGAAGGCAGAAAGGAAAAGCGACGCAGCACCTGACGTTCGAGCATTTTGTGCAAACGCGCATGTGAGCTTTGCAATTTTTCGAATTAAACTAAAGGAACGGATAGCAACGCACGTACGTGTGTGCGCGTGTACCCCACGCACATACTTGCGCAACGAATTTAACGACAGTGTTTGACTAGATGGTTGAATTCGATACACCCTTAGTTTTTATATATTTATTATTATTATTTTTTTTACTTTGGAAGGACATATTCTAATTTAAGAGTTTGTGAACTCCTTTCGAAGAGTGGCGATTTTAAATGGCCGCGGTTTTCCCTAAAGAGCTTCAAATAACTTACAAGTCCGATTAATAACAGTTTCACTTATGTCGCAAATTGCGTTTCGGTTTCATCAAAAGTACATCGGCTGAGCATAGGGCGCATTAATGCGAGCGCGCACTAAATCGAGCACGAAACCTTTTGCGACTGACACGAGCATATGCGCTCCGGAAAAGCACCGAGCGATCTCATCTTCGTGGAAAATGCTTGAATTCGACCATATATGCACGCTGATGCACTAAAACACGCAGAAATAGAAGCACACTCTAATTAGAACACGCACGTATATACGCACAAGCTCACCAAGCACCGAGCGATCTCGTCCGCGGACCAACGCACTCAAACGCGTACACCGACAATCTATCGCTCTAACACAACGTCAAAAAGCACCCGAGTTCTCCATAATTGCGTTCGTACGCAAGAGGAAAATTGTGAGACGAGTTAAAACGTCTAAAAAGCGCGAACTAGACAAGGACAATTGGGAACGTGCACGTATGACACGGACAGGCGTTGTTCGCGAATGCGCGTTCCTTGGTCCGTGCCTAGTTTGCCTTTAATTTTAGAGTTTCGAAGGCGCCATGAACCAACCAGCCCAACATAAAGTTTTAATCCGTCCTAAGCTTCGCTCGCGCAGACCAAATCCATGGCTTGGCATCACGTGCGCTTCGTGCTTGCTTTGGGTGTAAGCTGACCGTGAGTTGGAAGCTACGGATTTGCCGCGCCAATCAGCCGCCTTCCTTTGATCACCTTACCCTTCTCTCTGCGCGTGAGCGTGGGCGGGAGCGAGATCACGTGACCCGAAAGACGGACGTACCACTGGTGCGACGAGCACGTAGCTTCCGCCGCACTGTCAGCTTAGAGGTGTACGGCTCGCACTGTCTTGCCGTGAAACGTGCCTTTCGAGCGAGAGTGCTCGTTTTCCGCGAAAGCACGTTTAATTAAAGCAGCGATCCGCGCGCCTGTATAGTCTTCGCTGCTGAGTGAGGCTGAAGCTCCTGCGAACGTCTCGAGCTCGTTTCGCACGCGGACATCGGGGTAATAAAATAGTCGCGCTAGAAACGAGCCGTAAAATAAGCTGCACTTCTGAGTAACGACGTTGCGATCTCCGTATATGGATGGATGGAGGGAGGCGAACGGCCGTACCCTTTATTAGGCAGGAGATCGAATTATAGGGGGAGCTTTATCAAGCTTGTTGTCCCCACAACCCGGTGTTTACTAACACAGCATAACAAAGAAATTGAACCTCGCCATGCACGGTCTGGGCACGAGCGCTTCACTCTTACCAGTGCTTTGGTTGCACGAGGAGCGGCCATCCGAATCGTCACCATCGATATCGTTGATCAAAAACAAACAAGGAAATTCGGTCTGTTGTCCCCACAGCTGAAGCGTGCCACCAGAGGCGTGACTGTTCAATCTCCTCCCCACCACGTAGCCCTTGCTGCTTACAATCATTGTTGCCAGATATCTGAAGCCTTATCTGAAACCCCGGGAAACGCTTTTCCGTCCTTTAGAAATTTTAGACCAGTCCGCCAGAGAGCAGGCCGATACCCTCTGAGGATTCCTCCTGCACCGTATACTTGAGGCTCGCAAAAATTGCATTTTCAAATCGTAAACACCACCAATTGCGCCCGGTCTGCACGAAGCAGTAAAATGGCGGCGCCCACCAAAGTTCAGGGAATTAAGTGTTGATCCTCTATAAACCTTATCTATAGTGGCTCTAGTGACGACTGAGTCGTTTTTCGTTAAAGGGATGCTGAACCGAAATTTTGGGTGGAAATTCTTGGTCGCAATGGCGTACATATCATGTCCTTTACTTTTAAATGACGTTGTTTTGAGCGAGAAGGCGTATAAAATTGAATAAAAACGAAAAATGCAATTTTGCGCGACCCCTGGTGAGCGTCGTGGAAAGCTCGCTTCGTGACGTGCGCATTCTCATTTGCCTCAAAAGACAGACGGAGCCAAGCCAAGCCAGGCGCTAAGCCGGGTGGCGTTTGTTATTGTTAGTACCACGCGGGCTCTGCCCGCGTGGTACTAGTACCAGCCGCTTTGAGAACAGCCGCCGAGCGAAGAATCAAGGCGAGCACCAACGAACGAGGAGTATGTGCGGAGGCACCAGGGGCGCTGGGGGCGCCGAGAATGCGCACGTCAGTTCCGCTACGCCTGCTCTCAGAAGGACTCGCTCGCGCCGGCGGCTTCCGGCCGAGGATTCGCTCTTAATTCAAAGAAATACAATAATTCGGGCCCCATCCGTCTGATTGCATATCGTTTATAGGGACAGTACCATCCCGTGAAGCCCGCTCGGGCAATAGCGCGCCTACCAAGTTGCGAAAAGGCGCTTTCCTTACAAGGATCGCAATTTTTATCAGTATTTGTATTATTGAAAGGCTTAACCTTTATGTTTTGTGTTAGGTATAAGTTAAATGTTCAACTTTAGAAATACTGGTTAGGTGATGCAAGCCAGATTTGATGGGTGCGGCCGTACGCATCCATACATCCAGTGTTGAGAACAAGAACGAGCAGAGCCGTACATACGAGGAGATAGAAGTAGCATCGCCATATGCTGGGAGAAATTAAAAACGCCTGAATATGTCGTTATGCGATGTAAGGGGCTGAGAAACGAAGTAACACCGCACTAAGACGCAGACTTCCTCAAAGACCTGGGTTTCAGCGTAGACGATGGAACAAAATAATTTTTCATAGAACAAAATAAAAGGAGGTTAGGGGACTTGTGGTTAGGTCAGTAACGCTGATTGACTTCAGCTAAACAACATTTAGTGTTGTACTAATGATAACGTTTTACTATAGACTGTACTAACCACCGCCCAAATTAAAAGACACAAAAACACACTGACTATGGTTAACCATGATGAATTGTACCTGAGACTGTAGTAAGAAAAGGGGAACACCAAATAGCTGAAGAGACTGAAAGATAGGAACAAGGCGACGTCTTATCGAGACGTCGCCATACCTTTTCTTTTCTCTCTCTCTTCAAATGTTTCATGTTTCCCTTTTCTTACCACAGTCTCAGGTATAATGCATCACGTTTAACGTTCACCAGCTCGCCTGCACGCTTACTATAGTTTTTAGATCCAGCACAAGTAGAGAGTGCTTTGATGATAATCCAGTAGATCCAGTGATGTACTGGACCATCATCAAAGCAGTGATCCAGTACAAGTAGAGAGTGAACTCTCGCTGATGTTATGTTGGAGTACAAAAAACCTTTTACGATTCCGGTCCAAATCATTGGGGAGACACCGGTTGACACTAGTACAAACCAGTGCACAGAAACACACACACAGACACACACACACACACACACACACACACACACACACACACACACACACACACACACACACACACACACACACACACACACACACACACACACACACACACACACACACACACACACACACACACACACAGCAAACAGGAGACGTACAAGACATCCTGAGACCACCGTCTCTGACACGGCAAGAGCTTTTGTCCATCTTTGCTCCAGGCTGTACTTTGTTTCGCCTCTCCACGATCCTCAGCTGGATTGGATTGGCTTCGATGGCTACGAGCCATCGAAGCCGATCCAATGCAGCGTGTATGCCACGTGACCTTCGGTAGGACGCGGGGAGCGTAGGCGCGCGCCACGTTCACTGTGCCGGAATGGCTGGAACGGCTCGTAGCATTCACTGCGGTCCATTGTATACAAGGTGAACGGAATAAACGTAGATGTAAACGGTGCAACAAACGTTCTTTCGCCTCACTTCACCTGTAGACGTTCTCATCCCAGACCGCGTAGTGCTAGGCCGAGTTCGCTCGGTGTAGCACACAATGGAGTCAATAGATCCCGGACCGGACGGATCCAAGAACGTACCGTGTGTCGGCGGAAGGGTTGCCTTTTTCGTCTTCCCGAGAGAAATGGAGCGCACCATTCGGGACGAACAAGCGAGATCGGGAGAGAAGCGATCGCTCCGCTCCGTCCACGCCTAGGCTGACAGCGCGGTGGGAGCTACGCGCTCGCCTGATCAACCAACGGCCTCCTTCTCATCATCTGACCCCGCTCTCTGCTGCACTTGGGTATGGTGCGTGTGTTGGCGATGTAGTCGGATGAGGAGGCAGAGGGGCAAACGTGGGTGTGGGCTCATTGGCACCTCTATCGTTGCCTCGCTTGGGTATGGAATAATTACGGGATCAAGAGGCGATAAGTGGTGATAGGTGACACGATAGGTGATTTGTCCAAGGAGCAAAACATCCTGAGACCACCGCACTGCCAGCTTGCGAGTGAGCGGAGTATAGGGCGCCAGACAACTAGCGCGGGTCTCAGACGGCGAATACGTCTTTTTTGTTAAAAACATGTTTTTTTTTTCTTTTTATTTTACACGTTTGAACCAATCGCTGACAAAAAATCATGAAAGAAACCGTTTTTTTTTTTTAAATTTTTAAGCTAGTGGTTGAATTGGTTCGGATTATTTCGGCTTTCCCTTTGGATAGATGGATGGTAGTGGTGGCTATACCTAGAGTCATTAATAGCAACTCTAGCTATAGACTTCAGGTTGCGCTACATTGAAAAATTTACACCGCCCTTCTTTTACGCGAGATCGCTCGTGGTTGCCAACGCAAGGCTTGACTTTTGCCTTGTTAGCCGTTTGTCGAGCTGGAGGAATTTAAAGTACATACACAGTGCAGCTAAGCCTAAGCGGAACAGAAACAGTGAGAACAGCGTCCGCGAATAACACAACGCATAAAAACAACAACAACAGCAGCAGGAACAACCTTCCATTTGACTCAACATATGGTGATATTTCGAGCTTTGTATGCATATCCAGATGTACATTTTATACTTTCGTATGATAAGAGTAAATAATTTATTTGTTAGCTAGAAAACATAGTAAAATAAGTAATCATAAATGGGTCTGGCTCAATGTCAAGCGGCGGTGTATCTTGCGTTTCGCATTTGACAAAGTGACGTACCGCTTTGTTTGAAAAAGCAAAGCCAATACAGGCGAGGGAGACAAATGAACCGTCGGCGAAACCACGCCTCGCTCGGCGAAAAATAAAAAAAAGTCATAAAAAAAAAACAGTCCCGCAACTCTTTTTTTCTCTTTTGGGAAGCCATATCTCCCAGCTGGTTGAATGAGCAACCAGAAATCATCCCTCGCCCATCGATCTGTGGCTGGCTTCCCAACAAAGAACAACGCACACACGTACACAGACTCGCGCACACACACACACACACACACATGTGAACACATACACACGCGCACACGTAAACACATACACACACCTCCACAAACAGGTACACACACACAAACATGCCCCCCCCCACACACACACACATACATACACAGAGAAAGAATTTGGCGAACGAGACCGCATCGACTACAGGATTCGTTCTGCGCATAAAAGCGTACAAGTAGAGAATAAAACGTCGGGGAACAAAGGAGGGTCTGAAATGGCGTAGTTTGACTTTTTGTTTTTTTGTTTGTTTGCTCTTTAATGGCGCGTCGGAATGAAAGAGCGGTCATAAACGACGCGGAAAAAAGCGTGACCTCAATATAGCCGTCGTCGTTTAGTATAGCTTTACGAGCATTGTAACTTCGTTTCGTTGCCCTATTTCGTCCTACAGTTGATTCAATGTTCGCCGGTTTACAGGTTTCCGGGAGGTCGTGCGATCGGCTTATTGGGTCGATGCTTTCTTGGCTTGTGTGGGAATTAAGCTTTGAAATGTGTAAAAGAACGTAATACATTGTATTTGTTTTGTATTTTAAGGCAGGGCGGACGGGTTTTTGGTTTAGAATCCCCGATCTGAATCACTTTTTCGTACGGCAGATTCCAGCAATAAATTACGCGTACACGCAGTTTTAATCAAAGATTAAAAAAATATATTACAGGAAAATCCATTCGTGGATTTTTAGGGAATAAATTAGCATGACCTTTGGAAACGCCACACGTTCCCCTTTGAGAAATGCTAACGCTGACCCCTTCGCTTTTCTCTATTGGCTTTCTATTTTGCTTCGTCTACTTTTTGCTGCTTCATTTTGGCCTCGTTACGAGGTCAGTGCTAGCGTTTCCCAAGGGTTATGCTAACGGATTCCTTAAGAATTCACCAATGGACCTTCCTGTAATTTTTTTCAGACCTTTTTTCTGCTCTGCCTGTCAGCTAGAGTACGTCAACGCTCTTGGATATTGTCATCCACAACACTCGTCGAGGGAACCGTATCCCTCGTTTTAACTAAACACACACACATCACAGCCCACGCACTGCTACTACGGAAACCCAGAGCGAAGAACAACCGGCGACGGCAGAGCGGGAACTGAGCACGCCCGCATTCCACCGCGTCGCGGCGCAACACCTCTTAGATAACTAATCTCTAGTGCTGAATGAGATGGCGTTATCCGAGAAGGCCAACGCTGGACACTGGTTGGACACGACGATTGCGTCAACGTTCGTCCATAACTTGACTCGAAGCCGAGCGCCTTACAGAGCACTCGTTTTCAATCAGTGTCCAGTGTTCACCTTTTCTGCTGACGCCATCTTAGTCAGCACTGCGGCTTTGTAATCTTGGAGGTGTTGCGCGGTGCCTCCTCTCTGGCTCCGCGCCAGCTGTGCGCGTGACTTAGACGAAACCGAAAGGGCTCGTTGACGAAAACCCGACGGTGTCTGTCAGTTTGTCAGCGTCGGAGAGAGAGAGAGAGCTTGACGCGTGCTGACGTCAGCGCTTCGGACCAATGGGAGCGTCGCACACGTCACTCTCTCCTCCTCCTTCTCCCTCTCTCCCCGGTGCTGACGAACCAAACACACCGCCGGGTTTTCCTCACAACAAGCGTTCTAATGCTAACGCATTAAAAGTAAAGACATAACATATCACTACATTAGCCGTTTGTGAAACCTTCTGTGTGCGTTTTCACGGTTCTGTCCATAGCCTCTGGGGTCTAAAATATGATATTTTTTTTTAGTGCAAACCTATATTGCCGTCCAGGGCAAGTTACATTAATGCGTAGCGTGTGTGTGTGCACGTGCATAAGCGTGCATAGGCATGCGCGTGTGTGTGTTCTGTATGTGTATGTGTGAGCGACAAAGTCAACATTTGAAAATTAAGCATGATTTCCACTGCGCCGTTGAACATTGTATACGACTAAATTGAGAGGGCTTAGTTCTGATTGCCATGCTAAACTATAGTAGTTAATAATTAAGTATGTGAAAACAATATTGCATTGTAAGTTTGTTGCTTTGCGTTTGCTGGAAGTAGCGGTCGACAACGAGATAAAACACCCGTAATGGCAAAAAGTTTTCTGCAAATACCAATATGGACATCGAAGTCAAGTCTGTGAAAAAGGCAACAGGAAGAATTTCATGGGAATTTATAATTTGCATTTCTTGACCGTCATAATTAATAACATATTGATTTTTAACTATCTTGTTTTTCGCCTGGAAAAGCATCTTTCGTTTTTTGTAGGATTAATCCTAATATGATTTGAGTTTGACTAGGAAGACTATTTGTTAAGAAGTTCATTACGTTTCAGTTCTAAAATGTTCATACCAGGACCAGAAATAAGTATACTGCTGTCATTTACATATATGATAAATTTTATAGCAGAATAGATATTTACCGTATCGTCAATATACACATTAAAAGGTGGGGGACCCAGAATGCTTCCCTTTGGTACACCAATTAATGCAGGCAAAGAACGCGACCGCATATTGCCAATAGGATCAGACTGCATCCTGTTGCAAAGATACGATTTAGGTGGTGCGAGGGGTTTACTTCGAATTCCATACAGTGCATGTTTGAGAGCTGAGATATCACGGTTGAGGCAATGAAATGCCTTACTGAAGTCAATGAAAAGGCCGAGAGGGAAAAGGGTATTTTAAATATACAAATTATTTTAGTGTTATTAATTAAGGCTGTTTTAGATGATCTACGGTCATCTACCCTTGTGAAGCCAAATTGTGCATCAGAAATAACTTTTTTAACAACAAAAAAAAAAAAAGCTTGAGAAGCGAAATGAAATAACATTTTCTAATCCTTTAGAATAAATCGAAATAATTGATATTGGTCTGTAAATGGCTGCATCATTCCCGTCGCCGGCTTTAAATATCACAATCACTTTTGTTCTTTTCATTTTATCTGGGAATACGCCAGACTCAAGAATCAAATGAAAAATGTGAGTTAGCGCACGAGCGATGAATTGTGAAACATATTTATCCGGCTTTATCTGTACACTATCAGTGTCTAAGGCTTTTCTGTTCACATTCATGAAAGTTCTGTACACTTCTGATTCGTCCGTGGGTTCAGGGAATAGGCAATCAAAGATCGTGTTCAGTCAGAGACGACTTGAGAAACGGAAATTCCCTCGACGGTGCATCAATGTTTGTGGAATGACCGTTAAAATTGTCAGCGAGCGTCGTTCATGATAGTTCATGACGATCTAACATTATATTTTTGGCTGATGTGTTTTTCCGACCACGGCCCGGGACATCCTTTATCAGTTTCCAGAAGGTGTTGTGGTTTTTTCGTGTGATTTGAAATAATAGTTGCTGATAATATGTTTTATTATCAGTTCTAAGTTTCGCTTTCAATTCGTTTCTTGATTTATTTAAAATAGAGTAAGTTGTTCTAATGATCGCGTACGAAAAAAAAGTATGATAGAGCTAAGTTTTTTTTTTAAAGTCGTTTTTATATGTATGGTCGTGAGCCAGGGTTTTCCGTTTTTTTTTTTACTGTTTAGTTTTTTTGAAATTAAAGTGCACGGCGTACTTTTGTGTAAACCCTAATAAATTTAGAATATGCAATACCTGGATCAGGAATGTCGAATAAAGACGGCCAGTTGCGTGCACTAATGCCATTTTTGAAAGATTCCAAGGTCTTATCAGGTATGCTCTGTACGGTAACTGGTTTGTCTGGACGATCATTTTATTTTAATTTTTACGTAAGCAATACATAAAATTAGGACAATGATCGTTGATATTTGATATGATAGTGCCGAGGTGAGAGATGACAGTATTTGTAATTAGTAGATGAAGACACGAAAAAGTATTCAGCGTAACGCGAGTTGGTGACTTGACCAGATTCATAAAAGCGGCGAAGTGGAGGGTGGTCATGAAATCTTGGTAATGGTACTGTCTTCTAATATGTTTGTATTAAAGTAACCATTACAAATAATGCGAAAGTTGTTTCTACTAACATATTCCAAATGCAGCATTAAAACAGTAATGCTGCATTTGGACCGTTACTGCAACAGCAGTAGTGGTCCAAATGCAGCTCGAAGAAATTTATAGAATGTGAGACATTCCTGTTAGGAGGCTTGTATACTACCGATAAGATTTCAGAATTGTTTTCCAGTGTTAAAATTTTATATTCATCGGTTACTGTACAAAATATCCGTGGTTTGAATGCCGCGTGCCGAAGTTTCTCCTTGAACTCATTGCCATGCGGCATTCGAAGCGGGGATCTGGCGGTCACTCGCGTTTGAATTTGCAGGCAGGCTTTTGTATGGTGTATAGGCAGTGTGACGCCCGGTTATCGCTTCGAACCTCTTTTATTCGAGCCGCAAAAATCTGTTTTCGACTATACTGCGATTTACTACCGAAGTGCGGCTACATGGTGGAAGCTTAGAGTGAAAAGTCATTAGTGAATGAACTTGTCTCGTTCAAAAGAGAGAGAGAGAGAGAAAAAAGTGAAACCTGTTTCGGGCAATCTATATACGTCAGCATTCGCATATGATAAAATGACCGCTTTGGAAGACCTAACCTTGCAAAGGTTAAACGCCCGATTTCGTAGTTCCGGTCAGTCCCTCCTGCGGCGCGAGCTTGTGTACCCGGGATATGTCCTTCAGCAATGGGAGCGCTAAACCTTGACATTGGCAATTTTTTTTTTTGTTCTCATTTTACGAAGGAATAGAACTGCGCCTTGAAATTTCCCACGGTGAAATTGACCTGCTCAGTGCACATTCGGCGTAAGTTTGAGCTTTCTATGTCTAGGCGCCGATTTTTCTGGCTCATTTGACAGCGGAAGGTCCTTTTGGTACGCCCTGTATTTATCGTGCTTATACGTTACAACAGGGTGATTTTTAAGCCTTGACCTACTGAAATAAAACAAGGAGGCATTTCGAATCTACAAACTATAATTAATTTTATCCGAATCGTAAAAACACCAAGAAAATAAATTGGTACTTTTATAGAGAATAAACAAGAGAGAGGGATCGTTCTGGTCTTGACATTGAGTTTCTCTTGACCCGAATTTATGGCCGTTATAGACACATGTTCGCCATTAAAGACTTCTACGATCTTGCGGACAGCCCAGAGGCATACGCTGCTGCAATTCCATGTTTACAAGCGAACTTCTGAAGTGAGCTTGACCCAAATGCCTCTCGTATTCGAGGTTTCGCTTTTTGTGTGTTTTGTTTTGTTTTCCAAAGAAAAGTTGTTGTGACGAAACAGATGCTGCTGCATGCGCTCGGTTTTGTTTTGCTTTGTTTACACACCAAGCAGGGTAAGTGCATCCGGTGTTGGGAAAACGAAACTCGAAACGGCAACAATCCAGACCAACAAACACAGAAAGCGATGTCAAACTTCTGTTGTAAACTAAATACACGCGATCGCGCGGAACGACTGCGACGAGAGTGTTGTCGATTTTGAAATTGAAGACGGCTTGAAAACGCGTTTCAACTCGGATGCCGCAGCAAGATAAAAGTTTAAAAAAAAGTTAAAGAACAAGACGGAACGAATTGAAGAAGAAGAAAAAGGAAAGAGGGTGAACGCTTTTACTCCGACAAAAACAACAAAAACTTCAAGATTATACGTGATAGGGTTAACAGGAAGGCGTCGTTCCATCGTTCACTCCCAGCTTTGGGGTCATTGGTATTGTTACATTTTTATTTTTTTTATTATATACTATTTATTCGTTTTATATTTTACTTTCCCGTTGCGCGTGCGTTGCATTTGCTCTGAATATCTTTGGGGCGCAATTTATCTTGGAAACTCTTTTCTTCTCGTGAGAGACTTGGCGGCATCGTCAAGTGAGGAAACGGGCGTCAACGAGTTCGATAAACTAATAATGATAATACAAAAAGAAACTTGTCACCTCGCAACGAACAGAACGTGTGACTCGATGCATTTGTGTCTTGAAGAATTTTTTTTTTTGTTCTTTGTTATCCGTCGCTACAGTTTAGCTCTGAGCATTCATTTGAAACTGCACATTTTGTCAGGGCATTATAGCAGGAAAACGAGAAATATAAAGCTGCAGCCTCACGACGCAAACATCATACAAAAGACTAGCTATATTCATTGGAGACATGACAAAAGAATTGTTTGGGGACGCGCGTCAAGTGTTTGCAGCACATTTGCTTCATATACGTAAGCACACTGCGAACACGTTCTGCAGACTGTTTTTGTTCGACCAATGTCCAGGCTTCTTTTTTGCGATTGGTTCTTCGCGCGCTCTTTTCGGCGAATGCCGCCAATCCCCTTGACTGCGCGACGATAATTAGATGTTCGGAATTCGCCACACCCTGCGTTGGCTAAGCCTTTTCAGTGACCATTACATTGCACAATGGCTTCCTCGATTCGGACGGCCCCCGACTCTGCATCCCGCTCACGCTTCAACACATATACGCAATCGCAGACACTCACACACACACACACACACACACACACACGCGTAAAAAGGGGCGTGCTTAAATTACTAGTGTCAAGTACAGACAGAAAAAAAAAGATGCAGACAAAAAAGAGCCACACTTCAATAACCAGCCGCATTGCGAAAGGCCGTTCCGTGGCATCCTCTTCTCCGTGGTAAGAAGGAAAGGACCACCACGCTCGTTCCCCATTAGTCGCCCAAAAAGGACATCGTCGCATCCTTCTCAACCAGGCTCGCATCGTCTGAAATCCTTGCCTCACCCTAACTTGGCAAAGAGCGAAGGCGACGGCCCGTTCGAGCCAATCGGAGAGACGGAGCCGAGCGCGTGACAGCTCTCCGCGGGAGGGGAGCACCACGACGATGCGTCGTCACGTGTCCAGCCGAGTGCAGCTGTAGCCTCTACCATGGTAAGGAAAAACTAGCGCCACGAGGCGCTAGTGGCAGA
This sequence comes from Ixodes scapularis, assembly GCF_016920785.2. Taxonomy (NCBI): domain Eukaryota; kingdom Metazoa; phylum Arthropoda; class Arachnida; order Ixodida; family Ixodidae; genus Ixodes; species Ixodes scapularis. Next base: position 65,137,403 of record NW_024609839.1, on the reverse strand, counting down.
AAGGCGAACATACGTCTGGTCGGAGATTAAAATCGGTCTCGAAAGGCTGCCAGATGGCGCCACCACTGCCGTTGGCGTGCGCCCCCCCCCCCCCCCCCCCGGGTTCTTTTTTTTTTTTTTTTTTTTCTGGTTTGTTTGCTAGGCTGGTGCCGCGCCGACCGCTGTGAGCGGCCAGCACGGCACCGGCCTAGCAGACGAGCCGCGCGCGATATACTTCACAACAACTGCGCTTCGCGTGATATTACCAGTGCAATCAAACAGAAACAGCACGTTCATTGAAATGTATTTTTTTATTGAACCCCATTCAAATGAGTTGCGGTACTTCAAACACGCATCTACAAACTCCGTTGGCAGTCCACCGCCCTCAAAGGGGAACCAAGAACTGTAGTAGGCAGTAAACACAGTAAAGTTGTCAAACATGTAAAACGAAATTAATTACTTTAATGTACAAACTAAGAGAAAAGCACTTATCATCGAATTATCTAAATGACTCTATAAACAACTCGCACAAACTAAACTTCTGAATACCCAAACAAACAAATCAACACCGAAATAAAGGAAAAGGCTTGCAGGTGAGCTGCATAAGAATAAACGATGAATAAACCATAAACAAACTCGCTAATAGGCAATGTAATTAAGAAAGAAAGAACTACTGTTTTGGAGTGTCTACATCTCTGACTGTAGGTGCTTTATCGGTACTCTATCCTAACATATAAACACGAAGCTGTCAAATTAACTGAAGATTGCTCTGACAGCAACTCACCCAGAGGAGAAAGTCCTTGCAGCAACGGATTCGTAACAAGAACGGCGGGGCACGCGTTTTTCCACAAACGAATCTTCCCACAACTTGCAAACACGGTAGCACCGAAGTGCTCGCTGCACAAACGACGCTGGCGCAGCTTGCTCGTCGGCAAGCCGGGCAGGCTTCCAAAGCCCTGGCGATTTGCATACGCAATCCATTTCGATGCTCTGATGGAAAAGTCGAGTTTCGAACGCTGACAAAAAAAAAAAATTGATATAGAAGTTCACCTGTCGTCTGTTGGAAAGCGGAAGAATGAGCACTCCAAGGTTACTTCGCCGCGCTGTAGACTCCGTAATACGCCGTCATGAGGCACGCAAAACACTCGGCAGAATCTCTGTCAAATTAGAGACGTACATCTCTAATTATTATAAGCGCGCAGCAGCGTCGCACCGCACTTTCGATTTTAGCACGCGCGGAACGGTTTGAAAGCTCGGAGTGACGAGCGAGCGCAAACAAAACAAAAAAGACAAAAACGGTCGTTTCCCTTCGCTCTTACTGATTGGTCGGAAGAGCCCAGAGTGCTTCGCTTTCGGTAGCGAAGATCATATACACGTCGCCTGCGCTGAAAATCATAGCGGCGAATATGAGCATAACAGTTTGGTCGGAGTCGGCTGGGTAGACCTACGAATCTGCTCTTTGGATGGACGTACAAGAGAGAAGCCAGCGACGCGGCGCCCCTATCGGCCCAACCGGGAACTCCGGAGCTGCATTCGGATGACGTGTCTTTCTCCGACACCCTGATTGGCTGACTGAGGCCCATAACTTGGCCGTCTGCCAAGTTACGATGATGCGGAGTCTAGTGCGTCCTTTCAGAAACGCAAATGACTCGACATTTTCGTATTTGGATTTCGCTGGGATATGTGACACTGGTGGCAGCCGAGGAAAGGAAGTGTTGTAGGGATGGATAGGGAGGAAGAGGAATTTGCTATCGTCAGTGGCACAAAGGACGCATTGTATGTCCATTCTGTGGGTCCGCCAGAGGAATGTCGTTTTGTTTGCGGCACCGAGTAGCACGTCCCCGTTTTCCCCTTTGTTCGCTTCTTCCGTCGATTCTTTCGGTTGCCTCCCGGCGTCTCCCCAGATAGTCGTTTCTCCCATCCCGAAATCCCCTGCACGAGCCGCTGGGATTGCTTTCTTGGACGTGATGTGATGACCTAGATTTCCCGTGGTGTCTTCTGCTTCATGCCTTCGGGCGCTGGCCCAGGAATGCCTTTGGAGTCCAATATGGCTTGTGCGGACGCCCGAAACGCCCGGCAATCTTTGGGGTCGTGTATCAAAAGTGGAATATGTTTTACGACCGTTATAACTTATAAAGAAATGTATCAAGCGTGCTGTCCAGTTCAGTTCCAGGGCGCTCATCGTTACATTATTCCGCTCAACCATAGCCTCACACTGCGGTGCAATCTACGTGCTCGTTGGACCGATTAGAGCCACTAAATAGCCTACGCACGCTCCACAGTAACGACATTTCAGTCATCGGATGGATGTATGGATGGATCATAACGACTGTACACTTTATAGCGGGCGGTAGCTTGCGCCACCTAGCATCTTGGTGCTTAAAGTCAAGGTTGCCGGTTATTTGAAGCTTCATCTGAAACCGCAAGAAACACGGCTTTCCGTTCGCCAGAAATATTAAAACAGTCTACAACAAAGCCAAACGATATCGCCTGAGCTTTTTGATACCTCATTGAATCCTTAGGAAACCGTTTTGCTAATTATAACCTTCGCTCATTGCGACCGTCTTGACCTAAACGCCGAACTAACGGCGAACACACACACACACACACGCACAAAAAAAGAGAAGTGGGGATTAGAGTGCAGATACTCTTAGCTTTGCTTACAGTGACTTTAGAACCAGCCGCATGCTTCTGTTTTTCTCCGTGTAATCACTCTCCCGCCCACACCCTCGCGTAGAGAGCGGCGCCAAGTGTTGCAAAGATGGCGACTGAATAATACGGTTTGTAAAGCACCTCTATCCCGGGAGAAGTGGCGCCATTCATTGTTGTGGAAATGCTCGAGACACGTGCCGCGCGCAACTTCTGGGAAGAACATGGCGTCTAAAATCTAGCTCAGTGTTACGCTGTGCTGCCATGATCTTCCCAAGGGCTGCACGTTGCACGTGCCTCGCGCTTCGACGCACCTTGCGCTACTTTTGAAACATGAAGGGGCTTTAGCGGCTTGTCCCTTGTGCACGTTGCACGTTCATCGCATGCCCTCGCCTGCGTCACGCGGTGCCAGCACTGTCCAGTTTGCTCGGCTGCCAAACAAAACAAGCTAGCCCAGCCAGCTAATCTATTCGTGACTTAAGAAAAACGGACGGCACCTAGCGGAAAAACACTGAACTGGCCAAAAAAGGTATTTTCAAGATTCCTGCTCGTCTCTTGTGGCTTCCGTGATTACATCTTGTCGGTGGTTTGCCTGATCAAACAGTCGTCCTGGTGACTCTGCAGTATCCGCGTGTTGCCAGGTTGCTTTGCACACGACCTACACGCAACCGCGTGAACCGGACCTTCCGCCTTCATCAACGTTCATCAGCACCATGGAGGGACAATAGGCAGTCCTTCCGTAGCTTCCTCGAAGAAAGTCAAGCCTCTGGAAGCTCGTTTACGCCCACACATGGTCACAGGTTCGAAACGTGGAGGAGAAAAAGCGTGGCAAAGCATTTTGAATCCAATGCTTGCTTGCTGATGCTGCAGGGTTGTGCGTTGAGCTGGCACCACCATATTTGCCCGATAGTGACGCCCCCTATAGGTCGCTGGTGTCGCGAATTGTAGGATACCAAGCTGGGTGCTTTTATTCTATTTACCGTGATATCACGAAGTGAGCAAAAGATCTGGCGAATCACCTTACTAATGTTTCGTGAATTTAAAAAAAAAATTGCTTAACAGGTTTTTTTTTTTTAAGAAACAGGTTGACAAGGACGTCTGCTAGAAAGGTTGCGACACTTGGCGATTGACAAATCTGATCAATACAATAAGAACTGAAAAAACGACTGGATGTTACAAAACACTGCTTCCATGAACAAAAAGTTAAGCTCAAACTAGCTAAAGATAATCAAACATATTAAAAAAAAACAAAAAAAAAAAAAAAAACAAGACAGGGCAAAAAAACAAAAAAAAAAACGAGGGACTTAGAGTGTGGTGGCGTACTTCGTTGTTTTCCTATCTCGAGCTTTTGTCTTAAAATACTGTTTCGCAGAAATGCGCTGCATACTGGTAAAAATAAAGTGCCTAGATAAAAGCTGTGCCTACAGACAACTGTACTCCTTGAGGTGCCGACTAAGTTACGTAGTTTGAGTAGACCGTCTCGATAGCTCCAATAACTTTATACTTCGCCGCGCCTTTGCGCATGCATACCATATTGATATCAAACTCTAAAATGTATTAGATGTTTTCATCTCAATTCAAGCACAGTTTTGGTGGAAATGTATTAATTTTTACTGGATTATATAATTTTGGGTCTATTCTTGAAATGAAAGAGAACACAAAAGGCAAGTTTGGCGGTTTTTTTGTTTCATGTTATTTACCCCTGAAGCGGCAGAGGCCAAACCTGGTGTTTCTCCCCCTTCCCCCCTCCCCCCTCTCCCTCTCCCCCCCCCCTCCCCCTCTGTCGGGGAGTCGGGGATCGCAAGTTTGACCGCTCTCAATGTTGTCTCTTCTCAAGCGAATGCAACAGGACTCTTGTCTGACACTTTCAAACTAGACTTTATTATGGTAAACGAAATGAAAGAAAATCTCGTGTTTTAAAAGAATAGAGCAGAATGTCTAACAAACTCTCGTTGGTGGTTTCCCGCAATGTTTTGCAAGCTCTTACGTCAGGACTATTGAAGATATTTTAATTACCTTGATATCACCAGAAGACTAAAGTGTAGCTAATTTTATATTATATAATTTTGATATCTTTTGTACAAATTAAACAATGCTATATACATCTGCTTCATTTACAAAGGTATTATTGTGATCTATTATGAAATGTACATAAGACATAGTTTTTCGTTTATATAACCGGAAATAAAGTTTGAATATTGTGAAATGTGCGTTGGAAAACGGCAAGCTCTATTTCGGATTAAAATAACTTTTATTTCGGATTGAGCACAATTTCACGTATTTTTAAGCATAAATATTATTTTGAGGTAATTAATCATATTAATTCCACAATACTGTCCAGAATATCACCTAAGCGGGAACGCTGTCACAACGCACTACTGATAAGTTTCAAGTTTCAATTGCAGTCATACAAACAAGATACTATAGTTAGAGGCTTAAGTTGAGCTAGTTGGTACACATATTATACTCTGTCTCATGCTTAGCGTGCAACGCTATCAAAGCTACTAGTGCGAGCGCGCGCCTTCATCTCTGGTTTTGTTTCCGCGAGAACGCGTGCAAATGATCAACGAGATCAAGTCCCGTTGCACGCTAAGCATGAAACAGAGTATAGTGATGCGAAAGCTTGAACTTACAGAAACAGACCTGAAGGACAGGACAATAGATAACAGCTGACTAACAACTTTGCCTTAGTACTCTTGTTCTTGGCATGTGCAATCCTCTTTTGTACAAGTTGTTCATATATAAATAATTTAAATATTGGTTTTAAATATTATTTACACAAGAAAATTATGAAATTTACCGTTACCAGCTCTTCCTACGAGTTATCTGGGCATTGCACACCGCAAATACTGTATTTTCTTTGGTGTGGATAATTCTGGACGAGGTGCTAACAGAAAATAACACAAAATATTATGTGAAAGGAAATAATACGATATATTGCTGATGTTTCCTACACAGACCACACAGAACCTTTATTTTTAGAATATCAAATAATTCCGATTGAACGCGTGTATGTGTATCGTTTGCTTTGTTCCATTCGTTCCTCCTCCACACACTTCATCGATTTCTTATTCACTATTTCTGAGCTTGTAAGGCATAGCGGTGATGTCAACATACGCCGCAGAGAAGCATGGGTCCTCCCTTGTTCCCGCACAAACTACAACTTACAAACTTTACATTACAACCTACCACTTGTTTTAAATAAATGCCTCACAAACAACAGAAACGATTAGCAAACAAAACTTGCGCTCTTATATCTTCGTTGTTCCCTAACTTAGTATTATAATGTTTACAAAGTTCCGATTTTTTGTTTTGTTTTATCAAATGTTACGCTAGGAGAGTGTTGCGCACTACCAAGCTGATGCCATGTAATAAGGGTCCCAGACCCAGTCAAGCTGTCTCAACAGCGTTTTGTCTGGGACTCCTTCCAGTGTTTCTGGAAAATAAAGCTTTGATTTGATTTGATTTGTTTGACTATTTCCCGTGTTCTTCGATGGCCAGTGCCTCGAGCATCTCACGTGCAAACAGATTCTTCTTTGTCGTCAGAATTGTGAGGTTGGTGAATGCTGCACTGCATTGGGAAGTCTCACAATGAGCTGGTAAATGACCTGCTGCTGTGCCCTTCACAAATGTTGCATGTTTACCGCTCACCGCAAAACCGAGCAGATGAGCTCACCGCAAAACCGAGCAGCCTTTTACGGACGCTGAGAAAAGCTCGCCTAAATAAGGCTGTGAAGTGTGAACGAAGCACTCACTCAACTGAACCATGTTCACTCAGCTCAAATTTCACTTAGCTGAAGTAAATGTCTGGATGTATTATGTGGATGCGACTATTCTGCCCGTCACCACAGTCACTGACAAAATGAGAACAGCAGGGCGTCTGTTTGAACGCCCGGCCTCCGGCACGCGCTCCATGCTTTCCGCAGTGCTTTGACTGAGCGCACGCGCGCTCGAGGTGCACGAGACGCTGAAGCGTTGTCGAAGGTAGGGTGCCTACATGTTTCCGCCGCTTCGCTGAAACATGTAGGCAGCCTAGTCGAAGGTAGGAAGCTCGCGCTGGAGGCGGAGCGTTATCAAAGGCAGAAAGCTCGCGCTGGGTACGGAGCATTATCAAAGGAAGTAGGCTTGAGCTGGAGGCGGAGCATTATCAAAGGCAAAAAGTTCGAGCTGGAGGCGGAGAGTTATCAAAGGCAGGAAGCTCGCACTCGGTGTAGAGCCTTATGAAAGGCAGTAGGCTCGCGTTGGAGGCGGAGCATTATGAAAGGCAGAAAGCTCGCCCTGGAGGCGGAGCGTTATTAAAGGCAGAAAGCTCGTCCTGGGTAAGGAGCATTATCAAAGGCAATAGCCTCGCGCTGGAGGCGGAGCATTGTTAAAGGCAAAAATCTCGCGCTGGAGGTGGAACATTATTAAAGGCGAAAATCTTGTGCTGGAGGCGGAGCGTTATTAAAGGCAGAAAGCTCGTCCTGGGTACGGAGCATAAAGGCAATAGGCTCGCGCTGGAGGCGGAGCATTATTAAAGGCAAAAATCTCGCGCTGGAGGTGGAGCTTTATTAAAAGCAAAAATCTCGCGCTGGAGGCGGAGCGTTACTAGAGGCAGAAAGCTCGTCCTGGGTACGGAACATTATCAAAGGCAATAGGCTCGCGCAGGAGGCGGAGCATTATTAAAGGCAAAAATCTCGCGCTGGAGGTAGAGCATTATTAAAGGCAAAAATCTCGCGCTGGAGGTGGAGCATTATTAAAGGCGAAAATCTCGCGCTGGAGGTGGAGCATTATTAAAAGCAAAAATCTCGCGCTGGAGGCGGAGCGTTACTAGAGGCAGAAAGCTCGTCCTGGGTACGGAACATTATCAAAGGCAATAGGCTCGCGCTGGAGGCGGAGCATTATTAAAGGCAAAAATCTCGCGCTGGAGGTGGAGCATTATTAAAGGAAAAAATCTCGCGCTGGAGGCGGAGAGTTATTAAAGGCAGAAAGCTCGTCCTGGGTACGGAGTATTATCAAAGGCAATAGGCTCGCGCTGGAGGCGGAGCATTATTAAAGGCAAAAATCTCGCGCTGGAGGTGGAGCATTATTACAGGAAAAAATCTCGCGCTGGAGGCTGAGCGTTATTAAAGGCAGAAAGCTCGTCCTGGGTACGGAGCATTATCAAAGGCAATAGGCTCGCGCTGGAGGCGGAGCATTATTAAAGGCAAACATCTCGCGCTGGAGGTGGAGCATTATTAAAGGCAAAAATCTCGCGCTGGAGGCGGAGCGTTATTAAAGGCAGAAAGCTCGTCCTGGGTACGGAGCATTATCAAAGGCAATAGGCTCGCGCTGGAGGCGGAGCATTATTAAAGGCAAAAATCTCGCGCTGGAGGTGGAGCATTATTAAAGACAAAAATGTCGCGCTGGAGGCGGAGCGTTATTAAAGGCAGAAAGCTCGTCCTGGGTACGGAGCATCATCAAAGGCAATAGGCTAGCGCTGGAGGCGGAGCATTATTAAAGCCCAAAATCTCGCGCTGGAGGTGGAGCATTTTTTAAGGCAGAAAGCTCGCGCTGGAGGCGGAGCATTACCAAAGGCAGAAAGGTCGAGTAGGAGGCGGAACATTATCAACGGCAGAAAAGCTTGCGTTGGAGGTGGATCATTATCAAAGGCAGAAAGCTCGCGGTGGAGGCGGAGCATGATCAAGGGCAGAAAGCTCGCGCTAAAGGTGGAGCATTATCGAAAGCAGAAAGCTCGCGCGGGGAGTGCAGTGTTATCAAAGGCAGAAAGCTCGCGCTGGAGAGAGTGCATTATCAAAGGCAGAAAGCTCGCGCTGGAGGCGGAGCATCTACTGCGTTCTGAACCTGTCAATAGTAACCTTGCTGCACATACACCAACTGACTTTTACGTCCGGTTCGTGGTTTTGGCCAACGCGCGATCCCAGCGACGCCATGAAAGCGGTCAGTGACATAATTAAATCTCCGCGATTCTCCTCCCGAGAAAAAAACCCATTTTGGGCGACGACAGCGTCAACGGTTTCACTCTTCACAAGATGGACGCGGGGACATTGCTCCTTTCAAGAACCAAATCAAACAATTGGGCTGAAATAAAAATACAAAAACATATAAGTAAAAAATAGTAGAATCCAAGAAATGGATCGAGATTCTCGACTTACCACTATACTCGTTTTCGCGCCATTAGCGCCATTAATGACGCGAGCGCCACCACAGCCCCGTGAGTCTGTTGCAGGATTTGCGCTGGCTTGGGAAAAGGATTGAACAGGTCCTTGTACAGTTTCGGTTTCGGTTTAAACGGCTGAACGAGAAAGAAGAAACTAAATGGAAAGATAACACCAACAAGCAAACAATTTGAAAATAGCGACGAAAGGGGTGGGGAGAGGAAACCAAAAGATTAATTTTGCGTGAAAGCACTTTGGCTTCGCGTCAGGCTAAACACGGTTTCCTTCTTGGGGTCGCGTCCACCATGTTTCCTTTTATGGGGGGAGTAAAAAAGAAAGTCGGAAGGGAGGAGCAATAAAAAATGATGCATTTTAAAGCAGCTACCTTTAACGGGAGGCAGCTGCGCTTGACGGTGCAGGTCGAGCGACGAGTGGCAGTTCTCTCTTTTGGCTGGCCGGTCTCGCTTCTCTCAAAAGAAGCTTTCGCAAGAAGATATACATATACTTGAGACGGGGGTCGTTTTTTTTTTTTTTTAACCCGGTTTCTTCCAAATGCTGACGATACAATACGAATGAAAGTGTAGGCGAAGGAAACTGCTGCGCTTTATAGGAAGCGCCTGGGTGTTTTTTTTTTTTTTTTTTTTTGAGGTGTCAGGAGCCTTGTTGCTTTCCTGAGCACGTCATCTATATTTTGAAGACATTTTATACAACCCGCAAGAGCTAAAGTGGGTTTTCAATGCGGATTAAATGGTTAAAGGTTAAAGTTATTTTGCGTTTGCGAGCTAATATGAATAGTGGTGTTTGAACCATTTCAGCTCCGACGATTGTGCGGTGCCTGATACATAAGTAGGTGTTTGTTGATGTAATCAGTGTCGGCTTGGGGGGGGGGGGGGGGGGGGGCGGCGCTGTTTTCTTTCTGTTATTTTAGTTAATAAACATTATTTGCGAGAAGAGCTTCGTCCTGTCGTGTTTGCGTCTTCACTCCGTTTTCGTTGTTTGAGCGGTTTTCATCATGTATAACTTTCACCAACTCGCCCAATTGTCTACCTTACAGAAGACTAGTTCTTATATAGGTCACGAGTAACAGCGGTGACAGTGTGCAGCTCTGAAGGTCATGGGTGGTTCTTCGTAGAAGGGCACTATCACACAAAGGCAACGTGTGGAAACACCAGCACGAACGGCTAGAAAACATGCATGTCCGTGGAAGAAAGAAACCTCGACATCCTGACCGTCCTATCCTGTTTTTAAAGGTTAACAAAAGCTTCAAAGAGAATTTCAGGCACCGCGTTGTTGCGCATGCACTTTCGGATTTTCGGCATTTACAGGTGTGCTTTTGAGGTTTTAAGCAGATATTTTTACGCTTTCGAACTTTTTCCTGTTCTTCAAGTTCATAAAGTTTTCAGTTAGGCTTTCGCTGCGTGGGGAGTATACCCATTAAGCTTAATAAATTTTACAACCAAGGATATTTTCTTTTTTACAAAGCTGAAATTTTAATGATAATAAATTGATTTATATAATGCATGATCCAACAACTTCTATATAAAAAGAAGAAAAATTGGTGAACTTTTCTTCGCATACGCTCAATGGCCGGTGAGCTTTTCTCCGCATACCCCGGGTTGTGCGGTGAGCTTTTCTCTGCTTAGTTTTCCTCCGTTGAGCTTTTTTTCTGGTAAGCTTTTCTCCGGGATTTGTGGGAACATGCAAACAAGGTACGTGTCGTGAGTGAGGTCTTAAAAACCAACGTGGTGTTGCGAAAGCTGAGTTCATTATACTGTGCCGTCGTCTGTCCCCGAGTAAAAAAAAAATGTTAACGAGATCGAATAAACATAAAGTTAGGGCGCAAGCGAGCTGGTGATGGTTGAACATGATAGACTTACGCCCCTGAGACTAGAGAGAGCGAGGGACGACACGACAAATAAGTCTCAAAAGGCGTCTGTGTCGTTCTCCCTCATCTAGTGATTTTACTCTATTATGCAACGGGATCTCCCCTTTGCCCCGGCGCGCACACTCTTAGTGCTTGTTTTTGCTTTCTGGGACTTGCCCGCCGTCATGAGAGTAGGCGAACCATGACGGTAGCAGGCGGTCTCATGAATAGTGGGTGGAATTCCTGCGCTCGGTTTATTCGGAAGTCGGAGTGCGGTGGAATGCCCAAAAAGACACGCAAAGGCGCACACGCAGGCTAAAAACGCACTGTCACGGTCCGCTTTCTGGATTTCACTGATTTAGCCCAGGGAACACGCCCCACAAAGAAGGATGCTGAGAGCCGTGACGTTGTTCGCGATTCGGGTCGGCCTATAAGCTCCGATGCGAATTGGAAAGTCCCTCTTTCCACTCAGTCTCACTGCTCCTACTTCAACGCACAGACTTTTATCTTTATTTCTTGCCCTCTCGCACTCGCCCGTTATCGTGATTGTCCCAAGATAGCAAGCGGCGATCTTTCAATGATGTCGTTAATTTCCAGTATAGAGGGGCCTCGGGCTGCTTTGGGCACGACCGGCAGGACGATGCTGTATGCATTTGCATTTGTTGTCCAGTAAAAATCGCACGTAAAAAGAAATTGGTGTGGAATTTATATGATGAAAATTACCACGTCTTTTAATGCTGAATATGGTGCGGTTTTTCAGGGTGGAGTCGCTACTGAGTGCATGAGCAACTGCTTTCAATTAAGATTACTTTCCGAACCCAACCTTTTTGTTTTCTAGATAAAGAGAGAGAGAGAGAGAAAGAGAGCGAGAGATAGAGAAAAATATATATATAGAGAGAGTGGAGTAATTCAATCCGCAGCAACCGCCCTACAAATCACCCAGACCATTCTCTTTCCGACGCCCCCCTAATTGCTTTCTCAAACAATTGCAGAGGACTGAGATAAACCATAACGGCGGCTCGTGACGTCACGCCCAACTTTCTTCCCACCTCGCACGTTCGGGAACGAAGAAAAAAAAAACAACAGTAAACAAGAATGCAAAAACAAATATCGGGTCTGTTTGTCCGCAACCGACGTCGACGTTTCCTCTCTCTCCCTCCCTTTGTGTTTTTGCAAATAAACCTCACCCCGTTCTTCGATCGTGGACCCACCTTTTGGGTCGCACTGAGAGAGAGAGAGAGAGAGAGAATGAAAAATGTTGTCCTTCCTTTCCTTCTTCTACCGTCCTTACCTTCTTTGTCTCCGCATGGACGGACTCTGTCGTCGGGGTCTGCCGTCTTCCAGTCCAATATTTATGGGTCACGCTCGCAGTGAACTATCTGTTGCCCCGCGGAGTGCCACCACTGAAAGCCTCCCCTCTTCCTCCTTACTCCATACACCGCCCGAGTCCATTGATTGGACCCCGACATCGTGTCCACCGGCGCTGAAGAGCGGCGGACAGAGTGCAGTAATTGGGATTCTTTGGGTAGCCGCGATCTCCTTACATAAGGCGCACCTTTAGCTGCTTTTGTTGTCGTGTGATGGCGCGTCGTCCGCCGTGGTATGTTGCTTGTGGATCCTTCGAAAGGAATAACTGCGGATTTGTGTGTTATGGTAGTAGTCGCTGATCATTCGTATAGTGGCTGGGAACTACCGTATTTTTCCGACTAGAGTCCGCACTCGGTGCTTGGTCGGCACGTAGAAGCTTCTTATACACAGCGCATTTTGACAAACGCCTGCTTTATTCGATCACCAAGAAGCTTGTATCGTGCATAAATCGTCATTAACTTACTCTGTCATTCACAAACTTCGTCACGTCGCGTCATAAAGAATCTAGAAAAAACAAATCCTTGTGTAGTCTGCATCCAGTAAAAGTTCAATAAACATGTATTCTCCGCCGAGTATTGTCCGGAAATTACGGCAGTGTGTTGTCATATAGTAGTTGCAGATATTTCCTATGATGTTTGAAGGCCTGTCTATTGTAATGTAGTAGCTGCGGGCCCTTCGTTTGGTATTTGAGGACTCTTCTGCTGTCGTATAATAGTTGCAAATTTGTTCATTTTCCTATAGTAGCTGAGGAGCGTATATCTTTTAGGGTGGGGGGCATAAGAATATTAGATTTTATGTTATATATACCGTATTTTCCGGGCTATAGCCTGTGGATTATACATGCTTACAAGTTTAAATTTTAGCCTGTGCGGACTATCTACGCCTGCGGATTTTACAGAAATGTTGTTTCGCAAGATCGTTTATTGTGACGAGACATGGCGAATTTTGTGATTGGAAGAGTATGTTAATGGTGATTCATGCATAATACAAGCTTCTTTGTGAGCTAAAAAAGCAGACATTTGTCGAGGTGTGCCGTGTAGAAGAATATTTCCGTGTCGGACTAAACACCCGGTGCGTACTATGCACGGCGTGCGGATTATGGACTGTTGCGGACTATCTGAACAATAACTTTTATTTTCGACCCCAAATTTGCCCCAGCGGACTACAGTCCGGAAAATACGTATATATGTATATATTTATATATATATATTTTTTATTTTTTTTTGGGAGGGGGGGGGGGAGGGGGGATGAACAAAAAATACTGCAACGAGAACAAACAAAAGCTTGTTCGTTTTGAAACATCTTGTGTACACTGAGGTACGTTGGCGGTAATAAACTCTTTTCAAATAGCAGAGACATCTAGTCGAAGCTGTCTCAAAATGGCGGTGATATAAGAACACTAAAGAGCTTTAGTTTTACCGTACGCTAGAGCTCTACGTTGCCAGCGGGAGCTCGTGCCGTCACTTTAAAGCACGCATTACGCACACTGGACCCGCAACCTGCAGCGTATGCTGCCTACTGAAACTCTCTCTTTATCGCCTTAACCAAGAACAATTATTGAAATCTCCCGCTTTGCATCGGTGGCTTCCTCTTAACCAGAAGTCACATTGCTCGTATACATTATGAAATGAGTCACGGAGTTTTTCTGCGGATACGATGACATAATTATCTGCGGAGACTCCTCAAGCACAATTCCGAGGCATGCTTGCTTCATACATCTGTGAGACATCTGCAGACAGTTTTTGTTTGACCACGTGACAGCTGACCGTCATACGAGGAAGAAACATATGCCTCACACAGTGTATGAAGGCTGTCGTTACTATGATGCATCAGCAGTGTTACCGCAGCTTTATGGTTTCTATCTGTGACGTCATGACCAGGGTTATCAACTGCCAATGACAATTTCGACGGTGCGTCTGAGAAGTATACGGTGGAAGCTCGGAGTCATTCGTCCTTAAACCAACACCGTCGAAGTGGACAGCGCGACAATTACACTAATCACCATTAAATAAACTTAGAGTTCGACACGCACTTCGGACGTCGCAGGGAGAGCATTTTGTGCCGATCGTGGAAGGTCGACCACAGCGACGGGGTTTCGGTCGCGGGCGTCGTCAGTATACACTCTGACCGTCGTGTGAACGGGGTTCGCCTTGTTGTTCTTGCAGGTCGGACGGGGCGCCGCCATGAAGCGGGCTGCGGGACACCCCAGAGGCGAGCCGGACGTGGGCCCCGCGCAGACCAGCTGAGCCCCGGGCGCAGGGTCATGAGGTCCGCGATGGGCGCGTCCCCTCAACCGGGGCCGCAGACGACCGTGCGGCAGTCCCCGCAGTCTCCCAACTGCTTCCGCATCCCGATACCGCTGGAACCTCTCAAGGACGGGCCCTCCATGGACCCCAAGGTGAGTCGGGCATGGTTCTCGAGAAAGGGCCCGGAGACGTCGAGAAACGCGTCCGAAATCGAAAGACAAGGCGACGCAGTACGAGGGACAGGGTCCCGGGGCATCTCATTATATCTCCCTGCAGCATTAGCCAGTAAAAACGTCGAAGAAACAATCGCGAAGCGAGAAAATAGAGGGTGTTTTTTGCGTTTTTAAGCTTTACAGAACCTTAGGGGGCTAGTCATAACGATCAGTCAGCTAATTAAGTAAATTTTGTTAATTAGCCTCTTAATTAGTGAAAATAGGTAGTTCAGTTGCTGAGGATCGTAGGTAGGCATATCCTGGTGCCTACCGCTTCTCCTCGTTTATTTGTTAGATGTCCTTGAACACGGCATGGACTTGCAGAAGACCTTATAGAGGGAGAGGGGGCGTGTTGCCAGATGCGATGCATGCAATTTGGCGTCCCTTTCTTTCTGCATCTGTCGGCCAGGAGCGCATCTTCCTGGAGGCCGCGGAGCGGGGCGACCGCCACACCATGATCCGATGCCTGTCGCCGCCCCAGCCCGTGAACGTGAACTGCACTAACATCCTGGGCCGGAGCGCCATCCAGATCGCCGTCGACAACGAGAATGTCGAGATCGTCGAGCTTTTGCTGCGCCAGGAGGACGTCCAGATCGGGGACGCCCTCCTCCAGGCCATACGAGAAGGTATACATATATACCATTCCACTATGCGCCTTCTTCTGCGCGCTGCCATCATTGTACTGAACTGTGGGAACGCGTTCTGAGCATGCGCGGTGGACACTCCCCTGCGGAATATCAGACGACGTGCCTGCGTCCACAGCCCGGGGCCTGTGACTCGGCGTTTTTTGCCTGAATGTGAAGGAACGCCATGAAGACGTGCCTCCTTCTGGAAGCAGCTGCAAAGTGGTAGCCGATTGTTCGTGAAGAGATTCAACTTCTTCAGGGTGCTCCGAAAGTCTCTTAAGCGTCGGTCACCCCGCTTAATACATCGTACAAAATAGCTATAAAACTTTTGTTGTGTCTAGTTGGCTCGTATAACTTAAAAAAAAAGGTTAAAAAGCGCGAACTCAAACACCGAAGAAATAAGAAACACGTATACCACAAGGACAGGCGCTACTTACAACACATTTTCTAATAAAATCAGTTGTAAGTAGCACCTGTCCTTATCGTACGTGTTCCTTACTCCGTCCATGTTTCAGTTGGTGTTTTTTAATCTTTTAAATATTACAAAATAGGGTCTGCAGATACTGTTTGATGAGTGTTTGTCTGTTGTACGACGCTACTGCTGCAGATTGTCACAGAAAAACTGTTTGCAATGCTTCAGGCGTGCCCATTGATAATTCTGCACACATCTCTGCAGCGAAGACGTTGTCTTTTGTACGATGTACAACGGGCAGTGTCATTGCGGATTAAAGTGCTCCTGGCAGGTACCATAACGAGAATGTGCACAGCTGCCGGGTGGCAAAGCTGCACGCCGGGCTGTATCTACAGTTAAGGCTCTCTTAATATACTCTTTCGTTGAGCGTAGCAAACGGGGCGTAGCGCAGAGCACACGGGCGCTGATTGGTCGCAGATATCGAGTTCCTGCTCGCCGGCCAATCAAAGCGCGCACGTTCTGCGCTACGCTGCATTCGCTGCGCTCAACGTCGGAGTATAACGGAGCTTTGAAACGGTGTGAAAGATGTGCCTCCTTTTAAAAGCAGCTCAGTGTGGCAGCCGACGTTTCGACCAGAACAGATTCAACTTCTTAAAAGAATACTGAACCGAAATTTTGATATTGAAAATTAAGGCCGCAGAAGCGTTGAACGGGACGCTACAAACTCCACAACATCACTCACACGTCGATATCTCAAACGGATGGCCGTACTTTTGGAAAAGAAGGGCGCGATCAAGCGAGGGCTATGACGTCACGGTCCTCCTGGAACATTTGAGAATGAGGGGAAGCGGGGTCGCTTCTCTCCTCCTCGCTTGAGTTTACCAGCTCGACGGGACGTAGCGAGGAGGAGAGGGAATGACAGTCGCGACGTCAATTGTCTCGTCGGCCGTGTTCAATCGCCCACTTTTGCAAAAATACGGCGATCCGTTAGAGATATCGCTGTATGAGTGATGTTTTAGGGTTTTTCAGCGTCCCGCCTATCCGTCCTGCCTTGTTTTGTGAGCTCGAAATCTCGGTTCAGTATCCCTTTAAAACGTACTAGAACAGCCCCGGTTTTTTTTGGCAAAAGGTTAGTTGTTATTTTGGATCTTAAAGAGACTCCTTTCAGGGTTGTCTTACGGACTTGGGCCCTCTTCATGTTTTGTTTTATTTTTCTTTTTTTGGTGTAGGTCGAGCGGCTCTCCCCCCAGGAACACCACCTACTAGAAAACAAAGACGTAGTGCCGATAGAGACGTCGTCGTCAGCGAAGGCCCACGCTGGTCGCCGATTGGACACGACGATTGCGTCAACGTTCGGCTCGAGCTTGACAGGAGGCCGAGCGCTGACGTAGCACTGGTTTCCAATCTGTGTCCAGCGATGGACTTCTCTGGTGACGCAGAAACGTCAGGATCACGGCCTTGTCTTCTAGGCGGCGTTGCCAGGAAGCCCTCCATTGTTTCCATTTTAGCTGAGCGAATGCTAGAGAAGAGTCGAGGGGAGAGGAGCAAACCGTCAATCACTGCGGGTTACGAACTTTGTGGGAGGGACTTCCCGTCCCCTTTTCTTTGTATATGCGACAGACTGTGGTCAGGGACAGATTAAGAAAGGCAGGGCGTGGCTCAACCTGTTCGCGCTTCTTGGTCCCTGATTGGTCCCGTGGCTTTCTTATCGGCTCATGCCGCACTTTCATTGGCTGCGGTCGTAACCAATGGGATTGCGAATAAACCACGCATCGCCGAACGATCGTTCTCCGCCAAAATGTGGCACTAGCAGTCCGATCCAGATGCCAAAGTTTCAGACAACAAACGATTATCTTATTCAAAAGCTTTAAATGAGTTTCTGGAAATTTCCGTGGTTAAAATGAGGCCTGTTTTTGGTAACTCGATCCATAGGGCTGCACGTACCCGAGAGCTGTGTCGACCGTCATTTTCTCAGTGATAATATACGGAATTCACGTTTAATTTATAAATAAAGCAACGGTTAGTGCTGAAACCTTGGCATCGGAGTAAGACCGCTAGCGCTACGTTAGGGCGGTGTTCGGCATACGTAGTTTATTTTTGCGGTAAAAAACAAACAAACAACCCTGCAAAATGTTTTTGGAGACAACTTGCGGGGTAGCTTCTGGAGCTTAAACGGGAGATGCAACAATCTGTTTACTTTACGCAAATACCGCTTAGATCGAATCACTGACGTTAATGACCTATGAAACACGGGTTCGTTTTTCACCACACGCAATAAAAATCACAAAAACAAAAACACAGAGACACACACACACACACACACAAAAACAACTACAAAAAACGAACAGCATTCATTTTGTTTTAAGTCGCAGCCAGAGCAAGCGGCCACGTGATCTGGAAGGATTATATTGCCACGCGCGTCGGCGAGCGAGTTCGTGCGTGGCCGAGTGGTTATCGCGCTTGACTTTCGTGGGGAGGCCTAAGGTTCGATCCCTGGGAGTTACGGGCCTTTTATTTTTTCTTCCAGTTTAATGTTCTGGTGAATTCAAGAACCCTCTTGCTTGTTCGATGTCCGAATATTCTAGTCGCCAAACCTTCTACGCCGATCGTTCCAGAAGCCAACGCGTGTACATAAGGGGCTCCGCGTAGCGATCCGCAGTCAGTCTCGCCCAAGCGTTCGATCCTGCTGTTTTGACGCCTGCGACGCTAACCTTTTTCTATTTAGTTTTGGGCACACGTTCGCCCCATTAAATATTTAGTTTGCTTCAGTTTTCGTCGACTGATCAATTGCCATTCGTGACAATACGCCGCCAATGCGATGACAGCCACGCTCTGGGGTTGGCAAAGCAGAGGACACGCGCTGAGTTCCAGACATTGTAAAGGCCGGTTCTCACATGCAGCGAAGCGCTGATGTAGCGCTGCTCACGTGCCATCAGATACTTATCGTCTGCCATGAGCAACAGTTTTGACGGCGCGATACAAAGCTGGTGGACGCTCCCGTCGGCATGTGCCTAGCGCGAGGACAGCGCTATGCTTGTAGCGCTCCGCTGCATGTGTGAACAGGCCTTAATGGTTCGGCTATTGT
Organism: Ixodes scapularis; assembly: GCF_016920785.2. Lineage (NCBI taxonomy): Eukaryota > Metazoa > Arthropoda > Arachnida > Ixodida > Ixodidae > Ixodes > Ixodes scapularis. Next base: position 65,118,825 of record NW_024609839.1, on the reverse strand, counting down.
CGTCATCGCAGCAATCGGACACGGGCCACTGCCCGAATGCTTGTCGAGCTATGATCACGAGACCAAATCGAGTGTTCACACAATGCTCGGGTCCAATCAATGAGCCACATTCAAATACCGTCACTAGGGGGAGGGGGAGGGGGGGGATGCGACCCCTAGCGACGTCATCAAGTTTTGCGAAAGAGAGATTGAAAGGTAACGCTCGCTTTCGTCTTTAAAATTACAGCGCAACATAGGAGTTTCTTGGTCAGTGGTTGTGCGTGCGAGTGTACTTGTGTCCCGCTAGTGCCAATAAGCTGGTGTAAAGTGAAAAACATCGCAAGCGAATACCGTAAAACTCTAATATTCGCGAGCCCATAATATTCGCGAATTTTCGCGAATTGAAAAATTTGCGAAATTTCAGGGAACGCGAAAATTGTGGTCCTTAAAGATTTCAATGCAGGCGTCTAGGAAGGAAATGGAAGTGTTTGGGTGGTTCGTCTATTCGCACCGATATTTTCTAAAACCTTCTATGAGATTTTTTTTTTTTTTTTTTGCTTTTCTTAAAATTGTTGTGGTTTCGCGACTCGAAATATAGAGCTTTTGTTGCAGGTATCAATTCCACCTTCGCTTTGCTCCAGTAACACAAAACAATAAAATCATAGTCTCAAATATAAGACATTTAAATTCTAGGGACAAAACCTTTCTTAGAGGCACTCCACTCACGCGATCCCGGCTTATCGATGTTTTTAAACTACGCACAGTTTATTTTTTGTAACTAATTGAATTTTTAAGTTACATCTTTCATTAGTTTATACCTTTTTGTAGTTTTTAGATGAAAGGACACAACCATATAGCCCTGAAATTAAAAAAAAAAGAAAATATTGGAATACAAAGCCAGCCACGAACGATTTTTTAAATTAAAATTAAGCAGTGGAATGCCCACCTTCTTTTCCTTTTTGTCTCTCCTAATTTTTTTTTAAATTACAGACTAAAAAATTGCCTACACCTAAAGTCCGTGCTTTCAGTACCTCTCGTAAAGGATCCCTAACGCGCCTTCCTGTTTCATTGCATACAAAAAAAAAAAAGATATTGGATGTTTTAATTTTGGTTATTCATGGATAATCACATCCGATTTGATTGCTGGATAGTGGATGGTAATACTCCACTATTTGTCGTAATAAAAAGAAAAAGAAAATTGTATCTCTACAGTATTTTTATCTGTAGCACTTTTAATGGTAGCCGTTCGCAGCAGTTAAAAAATATATACTGACGAGTGTATCTCCTTTTTTAATAACCTTTTTATAGACACGTAGACACGCAAAGAATTGGAAAATAAACCTTGGAATTTCTTAACATCTCTAAACATAAAAAAAGATACGTCGTGATTGCCTGAAATTGAGCAGGTTGGTTATTCATACTTGTAGGATACGCCAGCTGAACGAAGGAAGAAATATGCAAGACAGAGAGAGTCACAAGGAACGAACACACGCACTCCGCTGGACTAACAACCATTTACCGAATACCATCTTTTTCTTCGTCGGCTTACATTTAATGGATAACTTCTCCTTCGTCGATTTTAATTATTGCCTATCTCTCTGGGATGCAAGGTTTTTCAAACTGATGTGATGAAGACGAGGGACAAATATTTCATATAGGCAATAATTAAAATCGACGGAGGAGAAGAAGTTATCCATGAAATGTAAGTCGACGAAGAAAAATATTGTATTCAGTAAGCGGAGTGCGCGTGTATGCTCCTTGTGACACTCTCTGTCTTGCATATTTCTTCCTTCGTTGAGCTGGTGTATCCTATACATGCATAAAAAAGAACTGCGATAAAACTATCACTCAAAAAATCTAGGACGGCTATAGACGCTTTGCAGCAGCTGTGCATGGACGCCACCATAACTGACCTTCAGTTTTTGTTTCCTCTTAATCCGTTTATTTCACTTCATCATTACCATAGCAGGCCAGGTTATTGCCATATTAGATTCAACTGTGTCCTTTCCTAAAGCATCAGCCTTTGTAGAGGATCGTCAACTACCGTTTCAGTTGCTCGGCATCTCGGTAAGACAAGAGAAGGTCAGCAATGGCGGCTGTAATTTGGCGCGTGTGTAAAGCGTCTATACTTTCCCGCGAAGTACTGCAATCTATGGAGGGATTTCGGTGAAGGGCAAGGCTAAAGGTATGCTTAGACCTAAAAACAATTAAGGCATATTGCGAGGCAATCGTGTTACATACGTGAAGCGTTCCAGCATCACAAACGTTTAGAGGTACTCTGAGTTTCAAGTATGCAGCGCTGATAAACCGGGCAATTTTCCAGAGCCTTCCATTTACTCTCGAGCTCCTCTCCCTCATTGCGCACAGGTGGTGGAGCCTCCTCGTCACCTTCCCCTCTGGTCACGTGACCTCCCCGTTAAAGGGGCCATGAAACGAATTTTGGGCTGGGATGAATGATTTTAAATTGGGACTTTACTAATCGCATATCGTTTAGCTGGCCAAAAGAAAGAGGCTAGAAAGTCAAAAGCCAGCTTTTCGGTACGAACATTTGAAGATATAGCGGACTATTTGTACCTTCTTGCCTTCGAGAGCTCTCCGCCTTTTCACTATGATACATCCGCGGTTCCAAAAGCGCGTCACCGGCACCAAACTGACGTCAGCAGAGGCCAGCTCACGCATTGGACACGAAAACTGCGTCACTCGGACGTATGCGCTCGTCAACAATCAATCCGTCGATGAACATTTGGATTCGCGTTCGTGGCCAATGAGTGCCCTGACGGAACTTATTGCACTGGGGAATAACAAGTTCTATGGTAAGCATAAAAAGCACGGTGGAAGCTAGAAGTCATCGCACCGGTGCCGAAGGAATGTCACGACCACGTGATTTCACAATTCGCATTTGAGATGAGGATTAAAGCTAAGGAGGAAGAAGTAGGAAAATCGTTTCATGAACCCTTTAACCAATCAGCATCGAGCTTCGCGGCCACGCTTATCAGGCTTTACCCAACGCTTTGACTTCGTGGTCAAGAAAAGTTGTACCCAAGTACATACCCAAATACCGTTTCACGTTAAAAAAACAAAAAAACACAGTTTGTATTGTGGCATTGAACTTCGCCTGGTCACCATACCCAACGCCATGGCTCAGATATGAGATTTTTTTCTGGGTATACTTAAACATATTTTGATCCTCGCCCTTCTCCGAGCTCTCCAGCGATTCGCTTTCCCTAGTGCTTTGCGGAATAGTAGGCGCTCCAGACTTCTGGGAGTGTAGGCGGCACTCTTACCCCAGTGCACTAACGAGATTACTTTTGGGGCGCAAATTCGTGAGTTGTGTAAAGCACGTAAGTGATCTCAAGACATAAACAAAGAAAGAAAGAGAACCAAAAGCTAAATGGGGCACTCGACATTAATATGCACCAAGGCGGGAATGATGCAGCGAGACGGGAATTGATCCGACAGTCTCGCCTCGCCGTCGGCGGCTGGGGTTGTGAGATTTTTGAGAACCTTCTCTGGGAAGGATTGCTCTCGCGCCTTGGTTCATTCTTCAAGGCTGTTGGAGTTTCCAGTGTTACTATAAAGTTTCGGGCTTTGCGTTCAATGATATTAGCGCCTTTTAGGAACCGACGCGCGTTTATGTTCTTTTTACTCACTAATGAATCAAGTATCGTTTGAGGGTTCGTGAATTAATTACAATGACGAGACCCTTGGTGTAGATCTGTTTTTTGCAGGCAAAAGCAAATGGAATTCGACGTTAAAGTGTTTGCACAACGAGAGGTCCAGGGTGTCTAGCGACCGGGAAAACTGAGAATGGTCAGGGAAAATTTAATTACCGGTAAAAATCAGGGAATAGTCGGGGATATTGTCAGACAGCGAGTCCAATCAGGAAAAATGAGCCGGAAACGCCATCGAGTGCCTTGAGCAAAGACTTGAGGACTTAGGGGCAAAAAAATTCGCAATAAATTTTGCTTAGAGCGAAACATGAGCTCTGCTCACCCGATGTAGAGTGTGCTACCCGATGCAAAGGGAACAGCCGAGAAATCCAGTCCAAGCCTTGGATTGGATTGAGGGTGTGACACTGTAGGCTAGATATAGTCAAAGCTATTATATTTAGTGACAAATGAAAAAGCCGCAGACCCCAATCCAAGCCTTAAGTCGAAAGTATCCGAAAGTGTGCATCTGGCGGCCATGCTGTTATTCGGTTATTGATGTGTGTGGTGGGGCGTCGTGTTTTCAACGTGTTTCTGGAAGTGGCCTCTTTACTGACGATGTCGGCGGCCAGAAAGTGCTCGTTTAATCCGAACTGGACGAACCCGAATATTTCGGAATATGCAAGTTGGATTAAGCCCGTGCAAAATGATCCTCACAGTGCTCAATGCCTTGTGTTTTAATGGTCTTATATAAATTACAGAGAAGAGTCAAGCGTGCTGGTGAACTTTTAACATCGTAAAACCCGAGACGTAGGACAAAAAAAAATATGGCACGACACAGACACAGGACAACACAGACCTGTGGCTGTGTTCTACTTTTTTTTTGTCCTACATAATCGGTTTTACAATGTTGGTCTTTATTATTTAACCGCCTCTACAGTGGTCAGAGAATTCCACCTGAAATTGTTAGGGAAAACCTGGAAAAGTCAGGGAATTTTAAAATAATAATTTGCTAGACACCCTGGAGGTCATTTTACCCTTTGGGAATGGCGACGCTGGGTCAATACTATCGGCGAATAATTTAGCCAGCGCAGTAGGGATGCTAACCTGGGGTCCTTAACAAGTTTCACGCAGCTCTAATTACAGGTCCACATGCCGGTACAATACCCATCCAGATCGAAACGAAGAGAGGTTGAGATTGAGGCCGGGATCCCATATACGGTCAGACGAACAGGAGAAAGAAGATCCCCATTGAGGATTCCCATACAAAGCTATCGTTTTCAAAGTGGATGTCATTTCGGCTCCGCCCGCTAAGAGCTGCTGAAAAGCGTCTGTAGGAGGTACTCACTAGGCGCCTTATTTGAGAACGCTGTTTAGAGCGCATGCTCAGAACGAGCTCACATTAAAGGGCCACTGAAAATAAATGTTTTTTTTTTTAACAGTCTGGTTGGGACACGCGTGTCAAAAAATAAATTTTACGCGCATTTTTTTTTTTTTTCGTTTTCAGAGCAGTTTTGAGGGCGCGAGATTTATTTTTAATTGTGCGCGAAACGTCCACGACGTCACGGAACAGTCATTAACTCTAACCACCTCAACGTGATGGCCGAGCCGACCCAACTCTCTTCCATGCTCCCAAGATCAATGCCCGAAATACACTGTAGCCGAAACGCCGAGAGAGCAAATAAGTGGAAAGGAGGTGACTATGGACTAAATCGCGTTTTTTTTTTTTTTTTTCGCGTAAAATTTATTTTTTGGCACGGGTGTCCCAACCAGGCTGTTTAGGAAAATATTCCTTTTCTTCTCGTTGGCCTTTTAAATGCTGCTAAGATGGGCAATCTTGATGGTGTGGAATGCGCGTTTCAAAATATCTGTGGAAGCTCGCCGTCAGCACGTGCTCAGCAGTCGCACACACAGCTATGGCCGCCGTTGAGGTGGTATTCACTGGACATCATATTCAACGTGAGTGCTCACACCGCATGCTCGGGATGAGTTTTTATTTATGGTCTCTCAAATCAAACAATCTTGATGGTGTTGCAATGTGCGTGCTAGAAGCGTAGTAGAAGCTTGCTGTCGAGCACGTGCTCAGTAGCAGCTAGCTCAACTATGACCGCCAGTGAGCAGCACATATAGGACGTATTTCCTGGACACCATATTAGAGTGCACTGTTCCCAGCGCATGCGCAGAACGAATGCCCGTTTTAATACAACCGTGGAAGTTCGCCGTCAGCAAGCGCTCAGTAGCTGCGGACCATGCTGCGGACTCAGTAGTACGACGAGATCAGACCTCTGGACACGATGTGTATTATCTATTGCCAATTTCTGTGGTGTGTGTTAAAAACGTGGTGGAAGTTTGTGGTCGTCGCGCCCTTAAACAAACATCATCAAAGTTCAAAGTCTGATGACGTTCCTCTCATTTCCAATAGTGAAATATACTCAAATCGTCATAGCGAGCGTTTGTCCTATCATAAGACAGTTTTAGTATAGACGCTTTACACACGCGCCAGATTGAGCCGCCATAGCTGCCCTTCTCTTGTCTTACCGAGATGCCGAGCCACTGAAGCGGGCGTTGACGGGTCTTCACAAGGGCCTATGCTGGGCACAAGAACACAGTAGCATCTAAAATTGCAATAACCTGTCCTACTGTGGTAATGATGAAGTGAAGCGAACGGAATAAGAGGGAACAAAAACTGAAGGTCAGTTATGGCGGCGCCCATGCACAGCTGCTGTAAAGCGTCTATAGCGTTGCTGCCTCTTGCGTACGCAATACGCAATAGTATAGCGTACGCTAAAAAGGAGCTGCTCGGACCAAATTTAGTAATGCGTTACGTTTTCGAGTGAACACCGCGCATGATCTTGGTTAGATTTGCTAGAGCTGCAGAATTCCGCGTGCTTATAGCGCAACCATGCTCCTGGAAAGAAATATTGAAAATGAAAACGTGTCCAATCATTTTATTTCAAATTAAACCAAGCCGCGGCTGCCTCGTCAATCGCGCTTTTCTGAGGGGTACAGAGGATACGAGTAAAGGCCGGTTCAGACATTTGAGTTTGAGTGCGTTTGACTGCGTTGCGTCGAGAACCGAAAGAGAGTCACCGGCACATCTGTGCTTCGTGTGAAGCGTGCAATCGAATTCAAAGAATCATCTTAGCACGCGAGATAAGTAGCAGGGATGTCCTGGTTTCTTGCTGCCGCAACGCAGTCAAACGCAGTCAAGCGCAACTTTCTGAACCAGGCTTAAGAGTGCGTAGCCAAATTCGATCACGGAGCCTCCCTCAATCTTCCCTTTGAAACGGCACCTTTTATCAATGCTATCGCGGAATGAAATTCATGACCTACTGATGTCCAGTACATAGCGAGAACTTCGGCAATTTCTTTTAGAGTCGCTCGTCCATCGGCGATGAACTGTGCGAATAGGCTTAGCGTTGAGCAGATCGCAGCGTTGACGCACATTCCGAGCGGCGAACATTTTCACTGTGCACTCCTTCAGCTGCACGGCGATCTGATTCGACCGCCGTAGGTCGAACACCACGCAATTTCACGTAACACAGAACTTCGAAAACACCACGTCGCCTTTGCTGCGCCAGTCGAGGTAACCGCCATCTTGAAACTGGTGCTCTCGTTGGGTCCGAGATCTCTCGAGAACGTCCCGCAGAGCCCGCTAGCCCGCCACGCAAAATCCCCAGCGTTGCGTGCGTACGCAATACGCTAGCTCTTCTATTGCGTTCTGCGCACGCGCACTCCCGACCCGCAATTTTATTGCGTACGCAAGGCTTTAGCGTACGATCCACTAAAACTGTCTATAGACGGCCGATCACCGCTACGATTTTGGCCGTCCCCAGTCCAATGCCCGTTCTCTTTCCCCTCGTCCAGGCGTGTACAAGATCGTGGAGATGCTCATCGACCACCCGAGCATCACGGCCGAGATGCTGGCCAGCGGCTGGGCGCGCAGCCTGTCCAAGGAGAGCTCGGACTACTCGGCAGACATCTCTCCCGTCATCCTGGCCGCCCACTGCAACCAGTTCGAGATCCTGCAGCTCCTGCTCTCGCGCGGCGCCACCATCGACCGGCCACACCCGCTGTCGTGCGGCTGCCGCCGCTGCTACGAGGACACCCGCAGGGACTCCCTGCGGCACTCGCTGCGCAGAATTCACGCGTTCAGGGCCCTCGCCAGCCCCGCCTGGATATCGCTCACCAGCGAGGACCCCATCTTCACCGCCTTCAAGGTGAGCTCGGTGTGCCAAAACTAAAACCACATTCCCCCCCCCCCCCCCCCCCCCCCCTATCGTATGGGCGTTTGCAAGTACGGTCTCTGGACGCCGCCATCTTGCTGCTGGTGTGGGTAAAGACAACGTAAAGATCGTCTGATGGTCCAGCATTGCTGAGGCCACGGGGAGGGCGTGACGTCAGCCACGTAGCTTTGCCAAGCCATCCTCCCGTGTCCCTCGCCTCTTCCTCATCCTCCTCGCCGATTTCCTTTTCAAACATGAACCACACGTGACTGCTGAATGGTACATGGTTGCGTCTACGAACTGAGTGGCACCAGGTTCCACCGTGGTTCTGTCTGTTCATGATCGCGGCAGCTGACTGCGCCTGCTGCCCTTTATCTGGTCGTGTTACAATAAATTCAAGAAACTAATCTTTTTTGCGCTCTGTTATTATCGTGCAAGTGGTACAAGCTTTCTAACAATGTGCGTATCTTAATTCAGCTCGAGAAATGTGTTTTCCATCGAAAGAAATTTAAATAAACTAGCGAATTTTGACCGCGATCATTTTCTGCACGCCCGTGTGAAATATTTTGATGAGCGTTCACACAATTGAGTTTATAATACGGTTGGGGGTGTTCTTTGTATGCATCGGCAACTAACATTGAACCATGCAATTGAGTTTGACTTGGGTGTTTTATTAACATGTATTCGTGACCAACGTTGGATCAATTCAATTTGAAATGAACTTGCGGATTTTTCTCTGGAGGGTGCCAGATGACCTTTGTTGGTTTGGCTTAGAAAACCCTAAGATTTGAATATTTGCTTCGCTTTACCTTAGTTCAGAGCGCAGCCTACGCTACGGGCTGATGAAGTCACTGAAGCAGCGCCAAGGGCGCTGCTTTAGTAACGCTGCTTGGCACGACTGCCAAATTCGTCAGACTTGAAGCGGACGAAACTCCACCGCGATGAAATCCACTCACTGTAGCAACAATGGGCCAAAATACAGCGTTTGAGCAGCTCCGCGGCTCTAGGAAATTTAAGAGAACCGCTTATAAGCTCACGTTGCTGCAAAATTCAAGACGTAGTTCAACGGGGGAGTGCCGGTAAACGAAACTCGCCGTGGAAGGTTTCCCGTTCACACTGCAATGTCGCATCTTGCATGGTCTCGGCAACGCCAGACACTTTCGTTTACACAAACTGTCCCCTCGTCGTGGTCCATCGTCCGGGCATCAGGGTGTTGCACGTCTCGCCGGTCTTGCCTTCACGCTGGTCTCGTTATATCTACCAGACGGAGCGAGCGCAGTAATTCGGCGCGCACTGCCGACACATCGCGCACCGCGTCAGCTTCTCGAGTTCTGTTTTGGTAAAACCTTCAGGACGCACGACGGACCTCGACGAGCTGATCACGTGGTCCGTCGTCTGCTCTTCGAGGCCGGCCGTCGGGGCCTCACCGTATCGGCCTCGCCAACCTCGCCTTCTCTTCGCTCACGTAAACCCTACCGAGCGGAAACGAGCGCAATGCTACGGCCCACAATCTATGCAACCAACCACCCAACTCGCATACAAGAGGCTCACCTGCACCCCACGTGGGTGCGAGTATAGGTTAAACGTTTTACGGCTGGGCACCAAAATAGTGACAAAAAGGTAAACAGCGCGCAGAAAACGGGGACTAGAGGAAGCGCAGACAGGACAGGCGCTGACTCTCAACTGAAATTTAATCACAAGGAAACCAAAACAAAGAAAACAGCAACTCCGCCCACGTCACATGACAAATTCACCACGTGTCCAAAAAAAAAACATCTCTTTGCTACTCAGGCCCAGTGACGTTTGGCTTACGCAGTTCGCCAAACGTCACTGGGCCTGAGTAGCAAATAGATGTTTTTTTTGGACACGTGGTGAATTTGTCATGTGACGTGGGCGGAGTTGCTGTTTTCTTTGTTTTGGTTTCCTTGTGATTAAATTTCAGTTGAGAGTCAGCGCTTGTCCTGTCTGCACTTCCTCTAGTCCCCGTTTTCTGCGCGCTGTTTGCCTTTTTGTCAGTATGAACCAACTAACCCACATCGCCACCCTTAACCAAAATAGTCACGTGATGACCTCCCCGTGGCTGAGGCGTACCCGCGGTTTTCAGACTGGCGCACAAAGCGGTTTCCACCCACGGTGGTTAGGGTTCGAGTTCGACCAAGTTCGACTTTCTCGACCTTCCAAGTTCGACGAAAGTTCGACGAAGTTCGAAGAAACGTTCGACTTCAATGCGCATGCGCGAAAATTTGAAAACGATCTGACACCCTCTGGCGGAGATGTGCAATATTTTTTGGGATGCATCCCTTCGCTGGATCACATTACTAACTAACGAAATCATTAAAAGTACATAGTTTTGCTTGTAGTTCATTGGCGATAAGCAAGATCCAACCGTGGACACTTGGATAATAAGAAGCGCCAATGCTGACTCCGTGACGACGCCAAAAACAGGCGGCAAAAAATATAGGAAGCAAAAGAGATCGCTAAAAGAAAAAAAAAAGTGAACGGGTCTGTGTTAGCGTTTCCCAAAGGGAGACGTGCGTGGTGTTTCCCAAGGGTTATGCCAATACATTCCTTAAACATCTTTTTTTTTTCTTCTTCTGTGCGTGATTGGTTAGGCCGGTGATAGCCAACGGACAAAGACGACGCGCGTCTTGACGATGCACTTTTGACGTTGATTGATTGATTTTCTTAAGTGAGTTGACTTGAGAAAACGTATTTTATTTAATGCTACACATGGCTGCTCTTGCTCTAGGACATCAGGATCCTAGCGTCGGTTGCGGTCGAACGTTGTGTGGGACGGAGTATTGGCGATTTTCATCGCGTGCTTTTGAACCTAGTTTCACGTCTTCGTCTTTGGATCACCGGGCACTGTGAAAATCCGATTCGCTCGAGGAGGCTGCAGCGAGCAAACCTGCCGCCACGGCTTTCTGTTCCAGCCGCGCTAGGTGCCGTCGATTTCGCTGAAGTCGTCAATGTCGGCGAGAGAAGGTTTTCGAACTTCTCACCCGAAATGAACGCAGCTTACAATCCCATCATGCGGCGGAGAAACAGCTTGCGCTGAAACACTGAGACAGGTTTAGACGAGCGAAAGACAAGGCCCCCAAACGGAACCGACTCTGCTCCAGCGCAAAACGGATTCGAGCCGAGGGGTGCTCTCTGGCCGAGTTTATATAGGGTCATCGATTTTTCCGTCAGACGGTTCGGCGTGCTGAGGGCTGGGGCGGCCCGGTGCTCGCCGATAAGGCGTCAATACGCCCGGAACGCAACAAACGCAACTGAAACAAAAACCATGCCCGTAGATATACGAACAGTGCCCCTTGACAAACACACGCACGCAACGCACGCACGGACGTGCGCACATACACATACACACAGAGATAGAGACACACACGCTCACGCACGCACGCGCACATAGAGAAACACTCACACACGTGCGTGTACGCACGCCTGCACATACGCACGCGCCCACAAACACAGACACACACAGAAACACGCACTAGTATACACACTAGTGATGGACCGAATCTGCCGGACTTCAGATTCGGCAAACGTTTGCGCACGCGCGAGAACGCGACGGGACCATGGATTGCAAATGAACGCCGTGCGTTCGTGCGGTGACCGTCGTACAGCAAGCACTACCAGCGGTTACGGCGTGGTGCGGAGTATAGGCGACATGGGTAACTGTGTGTTTGTCAGCCTCTGTAAGTGTGGTTCTCTTCAATAATTTCTGCCTGAAGAAGAAAATATCGACCAGGAATGGACGCAGCCCACTGCGCAAGTGGAACAAGACGCCGTACATTCTGGATGACGTGATTTTCATTAGACATTTCCAGTGATGTAAGGAGGTAGTTAGTTGTAACATTGACTGACAGGTACTTTAAAACACTCCTCGCAATTATAGTAATCCTGTTTTCGGCTCCCAAGTAGTTTGTGCCAAACCAAAATAATATGGCATTTTATTTAGCGTTATTTTGCGGTTTTTATCTATCCGCATAAAACTGAACATAGAACTATCATGCTCGACGTTGCGCATCCGACATTCTTCAGTTTTCCCACCTTCCTAAACGTCCGCGTGTGTCCTAACATCAGAAACCGGAATTAAAAAAAAATTGGAAAGGGGCCGTTGCCAATATGAGACGCACACTATCATTCAACGCTGGCGTCAAGCAACTCAAATAACAATAAAAAGAAACATGCATATGTACAATAATATTGGTATATCTGCTGATGAAGGCTCAGCCGCCGTTGCATTTATTTTCGCGCACGAAATGGTGACTCGCGGAGAAATTTAGCCAACAGTGTTACTGCCACTATTTTAAAAATGTGCACACTTGGAGGCTTACGCTGATGAGGCCTCAAAACCGAAACTTGCGTATGCGTAAAACTGCGCCCGGTACTACCAAACCTCGTTGTCACACCAATTCTGCGAAATATCACGAAAATTGCCAGTAAACATACAAAAATGACACCGATCTTGTAGAATATCACATTATTTAATAACAACTGTGTAAATATGCATTAAAATACAGAAACTTTTTTCTTTGCCTGAAAAAACGACATATGGATTGTCTGGCAACAATGTATTCCTGCCGAATCTAGGTGGCGCAAGCTACCGCCCGTTAGAAAGGGTATATCCATTAACATCCATCCCTCCATCCATCCATCTATCCTTTGCCGAATTTTTCGAAAAGTACGGCAACCCTTCGGCTTTGCCGAATCCCGAGATTCGACGCCGAACTTTCGATTCGGCAAAAGTTCGGCCCATCACTAATACACACAGACGTGCACATACGCAGGGACAGGCGCACGCACACACGCACACTGACGTACACATACGGATGCACACGTGCAGACACACATACAAACAGAGCACCCACAGAGGAATACACACACACACAGAGGAACACACGCACACAGACAGACACAAAAGGCGTCGATCAAACAAAAGCTGGAGGCAGTTTGGGAGCTTGCACGAAGGGGGAACCTAGAATCGCGTCGGCGGAAAGGTGACGAATAAAAAGGTAGGAGCGATATCACTTTTTCATCGCGAGTTTATATTATATGCGGTCGGGGCGCGTGAAAATACGAAGTTATATATTATACACGCTGGCGGTGTTTTTGGGAGTTGAAATTTTGCAGGTATAGAGTTCGAGGCTGTTGTAAACAGGTGCGTATTGCCTCAGCGGTAAGCAGAGATATTTTCGTGGTTGTTTCTGTTTCGAGATTTGTGCGAAATGCATCTTTCATCATAGAAGAGTGTGAGCAAACGTAGGAAAAGTCGGGATACAAATATTGCGCGAACGTTTCAAGTTCTTCGACGCCCGAATTTTTGGGAAATCAGAAATCGGACAGACTGGTAGTGCTTGCTTGCATGTCAGAAGGCTCGCTCGTTCGTACAATTCTGAGGTTATTTAAAGTAGTCTGTAGCACATGACGAAACGAAGTCAATACGAATGAAATGACTAGTTTTAGATGGCGAGACGTCGTAATAACCTCACCGGAATGGAATTACACGGACGCTAGTTTCTTCTGGGGAAAGCGAGGAGGGGCATTTTTGGCTTTCTACCAGCTCCATAACATTAGACCAATGAAAACAGTTAGTTTCGCGGAAATTCCGATCGTTACTACTATTGGAATTTTTAATCGCGGTAGTGCATTATATTTATGACGAAAAAGTCAAAACTTTGGACGTAGGAGACGTATAGTAACAGCAATTATTGTTTTAAAACATCGTCTGACAGCGCCCCGTGGCGTCTGCTACAAGGTGCAGAAAGAGGGGCGCGTCACGATCTTTGATTAGATTTGTAATAGGGAAATCGGCCGCCCAGAAGCGTAACTTCGTTTTTTTTTTATGCTTACAGCTTGTAGATTGAGATGTCACCATAAGTAGACGATCTCAGAATTCACTTGAGGGGTTTCTGAGGTCGTCGTAGTCACATTGCCGTAGCCCTAGTCACACTAAGCCGTAGTCCCACTGGCAATACATCGTACAAAAAGGGACGGTTTTCGCTACAGGCACAATGAGAGAAGTATATCTGTGGCCGCTCCTCAATCATGTTCAAAGCCTCTGTTTGCTTCGTGCATGTGTATGCTTCAAACCTGCTTGCGGACAGTTTTTTGTACGACGAATGTGACGGTTAAGATATCCAAGCAAGAAACATACTTGAACCAGTGTCTAAAGCCTCTCTTTCGTACGCTGAATCAGCATTCTGTACACGACTTTATGCTCCGATCGTTAGGCGACACCTCGAAGTTGGGACAGAAGCCAGGTGACTATAGATCATTGCTCCATCTCTCTCTCCCTCTCTCTCTCTCTCTATATATATATATGAATATACTGGGTGATTATCTATAATCACACAAACGATTCGGAGCAACGGGTGGCTAAAACCTAGAATAGTAAACCTTGAATGGAATAATGAAAACAAAAATTCTCTCTGGAGTCGCCAGTAAAGAAACTCGAATTTTAGTCAAGGCTTTGAGAATGACCGAGATGCTCCCTTTAGGGCGATCGCTAAATCCATACCTACGTCTTTGGGTTGCCGTTCTGTATGCATCGATTAACAATCAACGAAGGTTAATGGGGTTGTCGGTAGAACGCCATTAACTATTTTAGAGTGCCTCGAATCAGAGTCGTCATCACTATCCTTTCCCCAGGTTTGTCGCGTGCTTTGGTCTGAAGTTCGCGATGACTAGAGTCGCTACCTTGGCCACGGTTTAGAAAATAGATGGATGCTAACGGCTGTACGCTTTATAACGAACGGTGGCTTGCGACACCTAGCCTCGCTTAATATAAATGTGGTCGGTTATTTGAAGCTTTGTCTGAAACCGGAGGAAACGCTTTTCCGTTAAATATCGTTTTGCGATAAAGCAAAACGACATCGCCCGAGCTTGCTGACAGAGTGTCGAAAGTTCAAGAAGCAAATGCGTTATCGAATCTTCAAGGGGCGGTGCAACAATATTCACTTGAACTTTGTTTTTTACACTTTGTCGAGTATACTGGCACTTTAGTAGAACCCGAGTGTACTCGCACGGAACGCCATTGACCAAGAATATAGAATGGACATTTTGGCTAGTTGACAGGAGTTCATAGTGAAAAACAGCGCAACTTGGACGAGGAAAAAAAAGGATGCATAAACAGGACAAGCTCTTGTTCCGTTTATATGTCTTCTTTGTCCTCGTCCAAGTTGCGCTGTTCTTTTCACCCAGAAACCTCTTTGTTGCGGTGTAATGCTAAGAATAAAAGCGAGCGGTTTCTTTCAATTGCTCCTTTCGCGAAACGTTATGACGTTGTTTGAAGGTCGCAGTGTTGGCATAGTCCCACGTTACGAGATTAGCTCAGCGACGAAACTGCTCATAGACGCTGCTTGCACAAACAATACCCCCTACCCCCCCCCCCCCCCCCCTCCCCTATTCCGGCTCGCCTCCCGTCGTTCGACGCACCGCCGTTGTTGAGGGACGGCTTCTATGGTAAGACTAGTGTATTCAATGAAATACATATGTTTCGAAGCGCAGTTTCTACATGGCGTTTCGCCGTACTTTCTGAAACACACAGTTTTAAGGCAAAAATATAGATGGCGCTTCCAACGACGGGAGGCGGACTGAAAGTTGTGGAACTCCCCCCCCCCCCCCCCCCCTCCGCGGACTGAACGGAGCGAGTTGTGGAACTCCCCCCTTCAGGAGTTCTACAACTAAGGTAATCTAGTAACGCTGGCACAGTGCCCCAGTGACGATATTTGAATGCGGTTCGTGGATTTGACCCGAACATAGAGTGAGCCACTCGATCTGGGCTCCCGATAATCAATTGCTCAACAAGCATTCGAGTAACGGCTCGCTCGTGGCCGCTTGTTATGGCTGCGAGTCGAGGAAAAAAAACGCTGCTCGTTTTTCTTTATTTTTCTTTTATCGACTACCATTGCACGAGAAAAACTAAGCCGTGTTTCGTAGGTTACAAATGTCGGGGGTTCAATCTAAGGGGTATTTACGCAAATAACAAAAATCGTTGCAGCGCCCCTTTAACTATCTCCAAGTGCTCCCGCTCCGCACAGGAGATAAAACGCACTGGACACGAGGCCTGCGTCTGCGCTCGGCGAGGACTCGGGAATCCACTCACGCGCTTCGTGTCCAGGAATGGATGATATTGGCTATGCCCTTTGTAAACGGGCGGTAGCTTACGCCACCTAGCCTGAGAAAATGCTTTCCTCCCTCACTTAAATATCTAATTTCTTTCCCTCTACATCCCTGTAACTATCACCAAGCAATGGCGAGCGACCATGCTTCTCGACGGACCTTTGAAAAGGATCGATTGCGTGTCGATTTTCTAAGCGTAACGTAATTTGCGGCTCAAGTGACGACGAACGGGCATTGGTGCACTCTCGTGAACGATATGAGCTGGAATAGTCCTTCGCGCCTCTTTGGACTCCCTGCTCTGTTTGGAGACAGCTGCGATCTCTGAGCAACGAATGGAATGCGACGTCGGAGTCTCATTTTTTGGGCTACATGACAGACTGAAAGAAAATAAAGAATGTTGGGACCGCAGACGCCGAAAGAAGCCGATTCGGGGGTTTCAAATCACATCATCCGCGGCGGAGTACCTCTTCAAAACACCACGGTTCACCCGTGAGCTGCAGTTGACGTAAGGCTAAATATATATATATTTTTTATCTTCATTTAATTGGAAGTTGTACTTAACTTCCCATAAAGCAACCCCCGGAATTAGAGCTTTCGGGGCAAGAGCTGAACAAGTTGTGCGGGTGTGTTTATAGACAGCTCCGTCGATCGTCCGCGTGCCGCCATCTTTGACTTCCGGGCTGTGGATCGCATTCTGGGCGTGCACGGTGTATTTCTTCTGCCGGACTGTATGGTGCCTGGAACGCGTCTCCGACCGGCGTGTTTACCGCGTTCCAAAAAGTATCCCTCGGTTTCCGCCCGATGACGTCATAGGAGCGTCATGCCGTCGCCGGCCGCGCTCCTAGCGGTGTCACGGCAGCGGTGGTGAATGTGGCACAAGCCTGTTCTGCCGCAGGTCTCTCTCCATCTTGACAGACCGCGGCAGCTTCGGCGGCCACGAGCATGAGACGACATGACGACAGGTGACACTCGCGACCTGCTCGTGCTTTGCTTGCCGGAACTTGTGACGGCCAACCACCAGGATCGCGCGACATCCGACAGCACAAAGACAGCACGACATTCCGGGTTTGGTGACGTCGTCTGGTGCCCCCTGGGGACCACTTTGGATGCACGGGCGGAATATACGGAGGGCGAGTTCGTCTGCTTCTTGCAGGGGGTCGCGATGATGTCGAAACGCCGAGCTCTTAGTGGCTGATTAAAAAAAAATTGGCAAAGACACTTATGATTGCTGATGTGCGGGTATGCGAAAGCATTAATGGTCCCTTTGGTGAAATGTTTTTATACGCTCATGACGTGGCGCCACCTCCTCCCCATTGGCTACGCCGCCACGTGCCCAATCACGCACGCACTTAGTCAGCCAGATGGTTGCGACGTGACGTGTGCAATGACGCACGGACTATACTTCGTCTCATCCTACGATGGACTAAAGGCCAAAGCCACGGGCCGCCAGGTCCAATCACGTTTCACGCTAAACTATGACATGCCTACCATTTATTAGGGGTGGACGAATAATGCTCCGAACCCAAAAACGCTGCATCATTTCTATAGCTTCGACACTGCAAACAGCCTGTATGTCGTGGCTTTTTTACGATGTAACATTGTTGAGTCACTCCCTGCTATTCAATTCGAACCACTGTCCGCCAATTCCCATCAGTGATCTGAGACGCGGGCCCTGATATATACGTGCATCGAAGCACAACACCACGCAATTTTTAAATGGCTCGTGATTGGATCTGGCGGTCCGTAACTTTTGCCTTTAGTCCATCGTAGGGTGAGACGAAGTATAGGCATACCTTTAGCCAGCCAGAACCTTGGAGCCGCCGAGGCGTCTTGGAAGCGTGCTCGTCTCGCACCCCGGACACCCGGGATCGATTCCCGCCCAGGCCGAAATGTATCATAGTTTACTTCGTTTACAGGAACCTCCCTGAGAAATCTGACGTCGGTCCGAGCATTTTTGACGTGTTTTTAATCTTTGCGCCGTCGGCCATTTTTGGTAGCATTGTCCGGTCACGCCGCCGCCAACGCCGGATTTTCGCGTAATGGGACATATAATGCTTTCGCATTAAGGAAATAGTGGGTAGGCCTCGAGGCATGTAGAATTGAGGTCTACCCAATATTCTTTCAACCAAAGCCAGTCACAGCTTGGTGTCGTTCTGACGTCAATGCAACTCCTGTGCAAGAAGCAGACTACTTGCTCTCCGTTTAGGACGCTAAACACAACGGTCGGATATGTGTTCCAGGCACCGTATAGCTGAACGACTGACGCCGCAAATCCGCCCACCACTTAGTGACTCGGCTTTTTTTATTTTTCTGTTACCCGAGTAATGAGCTTCGGGAAAGTGTATATGACCTTTTCTATGTACTCTCGCCTCCAGCCACCTAATAGGCGTATCCGGTATGGGCGACGAAAAAATAGTCGAACGTTTCAACCTGCAAATTGCAAAAAAAAATAAAGGGGAGGCAAAACGACAAAGTGTGACGTTTACGCTTATATCGCAAATGCCTTCTATTGGCGTGGCAAAGGCAAAACAATGTTTTCGCCCATACTGGAAGTGACGTCAGTTCAAGAGTGCGGCCCACTTGCAGAAAAGGTCTATATACACCAACGCACCGCTTACAAACTCCACGCCTGCCCACACCGGCTGGGGGCACGGCACGTGTGTACAAACCAGATTTCGCGCGAGGCAAGGCGTCTGCGCATGCGCGCTGCCGACAGCAGCGCCGCCGCAGTGCAATGACGTCAGAGAGTGGGGTAGTTACTCGACAGGTTTAATATTTTCGGAATTTTGTCTCCGTGGTTCGTCTTTCGGCGTTCTCTGGGTGTTCTGATCGGCGAACGCCGCGATCTGATTGGCTATGGAGCGATGATTAGATTCCCGGGACCGGCCACGCCCCGCGTTAGATCCTTCCCGAAATTGTGAAATGATGCATAGATTATGCGCAGCCGCCATTAGTTGGTCTCGTCGCTCCCGGCGTGAAGCCCGTGATTGGTTCCGAGTTCGCGCCCAGCACTCGTGAGGAATGCCTTCCGATCCGAGTACAGCCCGAATGCTGACGAAGCGCTCGTCCCGAATGCCTGCGTACAGCGCATGCATGACCAACTAATGACGGTCGCACATATTCTAGGCATAATTTCGAAACTTCAAATATAGTCTGTATAAAAAAAAAAAAAATCGAACTATTGAATTTTTTTTTCTTTTTTTTTTTCCGATCGAGTAACATAAGTCGCCGAAATGCGAAATATGAATTCACCAAAGAAGTATTGCCTGCAGCGAATGATGAGTCGTCTAAGCAAACTTTCTGATGGAACATTCCGCCATTTTTCTTTGTCTTTTTGTTTTTTCTTTCCCCGTCTGCTTCTCTCTATAGGTTCATGGCGATGTATAGCCGTAACGACTTGAGCCCGAGAGCAGTCATTTTCTATTTTGGCTGTTATATCCTTTCCCCACTTCGCAGACCCTTCATCAAAGTAATCCGCGCAAACGTTATCATCTAACAAAACAAAAAAAAAAAAGAAAAAAAAAAGCCTAGTTTATTAAAAAAAAAAACAAAAAAACCTGTAAACTCGAGCGGGGGTGGGTAAATGGGGTCATTTTCCTGCGATAAAAACGGAGGTATATAGAGCGTACAGAGGAAGAGAAGTTCGCGATGGCGCGTTTGTTGGAAGACGAGAAGCCAAAGCGATGACGTCACGCGATGAACAGACATCAGCGGCACCTGGCCGCCGAATTTAGCAAACAGTAAAACTCCAGCCATTCCCGAATAGGAAAAAAAGCGGGTCGTCTGTCTTCCGTTTCGGTCTCCACCACCTTTATTTCTATATGGATATATCTTTTTTTTTTTCTTTTTTTTTGGGGGGGCGGAGCTGTTTTTGCAAAAACTCATTTTCTTCGCCCCTTATTTTTGGGTGTATTTTGCGACAAATCTTGGCGCCTTGGGTGTTTCGATCCATTGTCGACTTTGCGAATCACCCGTAATTGCCGTATTGCCTTGTTTTAGCTTATTTGTGGTTGCTTTAAGCCGCTCGTTTTGTTCCCAATCTCGTATTTCCATTTCTTTTCCTTTTGATGAATACATGATCTCCCAGCGTTCATTTGAAACTTACGTTTTCGTGTTTCTTTTTTTTTTTTTTACAATTTTTTACCCGATTTTGTTTAGTAGTTTGATTTCTCCCTGAAACGAACTGCGCACGCTGCAGGTTGTTTCCCAGACTCATTGTTCACGCTGAAGATCACCATCATTACCAGAATCTCTTGTATTTTTTTAGTTTGCAATTTTTTTATCTGATGCATTTGTTTCTGATGGCTTGTGTTGTAAATTTCGTGCGGGGGTCTTTTTTTTTTTTTTTTTTTTTTTCTTTTTGTAACGAAATAGGTTTTAGAAACTCGAGCAAGCTTGTGATGACGCGAGTGCTCGCGAAGATGCTTTCTCTTTGTGCCTCTCTCTCTTTCTCTCTTTCTCAATATATATATATTCATCGGAGCTTATGAACCGGTAATTATTAAAAAGAAAAAGAAGAACACACAAGAAAGATTTACGGATTGAGCAAAAACAAGGACACGTTTATTCGACGTTTCAAGGGGAGGCTTTTCTTCTTCTCTCTCTCTATATATAAGTATATTTCCCACTCATCGTGCTTGTTTCTCTCTCTCTCTCTTTATATATATATATCAGTGTGTCGAACCGAAAAAAATACGAGTTCGGTTACGGTTCAGGTTCAGGTAAATTAATTTTGTTCCGGTTCAGTTCCGGTTCAATTAATTCGATCCGCGAACCGGTTCGCGAACCGGTTCGGAAATTATAAATGACAAATTGCAACATCAAAATAAATTACAAATAAAACATCTGAAATCAGCACATACGAAACGGGATACATCGTAGTGTAAGGCTCAGGGATTTCTACCAGGAATGGTTTCTTTATGTGCACTCAAAGGTTACCTCACCGACTTTTACGGATTCGGACTTCATCTAATTGGGTCCGACGCAGTAGCTGTAAAATCCGCGACCTCCTTACAAACCCACTTACAAGTAGAACTCGCTAACTATCCCGCCACCTCGGCGTGTAAGCAATTGAAGGAACAGTGGGGAGAAAATACAGCTTTCTTTATTTGAACTAGCCTTCAGGAACTCAAATTGGACCCTTAAAGAAGTTTTCATTAAACAAGACACGGAATATGAAAAACACTTCACCGAACGCAACGCCAGAAGGACGCAATAGGATAAATTTTAAATTAGAAGAGTTCGCTGTCTCACAAATATGTTAGCTTCTAAGTGCCTATACGAAACCGGATGCATTATTATGAAACTCCACAGCCTTTTCTTTTCTCATTCCGATGGAAGCAAGCTTCAAGAACTCGCGCGTTCTAGAAACGTGTCATGAAATGAGCACACAGCAGCATTTAGGATTTACGAAATTGCAGAAAAATAAAACCCCGTGACGAGATTTTTTTTTTTTTTTTTGCACAGCCTTCCAATTTTTTTTCTTCCGTGAAAGCCGCGACCAGCGCAATACTGGTTCCTATGTCAAGATTCATGGATGCAGCGTTTGTCAAGATTCATGGATGCAGCGTTTATATTCCTAAGACTGAGTGGAGAAGAAAAATATGTAAGCGAGGTGTGTGTCAGTTGACGGCACTTAAAAAACAAAAGGCATGCATTGATAGCACATTCATTGTCAACAGCGCGTGGTCGAACCGTCTTGACATGAGCCGGTAACCGTTATTTTTTTTCCGGTTCAGTTCTGGTTCGGGTTCATCGCGATAACAATATAACGGTTCGGGTTCGGGTTCAGTTCCGGAAAAAATACCGGTTCGGTTCCGGTTTTCGGTTCGGTTTGGTTCCGGTTCGACACCCTGATATATATATATATATATATATATATATATAGAATAATGAAGGTCTCTCCCTTTATATATATATTTAGATAGAGAGAGATAACGAGAAATGGGTGTTTCTCTTTCACTCTCAGTTTATACTCGTATTTTTTTTTCTTTGTTTTATATACGAGGGTTGTTTTCCCCAAGTTCCGAGAAACGGTCTATAAAACCAAACAAAAGTGACAAAACAATCTTTTACTATACACAGAATGTACGTCTACTTCACACAAATTCCTCAAGCAATGGGGTAGAATGACGTGGCACAGGCTTTGGTGTGCCCTCTCCGAACGGGGATGCCGCCGGTGTTCTCAGTCGCTCCGCATGCATCAGCAAGGCTCTCACTCGCCACAAACGTGCGATGTGAACGGAGTAAACTGCATGAAGATTCAGGAAGGACGGACAGACGTCCATGGTGACGATGGTCAGGACAGTACTGTCTGTTGGAGACTGACAGTCTCGTTGAACTCCTGATAGAATCACTAGGAACCCATGCGGCAATCTTTTTTTGGGGGAAGAGTGTCTAAAAGCTTGTGCCACGTCGTAATAACTGCTTAAATATGTGCGCTGATTACGTGGAGAAGTAGCTAGAGTATGTATGAACCTCACGCAAAAAGAAACATTTATTTCGTCTCTTTTTTTTCTTCTTAGTTTACTTAAAGTACTGAGAAACCTAGCCGGAACTTTCTTTGATCAGAAAGTGCCCAAAAGCTTGTGCCGCTGCATATTTGTCTAAATCTTTGGGATGATCACGTAAAGAAGTAGCTATAGTGTGTATCTAAATTCTGCATATATATATATATATGTACCGGGTTTGTTTTCTTGGAGATTTGTTAAAAAAAAACAAAAAAAAAACAATAAAGCTACACTTATACGGTTTGTACGAGTGAGTTATACGCTCAGGGGTACATCATGTGGGTGGATAAGCTTTGCGATAAGTCGGCTAATTAATTAAAATTCACCAACTAACTTTTTAATTAGTGAAAATAGACTTATGGTTCCCATCACAAATTGCTGAGCGTTAGCGAAAACCACTAAATCGGTCACTTTCAGAAAGAATTTTAGCGCGTGAGAAGCGTAGTAGTGCACTAAAGTTACCACACGTGCAGCGGGCACAGGGCTAGCGGTTTCGGTAAGGCGCCCGCGCATTTCTTCCGTCTCTTATCTAACGCCAGCCTTGTACCTGCTCCACGAGTGGTAACTTCAGCGCACTACTGCGCTTTTCACGCGCTCAGTCTTTCTAATAATTACTGATTTCAGGGGTTTTGGACAACGCTCAGCAAGTTTCTAATTGGAACGATATGTCTATTTTTACTAATTTAAAGTTAATTAGTGAATTTTAATTAATTAGCCGACTTATAGCAAAGATTAGCCACCCAAATAACGTCCCCCTGGGCGTATAACTCACTCGCAGTCTCGCACAAACCGCATAAGTGTAGCTTTCATGGCTTTTTTTAAAAACAAATCTGTAAGAGTAAAAAAAAAAAAAAAAATACCACCGGGTGCGTGTGAGTGTATATATATATATATATATTGTCATTTCTCCTTTTATAAAGGGGCTATGCAACGAAATTGGGTGGGAATATTTCTTATTTTACTCCAGCTTCCTGGCACTAGTGGGACCCAAGAATACTCGAACGCAACACCACTGACCAAAAAGCGTCTTCGTCGCGGCGGAATTCAAAAGATGAAAGCGGAGCTTTTCTTTTAGTCTCTCCTTCCAAAGCCGCCTTTTGCTCCTTGGCGAAGTTTGATGACGGAGCTGTGGGGACAATGGCAACAGTACGATCCCCGGGAATGCGTCGTCGAGCTTTGCGGTGACGATATTCAAATGCTGCTCACACAGTGGACGCAAACACTGCGTACGCATTCGATCTGGGCTCGTGACAATCGATGCCTCGACATGCATTCGGGTAGTGGCCCGTGTCCAATCGCTGCAACGACGACATTAGCCGAGCCATAGCAATGTCGGGAACTCAGAGCGTGTCCTGTGCTTTGCCAACCCCAGTGCGTGACTATGATCAGCATTGGTGGCATATAATCGGCTCCAGATCACGTGGCCGCTTGTTCTGGCTGCGAGTTGAGGGGGTGAACGGTGCTCGTTTTTCTTTAATTTTTCTCCTGGGACTTCTATTGCGTGGGGTGAAAAACGAACGCGTGTTTCATAGGTCATTAACGTCAGGGATCCGTTCTAAGCGGTATTTGCGTAAAGTACAAAAATTGTTGCATCGCCCCCTTAACCTATTTTTCTCTCGCTCTGACCCTTTCCAGAATGAATAAATGAATGGCTTAGTACCTTAAATAAGAGGAAAGAAAAGCCTGAAGCATAAACGAAGTTAACCCTTTTAACTCTTCAAACAAGAAAACAAACAAACCAAAGTTAAAAATAAAACGAAACAAAAAAAAAAAAAAAAAAAAAACGGAGTAGGATTTAATGACTTGTCCGAAAGTAATCACAATCGACCGGAACTTGGAAGGCTGCTCCTTACATCGAAATCTTTCAGGGACTTCTAAGTGCTCGGAATTAAGCGACGACGTATAGCATCGCGCTTGCAGCAAGGAAGCCTTCTTTGTTCCTAAAGTTTTATACCTTTTCGTATATATATATATATATATATATATAAAAATCGATCCATTTAAGTAAGAGGATTGTCTCGAACTTTGAAATGTTTACCGGCGCAAAAACGATGTTTGAAACTCTCTTTCGAGCTTTTAGCGTAACTCTATAAAGAGAAGATGGGATATCCAGGGTAAAGAAGTATACTTAGTGTTTTCTTTCAGAATCATAAGAGCCAGGAAAAAAAAAAAGTTTGATGAGAAATTGAATACTTTCTAGTGAAGAGAACGCCGAAATATATATTTTGTTCGATTTTTATGCCTTTATTATGTTTACGAATTATGTCGTTCGACGATTGTGTGAAGGAATTTCATCGGAAGCTATAGATATCACACATATTGGTGTACTAATGGGACACTGACAGGGTATTTAAGCTCGTCAAGATTTTTATTTGTAGATGACATGAGAGCCCAACTGCCGAAAACGAAATTCACGAATCGAAATTAGTTTTCTTTCCGCCCGAAAACCGCCGATCGAGAACCGGCCAGTTTGATTCGCACTCACTCTCTTCTCCGTGGTCACGTGACGTTTTTGTGTGGTTTACAGACAAACCACCAAAGATGATCAAAGTCGTGAGTCATCGAAGGCACATACTCAATACTAAAAATAAACACAAAATAAGATACCCATTCTTTGTGGCTTCCAAATTGCTGCAAACACGCTGATAAAAAAAAAAAAAAAAAAGTTGCCCAGTCACGTGATTTTTGGTGAGTTTCTCTATATTTCTGCTTCCTCCCCAGTCCAGTTGCGGTCTCCGTTACGAGCAATTGCGTTTTTCTTTTTTTTTTTTTTTGTTGTATTAAAAATATACGTGGCGCCAGTCACGTAGCCAGTATTTTGTTTCGGGGCGGGACGGGGGGGGGGGGGGGGGGGGGCGGCGCTAATAACAAAATGCTGTATGAGGGGGAGGGGGAGAGGAGGTCCCAGCAAAATGGAAGATTTCTGGGGGGGGGGGGGGGGGGGGAGGGGGGGCCGGGCCCCGTGGGTTTTTTCCCGGCCACGTGCCTGCGTGACGCTGAGCGCACTGTTGATTAGGTAGTCTTCTGACACCTCAATACATTGCCTAGCAAAAATAATGAAAAAAATTTGGGGGGTGTCAGTGTCCCATTGAGAGGTCCGGTGAGACTGTGATAGCGGAAAGGGTCAAAATAGTACGAAAAAAATCTAAAATTGGCAGCTGCCTTTAACCTCAAAGTCCTATTATGCATGAAATCCGTAACAGAGGATCGGTGCGTGACGTGACGTAAATGTTTTCGCTAAATTTAGCGGGGAAACTGAATGGTTGTATAGGTCACGTGACGTCAATTGCTCCCGCTAAATTTAGCAGAAAATACGCAGACGGACAAAGTTTTGGAATTGGGGTTGAGGGGGGGGGGGGGGGGGGAGGTTAGGGTTGAGAAGCATTTCATGCTTTAAGAAACAGAACGGAACAAAGGGTGACAAAAACAGACTCAAGACTGGGCTGTGGCGATTGGGCGGATTTCAAGCAGAACTCTGATAAATAAATGTAGGGCCATTACCCTGGCACACGGAGGCCATACACGCGCCGGCACACACACACATACATGCCATTACACGCACGCACGCACACGCACGCACGCGCGCGAAGAGCTGTCATCCGCGAGGAAAAAGCAAACATTGGTGGGAAAATTTAATTACGGTCCGACCAAATTAAAGGAGCCCATACTGTCAACTGAATGAGAACTTATGAGAATAGACCGTACAAAGAAAAGAATAGCGAAGGAGAACTAAATTTCTAATGAAGCGGCACAAAAATATTTGGTTAGTCCTTTGGTCCAGATCAATTCTATGGATCGCTATTTCGGCAAGTGAGGCCCAGGTTTCTCTGAGGTCGTCGCTATATAGTATGCACTAGTGAATTACCATACTTAAAGTCACTAAATGAGCTGGGCTCATTTAGTAGCATTTAGTAGCTAAGCGTAGCTTATTTAGTGGCACTAACCATACTGTTTCTCTGCCAATAATTTGATGATGCCTGTGGAAATATTGGGAACAATGTTATACAATAGAAACACACCATTCATTGTTGCACGCATAGATACCTTGCAAACAGCTTGGATAGCAATATACACGCCAACGTGCATAACTACAAAAAAGACGCGTGCTGTAAAGAGCAACTATGGTAGTTTAACGCATGCGAATTGAGTTATATACACATACATATGAGTTACATACAAAGCTATAGTCATGACAGCTGAAGATGTACAGTCTCATTGGCCGAAGATAAGGGGCTCGGGACTTGCCACGCTCCGCCTTTTTAAGCCTAACTGGATTTCTTGCTGGAAACCTGAATTCCAGTTAAGATTTTCTCTTTCATAGTCCAGTTTATACCGGTTTTTTTTTTTGGTAGGGTAATACATGAACACGTGACGAAATAAACAGCTGAGAGGATTTCTGAAGCACAACGAGCACGTGCCACGTGCTAGCAAGCGTCGTACTACGTTCCACGTGCTGGTGTGTGTTTCCAGAATACTTCTGATTGGACACCTCGTTTGTGTGTGTGTGTGTGTTAGTTTTCAAACGCGGCCACGTCATTTTGTTGCTTTACGACCTCAACAAATGACGGTACGCTCTTGGCCGCCACGTCATCGCGAGTTCCCTGCGCCTTATCTTTACCTTTTGCCCTTTGATTGGCGTGCTCTTCCTTGCCTTCCGACGCGCCAAAGCCGCGTTTCGGAACACTTGCTCGCCGTACAGTTCCTGACAGCTGAAGGAACGCCGAGCGTGGCGGATCCGAGGCCTATTATTATCCCCCCTTAACCAATCAGGCTGCGGCATTACGAGAAGAGGCCACGCCCGGTGTTTCTTTGGTTGCCGACGACTATACGGAGCGCAAGTTCGTCTGCTTCTTGCGCAGGGGTTGCGGTGACGTCAGAACGCCGAGCTCTGATTGGCTTGATTGGAAGGATATGGGGCAGACCTCAAGGCTGGTAGCACTGCGGTCCGCCCACTATTATTCCGTAAAGAGCCAATCAGAGATCGGCGTTCTGACGTCACCGCAGCCCATGAGCAAGAAGCAGACGAACTTGCGCTCCATAGAGGCTTGTTTCAATCATATACGTTTTGAGCGAAGGAGATTCAGGCAATTTTCTAAGAGGGAAGTATCGATCATTTAGACCCGGTAACGTGCCGAATCAACAAGAGACGCAGACGGAAACATCAAACAAATATAAAGCTCCTAAAAAAAAAACATTTTTTAGTTTTTTTCTGACGAATTAGAGCTGACTGAGACGTGGTTATCGGTCTTCATTGGACAAGAAAAGTGAGATAAATTGATTTTTTTTCCCAACAGATATGTTTTTTCTTTTCAATCTGCTCTGAAACCCAAAATATCCAGACGACAAACTTTATATTGAGAAGAATGAAAGAGAAAAGCAAATACTAAATACGTATATGCGTATACATATATTTACTTGTTCGACGGACGACAATAGGGATGTCAGTGTCTGTACCATTCCTCGTATTCACGTTTAAAATATAAAACAAAGAAAAAAGAAGAAAGAAGCAAGGTACTTGGCGAACCAAATTCTTCGCATCACGGCGTTTTTGTATAGTCTCTGTGTTATAACGATTTTAAAAGATCCAGCTACGCTGGATCCCCCCGAATAAATGGCCCGCAAAGAAGACATCGCTCCCAGGTTCTTTTTATAACTGCTTCTGGACGAGCGCGTTCAATGCAAATCAGCTTGTCCTAACGTCATTGAAACGCAAAAGTCACCCTGTTAGTATTTGTTTCTGAGAACTGGATTTTTTTTTAGGTATGTGCATGTTTGTTTTGGAAATCTGTAGAAAAATTTTTGTAGAGTTTGTGGCGGCTTTTCGTCTTGTCGGAGTTAACGCATAGTCGATGGAAAATGTGTTTTTTGTCAAGAGGATTTGTTGAAACAGCTGCTTTTATCAAATAAGGCTAGTATCACTTTAGCGTTCGCTCGTATGATTTTATGGCATTGAGAGCCTTCAGGTTAGCAGATAAAGCACCTATATAATTTCAAGAGAGTATTACTAATATGATGGAGATAAAGGGCGCAGCAAATGCAGACAAAGAAAAGACTACCACAACAAGCCCAATGTGCTTAAATACAGATAATCTATATTTGCAGTATACATCAGGTACGAAATAAACAAGCTGCTTACTTCTATGCTATTTTTGACAGCGTTACCTTGTTTTTTTTTAATAATTGAGAAATCATATCTAGATACGTAAAATAAAGAACGAATCCATGAATCAAGGCTCTATGGAAAACTGACACAGCATTGTGGCGAGATAAAATATTCCGAAAGTCCACTTGATTTCCGAAATTTATATTTTCCGTCTTCTGTCATAAGCCCTTGATGTTTTTAGCAATAAAGCTCGAGATATGATGAGTGACCGGAAAAGTCGAAGACCCGTCGTTTCGATTATCGCAGTGCCTTGACATTTGATGTTCGCCACGTCATTTTACAGCTGTCCTGGGAGCTGGGCACCCTCGCCCAGCGCGAAAACGAGTTCAAAGAGATCTACCTGGAACTCAGCAACCAGTGCAAGAAGTACTCCTGCGAGCTGCTGGACCTGTGCCGCAGCAGCGAGGAGGTCGTCGCCGTCCTCAACAAACGTTCTGGCCCGGACCAGATTGAGGACTCGGACGACGACACCGACGACGAGCTCGAGTACGACGCCGGCCAGGACTACTGCCCCGACCAGGCCAACCCGGGACCGTACCACCACTCGGGAGGCCTCACCCTCTCCCGGCTCAAGATGGCTCTCAAATACGACCAGAAGCAGTTCGTGGCACACCCCAACTGCCAGCAGCTCTTAACGTCCATCTGGTACCAGGGCCTACCGGTGTGGCGACGTCGTAACGCCCTCAGCAAGATCTGTCTCTGCGCTGGTCTCATCGCCCTGCTGCCGCTCATCGCCTGCTACTACCTCGCCTTTCCGAGGTCGCGTCTGAGTCGTGTGGTCCGTTCGCCCTTCATGAAGTTCATCTACCACAGCGCGTCGTTCGGATGCTTTTTGCTTCTGCTCATCCTCGCGTCCACCAGGACGGACCGCTCCAGACAAAACATCCGCGGTCCCGCCCCGTCACCCGTCGAGTGGCTCATCCTCTTCTGGGTCACGGGGATGGTGTGGGCCGAGTGCAAGCAGCTATGGGAAGAGGGACTCAAGGCGTACGTTCGCCAGTGGTGGAACTGGCTGGACTTTATCATGCTGTCGTTGTACCTGACCACTGGGTCCCTCCGGGCCGTCGCCTACTTCCAGGTGCAGAGCGGCCAGTACGGGGCCAAGGTTCTGGAGAGGGTCCAGTGGCCGTCTAACGACCCGACGCTGATCGCGGAAGGGGTGTTCGCGATGGCCAACGTGTTTAGTTTTGCGAGGATCATCTACCTGTTTCAGACGAACCCGCACCTGGGTCCACTGCAGATATCGCTGGGCTGCATGATCATCGACATCGCCAAGTTTCTCTTCATCTTCTTTCTGGTGCTCACGTCATTTGTGTGCGGTCTGAACCAGCTGTACTGGTACTACGACCCGAGCATGGGCTTCTGCGAGACCAAGGAGGTCGGGGGTGTGAACATTACTTTCAATTGCCACCACAATCCAGACGCCTTTCTAACGTGAGTCGCGACTCTTCTCTGTCCTTTTCTTAAAAATATTCAATTCTTAAATCGAGGTTTGGAGAGTGCGTGACTGCTAGCATTTAAACGGGTGCGGGAGCACCTTTTGAAAAAATTACCTAACGTCAGCTGGCGTCTGTATTTTCATGGAGTCTTAGTTTTGAGTAAACGATGACACAATTAAATAACCTATTTATTATCGTTGATTATACAAGATATATAAAATTATACGAAAGTTCTCCTGAGAACGTTTCAGAACGGGCTCCTTTTGCATCAATATTCCACTTGAAAAAGCAAGTTACAGTAGCTCTCATGCTTTAATTTAACGCCGAAAACAAGTATCAGAATCAAAAAAGAACTTGGCAAAAAAACAAAAAACAAAAAAAAACACCTCTTTTATTTATTTTAAACGTTAATACAGATACAGTACTCCCTATGTTGACTCGTGGGTAGAAAGAGGCTGATATTTGTTGGCGCATTACAAGGGCGTAATTAGGTACTTGTTAGGTCTGGGTATTTCCCTAATATCGTTAAATCAGTAGTGTTTTAACAATCCACTTTTGTGTTTATAAAAAGTTCCTGTGACTTAGTTGGACTTTCTAAGAATCACTAGGATATATTGTTTTTGTTGTTACCAATCGAGATTTTTTTTTCAAATGTATTCAAAAACACGGTAGCGCTCGAGACGAGGTCAAAGTAGGAGATTGGACAACACAGTGCGCTGGGCAAAGTAGGGGACTAAACAAATTTTCCCACTATCTGGCAGCTGCCGCGCCCATTATCCGAGGCCACCATTCTTCGGGCATGACCTCTGAGCATGTACCGAACAGTAGTGCTACGTTCTTGTTCGGCATGATCTGGAATTTAAACACCTGTTTCGCGCCCAAAGAAATGAAGACTGAATGTGGCTTTAAGAGGTTTTGCAAAAGTGTGTTTTCCTACCGCTATATATTTGTATATTATACGTTGAAATTTTGAATTCTTTCGTTAGTACACTAGGAAACACTAAAATTAACAACACGAAGTGACACCCTTAAAAACATTTAAGGTCGACCTTACGTTGTTTGAAGGACATATATCTTCTACTCCGACTCAAAAATGTTCTAAGAAACACTACAAAAAATACCGACGTACAGTTACACCAGCGATTTGCGTGCTACTGTTTCAGGATAGACGCCAGTTACACGTCCTTACTATGGTCTCTATTCGGAGTCATCCCCATCAAGGACATCAGCGCTCGAAAGGACCAGCCCTTCACGAAGTGGGTGGGACACGCCCTACTCGGCGCCTACATGATCATGGCCATGACGGTCATGATCAACATGCTCATCGCCATGATGAGCAGGTCCTTCCAGGACATCGAGGTGAGGTGGCATGCCTCTTTCGTTTCGTGAGCGTGTGTTCTGTCGACGAAGATGATGTATCATTACAACATGATTGTCACATTGTGATCTAATAGAGCCAATCAGGCAGTGCCAAAAGTGCATCGTCACGGCGCCCGTCGTCTTTATGCGTTAGCTACTCCCGGCTAAACCACCAGTCACGCGCACAGCGAATGCGCCGTGATCCTGCGCTTTTTGTCTGCGTCTGATTGGTCTAGCCGGTTATAGCGAAGCACACAAAGACGACAAGCGCCATGACGATGCACTTTTGGCATCTCTTATAGTCCGTTGCAACTCAAGAAGGTAGGGCGAGGGTAAGACGGGCCGGGGAAGACGGAACGCTAAAGAGAGAAGGAGGTTTCCCCCTCTCTTCTCCAGTGTTCCGTCTGCTTCCCCCTTTCCGGCCCGTCTTAGCTTCGTCCTACCTTCTTGAGTTGCAACGGACTATAGTAGGTTCCATCGGAACGGCGTTCGTCATCTTTATGCGTGAGCTATTTCCGCCTAAACCACCAGTCACGCGCACAGCGAATGCGCCGTGATTCTGCGCTTTTGTCTGCGTCGGTTTAGTCGATTGTGACGAAACGCACAAAGACGACAAGTGCCATGACGATGCACTTTTTGGCATCTCAAAATGGGAGAGGGGACGCGGCCCGTACCTTCCACTGCATTGCCAAGAAAAGTTGTCGCGGAGTATAGGCTCCATTGGAATGTTGTAGCGTTGGCTGCGCGTCGCACTCAATGTGAGACGGATGTGGAAGGCTGGCTTTCGTAGAGTCTTCGTTCAAATAAAACGTCGAATCAACAGCGGCGTCTGCGAATACAGCAGCATGGATCACCCTGTCTACTCGTATCGACGTCGGCTTAGTATCGATACTAAGTCGAGAGCTAACGCAACCGTCATCTCAACTATGTTTACGTAATATTTCGACGTTTTGAAGTTAAAACTCGGTTATAGTTGTAGTCTGACAGAGCGAGCAATCAGACTGTGACTGCAACAAAATGAATCAGATAGGAGTCTGGGCACAACGTGATACCAGTACGTAATATAACAATTCGTATCGATTGTAAGGTTGTATACGTTGTGGTTAATTTGCCGAAAGTAAATAAACTTCAAATCGGGTATGAGATACAAAACGTACACAAAAGAACGGGTAAAATGTTTCTCTAGGATTTGTTTCGTTCTCCTTTGGAAAGAGTATCTGCCAAAAATGAACGTTGTGATCTCCGAGAGTCGAAGGGCCATACGGAGCACACGGTGTTCTTCTGCAGGGGCTGGGGAGACGTCAGAATGCCGGGCTCTGATTGGCTCTGATGGAAGGATAGTGGGTAGACCTCAATGCCTTTGAGGTCCACCCACTGTCCTTCATTCAGAGCCAATCAGAGCTCGGCGTTCTGACGTCGCCATAACCCCCCGTAAAAGAAGCAGACGAACTTGCGCTCCGGATAGTTCTGACAGTACAAACTAGTTTCTGCGCTTGCGCAGTGCCGACGGCAGCGCCACCGCAGCGGCGTGGCGGGTTCCTTGCATCTTATTATCTCTCAGCAACCAATCAGATGGCGGTATCAACGAACGAGAGCGCAGTTTAACCAATAACAAAGCAAGAAGCGTGACCCCTCCCTTGCGTTTGTAGGCTTAGGCCTGGAGCGGAGTGCATAAACAGGACATTGAACCTTTTCACGAACTCAGTATCGACTGACAAAGAAATAAATAACCAAAAATAAACACGAGAAAAAAAATATTGGCACCCCATTGAAGAACAAATATGACGAGACCGAATCAGGCAAAATATTAATAATAATAAATATTTTACAAGAAAAATGCGAAGAAAAAGCAGAATGAAAAAAAAAAAAAACAGAAAGGAAAAGTAAACGATAAGGACTTTAAGATATATTCACGAGCGAAATCCTTTTTGTCAACCCGTTGCAGTCAGAAACGAGCGGTGTAGAGTCTCGTCACTTTTATGCATGGCTTTATATATTCACGTTCACTTATCTGAATAAATAAACTTTGACAGGATTTTTACTTTTTTATTTTTAAAATATATAGAGCAGCAGGATGTTGCAATTCAATAGCAATTCCGAGCTAAAAAAAGAAAATAAAAAGAAAACCTGCCAAGTTATTCACGAAAGAAAAAAAAAGTCAATCTATTCTCACATTTGGGGCAAAAAACACATACAGCGGAGAGCCCGCGAAAGCAGGAGGAGTCGGGGAGCTGAACGCGTATATGATCCATTACAACTTGACGTCGAAAAGCGCCGTGTCACCCGTTTCTTTCTTCGCCCTTCCTAATTTCAATCGTACGACTTCTTTTTTTTTTTTTTTACTATAATAACGTTTTGCATTGGTTGACAATGTAGCCGAGTAAAGACATACGAGGACAGTACCATAGTTTACCCGCCAGCGCGAATATAGTCCCTAAAAATTACAGCAGTGAAGAAAGATATTGCGGCTGAAAAAAAAAAGTAGTGGGTAATAATTGATTTTCATTATTTTTCCACGGGACCTTCAGTTCGCCCTGCAGCTTGGACGGACGTGTTAGAAATAATGAGCGTCTCATCAATAACGAGCTCCGGGTATCTAATGATCTTAATTGCGTTTATTAATGAATGGTGGCCACAAGTCCGAATAAGGCACATTATGATGGTCGGCGAAATTTCGAAGGTTGAGCGGTTGATGACAGAAACGACGAAAGAAAAAAAATCTGAATGGAAGCCTGCAACATCGCGATAAAAGCCTTATAAAAGAAATGCCGCACTTAAAAAAAAAAAAAATATAATGTAGGCGTTTTTTTTTTTTTTTTATATCACGTTGCAGTAGTCTCAAATGAAGATAAACGAGCGTTGTGATCGAATCGCCAGCCCGGCCTGACTCATGTTTCCGTGAGTTTTGTTTCCGTGGAAACATTTTCTCGGTGGGTCGTTTTTCGTTTTAGTTCTACGGTCACTCAGAGAATGAGAAGCGCGGGGCGTGTCTTTCGAGTGCCCGACCACCAGCACGAGCTCGGCGCGCCTTCCACCGTGCTTTGGCTGCACTTGCATGCTCGAGGCCTACGAGAGGCCGAAGCTTTAACCGAAGCTTGCGCTGGAGGCGGGAAAACTGAAGGATTTTCCCGCCGTTCTAGTTTTATCAGGATGAGAACGGCAGGGAAGTCATCAAGACCCGCGAAGCAGCATCAAGAATTAATTATACTGCAATTAAATGCAAAAGTGCATGCGAGCTGAACAAGATTGACGAAAATAATCCCTGGAGAAGGGGAACAAGAGAAGATTTGAGATTTGTGTTTGTCCTTTGTCCCTCTTGTTCCCCTTCCCCAGGGATTATTTTCGTCAGCATCAAGAAGCAATCGATTTTGACGCCCGTATCAGGATCCGTGAAAAGAATAACAAGAGCGTTCGTCATCATCCTTTTCAGCAACAGCAACGACAAAAACAATGACAGGTATATGCAAGCGCAAAAGGAACGAGATTTTTGTAATAAACAATATTGGAGCAGTATTTCAGGTCAAAATGGAACAGAGTGCATAAACAAGACTTTGACGGTTTCAGGCATTTAGTATCGACTGAAAAGAAATAAAAAAAATATATATATACACGAGCAAAAAAAAAGTATTGGCAGCCGATTGAAAGAATTATGTCACGGATGAATCGAAATCAAATAAAAAAAGCGTACAAAAAAAAAAAAAAGACGAAGAGGACAATGAAGTGAGGAGAAAGGACTTCAAAATATATTCACGAGCGCTATCCTTTTTGTCCACACACTACAGTCGAGAGTGAACGGCGCGGAGTCTTGTCATTTTTTATACGTTCAGTTATCTTTATAATGTAAAATATAGGATCGGCCTTCTTTTATATATATATATATATATATATTGTTCGCAGAGTGTTGAAATTCGACAGCAATTTTGAGCTAGAAAAACAAACAAACAATGAAGTGCAGAGTTGTCGCGAAAACCAAAAAAATCAATCCATTCTCACACTCCGGGCAAAGTACACATACAGTGGGGACTGCGAAAGCGGACGGTGGGAGGCCGAATATGTATGATCCATTATAACTTCCCGACGAAAGAGAACGGTTCCTCCATTTTGTTTTTCTAGCCGTTCCCAATTTCAAACTGTGCGCCTGTTTTTCTTTTTTCTATACAACACTGGGGACAACAGAGTTACTGAAACACTCCGTGCGACACTTTTGCTAACTTTAAAGCTTAAATATAAGTTTTGGACGACCGTTGCGGCGACATCGGACAAATGTTTCTTGTTCAATGGGTAGCCGCAAATTTGCGACCGAATAACAAAAGAAATGGAAGGGGGAGGGGGGGGAGGATGTTTTTGTGACTACGCAGCAACAGCGAAATTATATTCTTTGGCTGTTATACCGCGCAGTTTTTTTTTTGTATCTTCCTTTGCGAGGGAAACTTCCGGCACCGCACACAATGAGCCATGGCAGGAAGGCAAAAAAAAAGCAAAAAAACTTCTGTTCGAGTTGAATCAGTGGCATCAACGAAACACGGATAGGCTGAATCAAATATTCTTCTTCAGTGTAGCTTCATAACGCACACACACACAAAAAGCGTGTTTTATTTCGTGAAAATAGCATTTGCAATCTGTAAAGCGAAGGATGAAAAATTACCAAGAGAGATACGTTTTTTTTTTTTGTTTAACTTGATGTAAAAGTTTTGTAGCTGTTCGTCCATTGAAACTCAAAGAAAAGTTTGCATAACCCAAAATACACTTGCACGCTCGCCCTAGTTTGAGCTTCCAAGTCCTAGTTTCTATTAAAGGGAAGTTCGAACGTTCTTGCTGATAGTTTTTTCTGTAGGCTTTTTATATGTATACCCACGGGCGTTTTTGTTTTATTCGGTTGTGTTTGACCTTACAGAGTGACGACGCGATGTGGCCTTTGTCGCTATTTCGCCATTAGACGTCCTTTGTAAAGTACAAGAATATAACTCTTTATGAAAGAAAACAAAAAAACAACACGCTCGCAATATTCTTAGCATAGGCGACGCCCGATGCATCGTATTGAAGCAGGTCTTCTCTATCTGCACTCCCACGGTGAACACCTGGTGCGTATTTAGTCTGAGCGAACTTCCTTGGTGCGGTAGAGCCTTCACCGCTACACTCTGGATGCTACGTAATAGGCTTACCACACGTTTATCGGTATGTTACAATATTTGTCAAAAGCTGTCAACGGTAAGCTGAGCACTTACCACCGACTAAGCGCGATCAACACAACAAGAATCAATCTTACAATACGTGATTTACAGTCGCGCACAGCTTAAGAATCACGGGACCTGGCTAATCGTGATCATGCTCCTTGCTTTGCGATTCTTTTTTCGGCGTTTTATTGGCTTGTGCCGCAATAGCATTGGCCTCAGGGCAATGATAAGGTCCACGTATCTGAATAAGTGACCCCGCGCTTTGCGCACGCAACTTATCTGAGGTATAAGAACGGTCATCTAAACCACGCTACCCACTCGGAAGTCAGAGCGGGCTACTTCGACCTAATATACTGCCGCGTGCATATCCTAGGTGGAACCAACGCGACTCTCACGCTAGTGTCTGAGGTTCAGTGACCGGCGCCGGACATTACTTTTATTAATTCCTTATTATCCGTACTTCTAGTACACTCGTGTTTACTTTTACCCCAATTGCTCCACGTTCGAACATTTTAGGCCGAATGTGCCAGATACCCAGTGCAATAGATAAGGAGCACAAGATGATCTTGGTGGGTCAGTCTCGAACATTCTAGGCCGAATGTTCGAGATACCGAGTCTAATAGATAAGGATCTCAACATGATCTTGGTGGGTCAGTCTCGAACATTCTAGGCCGAGTGTTCGAGATACCGAGTGTAATAAATAAGGAGCCCAACATGATCTAGGTGGGTCAGTCTCGAACATTCAGGCCGAATGTTCGAGATACCGAGTGTAATAAATAAGGACCCAACATTATCTTGGTGGGTCAGTCTCGAACATTCTAGGCCGAAAGTTCGAGATACCGAGTCTAATAGATAAGGGTCCCAACATGATCTTGGTGGGTCAGTCTCGAACATTTTAGGCCGAGTGTTCGAGATACCGAGTGTAATAAATAAGGAGCCCAACATGATCTAGGTGGGTCAGTCTCGAACATTCAGGCCGAATGTTCGAGATACCGAGTGTAATAAATAAGGACCCAACATGATCTTGGTGAGTCAGTCTCGAACATTCTAGGCCGAAAGTTCGAGATACCGAGTCTAATAGATAAGGATCCCAACATGATCTTGGTGGGTCAGTCTCGAACATTTTAGGTCGAGTGTTCGAGACACCGAGTGTAATAAATAAGGAGCCCAACATGATCTAGGTGGGTCAGTCTCGAACATTCAGGCCGAATGTTCGAGATACCGAGTGTAATAAATAAGGACCCTACATGATCTTGGTAGGTCAGTCTCGAACATTCTAGGCCGAAAGTTCGAGATACCGAGTCTAATAGATAAGGATCCCAACATGATCTTGGTGGGTCAGTCTCGAACATTTTAGGCCGAGTGTTCGAGATACCGAGTGTAATAAATAAGGGACCCAACATGATCTAGGTGGGTCAGTCTCGAACATTCAGGCCGAATGTTCGAGATACCGAGTGTAATAAATAAGGACCCAACATTATCTTGGTGGGTCAGTCTCGAACATTCTAGGCCGAAAGTTCGAGATACCGAGTCTAATAGATAAGGGTCCCAACATGATCTTGGTGGGTCAGTCTCGAACATTTTAGGCCGAGTGTTCGAGACACCGAGTGTAATGAATAAGGAGCCCAACATGATCTAGGTGGGTCAGTCTCGAACATTCAGGCCGAATGTTCGAGATACCGAGTGTAATAAATAAGGAGCCCAACATGATCTAGGTGGGTGAGTCTCGAACATTCTAAGCCGAATGTTCGAGTCACCGAGTCTAATAGATACGGAGCCCAACATGATCTTGGTGGGTCAGTCTCGAACATTCTGGGCCGAATGTTCGAGATACTGAGTGTAATAAATAAGGAGCCCAACCTGATCTTGATGGGTCAGTCTCGAACATTCTAGGCTGAATGTTCGAGACACCGAGTCTAATTCATAAGGAGCCCAACATGATCTTGGTGGGTCAGTCTCGAACTTTCTAGGCTGAATGTTCGAGACACCGAGTCTAAAGATAAGGAGCCCAACATGATCTTTGTGGGTCAGTCTCGAACATTCCAGGCCGAATGTTCGAGACACCGAGTGTAATAAATAAGGAGCCCAACATGATCTTGATGGGTCAGTCTTGACATTCTAGGCCCAATGTTCAAGACACCGAGTCTAATAGATAAGGAGCCCAAGATGATCTTGGTGGGGTAGTCTCGAACATTCTAGGCCGAATGTTCGAGATACCGTGTGTGATAAATAAGGAGCCCAACATGATCTAGGTGGGTGAGTCTCGAACATTCTAAGCCGAATGTTCGAGTCACCGAGTCTAATAGATACGGAACCCAACATGATCTTGGTGGGTCAGTCTCGAACATTCTAGTCCGAGTGTTCGAGATACTGAGTGTAATAAATAAGGAGCCCAACATGATCTAGGTGGGTCAGTCTGAACATTCTTGGCCGAATGTTCGAGATACCGAGAGGAATAAGTAAGGAGCCCAACCTGGTCTTGGTGGGTCAGTCTCGAACATTCTAGGCTGAATGTTCGAGACACCGAGTCTAATAGATAAGGAGCCCAACATGACATTGGTGGGTCCGTCTCGAACATTCTAGGCCGAATGTTCGAGACACTGGGTCTAATAGATAAGGAGCCCAACATGATCTTGGTGGGTCAGTCTCGAACTTTCTAGGCTGAATGTTCGAGACACCGAGTCTAAAGATAAGGAGCCCAACATGATCTTTGTGGGTCAGTCTCGAACATTCCAGGCCGAATGTTCGAGACACCGAGTGTAATAAATAAGGAGCCCAACATGATCTTGATGGGTCAGTCTTGACATTCTAGGCCCAATGTTCAAGACACCGAGTCTAATAGATAAGGAGCCCAAGATGATCTTGGTGGGGTAGTCTCGAACATTCTAGGCCGAATGTTCGAGATACCGTGTGTGATAAATAAGGAGCCCAACATGATCTAGGTGGGTGAGTCTCGAACATTCTAAGCCGAATGTTCGAGTCACCGAGTCTAATAGATACGGAACCCAACATGATCTTGGTGGGTCAGTCTCGAACATTCTAGTCCGAATGTTCGAGATACTGAGTGTAATAAATAAGGAGCCCAACATGATCTAGGTGGGTCAGTCTGAACATTCTTGGCCGAATGTTCGAGATACCGAGTGGAATAAGTAAGGAGCCCAACCTGGTCTTGGTGGGTCAGTCTCGAACATTCTAGGCTGAATGTTCGAGACACCGAGTCTAATAGATAAGGAGCCCAACATGACATTGGTGGGTCCGTCTCGAACATTCTAGGCCGAATGTTCGAGACACTGGGTCTAATAGATAAGGAGCCCAACATGATCTTGGTGGCTCACGATCATTCTAGGTTGAATGTTCGAGACACCCAGTCTAATAGATAAGGAGCCCAACATGATCTTGGTGGGTCAGTCT
This sequence comes from Ixodes scapularis, assembly GCF_016920785.2. Classification (NCBI taxonomy): domain Eukaryota; kingdom Metazoa; phylum Arthropoda; class Arachnida; order Ixodida; family Ixodidae; genus Ixodes; species Ixodes scapularis. The sequence goes on along the minus strand of NW_024609839.1, from coordinate 65,078,791 downwards.
CGAACATTCTAGGCTGAATGTTTTAGACACCGAGTCTAAAGATAAGGAGCCCAACATGATCTTGGTGGGTCAGTCTCGAACATTCCAGGCCGAATGTTCGAGACACCGAGTCTAAAGATAAGGAGCTCAACATGATCTCTTTGGGTCAGTCACGAACATTCCAGGCCCAATGTTCGAGACACCGAGCCTAATAGATAAGGAGCCCAACATGATCTTGGTGGGTCAGTGTGAAACATTCTAGGCCGAATGTTGTAGATACCGAGTCTAATAAATAAGGAGTCCAACATGATCTTTGGTGGGTCAGTCTCGAACATTCTAGGCCGAATGTTCGAGATACCGAGTGTAATAAATAAGGAGCCTAACATGATCTTGGTGGGTCAGTCTTGACATTCTAGGCCCCATGTTCAAGACACCGAGTCTAATAGATAAAGAGCCCAACATGATCTTGGTGGGTCAGTCTCGAACATTCTAGGCCGAATGTTCGAGATACCGAGTGTAATAAATAAAGGGCCCAACATGATCTTGGTGTGTCCGTCTCGAACATTCTAGGCCCAATGTTCGTGTCACCGAGTCTAATATATAGGCAGCCGGCAATGGCCAGGCGGCGCCACGAGGGCGACTGCATTCAGCGCCACAAGCGGAGGCGTCTCTGTTAATGGGGCGGCCAGTTTTCCCGTCGGGCCGTTGAGAGCGGCGGCGACCCCGATTTCAGCAGTCCCCGTGTGTACCTGCGTCCCTGGTTCTTTTATGCGGTTTTTTTAATCGGGAGCCTTGCTAGGTCCAAGTGCTGAGAGAATATGGTAGAGTCGTCATTTGGACACCCAGTTTGAGTTGTCTTCACTACTTGTGGCCGCCCGATCGGTCTGTGCTTCGCTTGTTCCCAGGAAGTGACACAATACAACAGGAAGGCAGCGGATGGGTTTATTGTACATCCCGGTTGCCCGTCTTCGAGAGCCGGCACTCCGAACCCGCCGACCCTGGTTGTCGCCCGTCGTTCAGAGCTCACAGCCGGAGCCCGTGTCCAGGCCTGCGAATCGCCCTTCCCACGCCAGTGTTGCGTAGGCTAGCTGTTCTGGGCTATCACTGCCAGAGTCTCGCTACGGAATTACTCCGGGATCGTCATGGACTAGGCCAGTATGGTCAGGGTTCGCCGCTTCCGCTTCCGCCGGTCCTGATCCGAACTTCGCTGGTAGAATGCTCCCGGGAATCACCATGGGCCAGACCAGCCAGAACGGCTTTGTTGTTCCTGCCCGGCCCCAGGCACCCCAGACTCGCGCAGCACGCTCTTCCTCTTTCCTTGCCGGCTGGCCCCCGCTCGCGCCTCGCTCGGCCGTCGTCTCCTCCCGACGTCCACACACACTAGAATAAAATTTGGGTAATAAAAACCAAACTCCGCACGACACAGAACCGTTCGCACATTGCAAAGCCTGGTGTAAAATGGCGACAGGCAACAAAGTAAAGGCCCGTTCACACTCTTGCAACCGAGTACGTCCGAGAGAGACCAGACCGGTTTTTAAGCCTCTTGCGACTTCTTAGGACCAGCTCCGCTGCACCGCATCCGGTCCCAAGAAGTCGCAAAAGGCTTAAAAACCGGTCTGGTCTCTCTCGGTCGAAGTCGGTCGCAAGAGTGTGAATGGGCCTTAAGAAGGAAGAAGGGCTTCGCATGAGATTTTTCTAAAGAAAAACTTTAGCATGCTGCTTTCTGGCAGCTGCACGCCGTCACACTTTGTTACCAGACTCAGCATTAAATTTGGTTGCTGAAACAAACAAAACTTTGTGCTACAAAAATCCACTATTCGAAAACACGCAGGTTTGGAAGGTTTTGGTTGCGACCACGCGTGAGGAACGGCATTAGAAGTGCCGGAACGGGCCGACGGGCCTTTCGCTTGAAGACCTGATCGCCCGATTCTCGACGCCGCGAAGCAACAATCGCCGCGATTGTTCCTACCGTATTTCCCTAATGTGGCTGTCAAATCGATTCGTAATACAACTTGTATAAATAAGTTATTTCGACGAGTAGTCTGCAAAATGAGTTCGTCCGACCACTTTCCATGCCTGCACTTATATTTTCGTTCACTTCCCTGCCAACAGTTTCGGTAAAATTCACTTACTTGTTGCGTCGCACTCCGGTAATCCACTTTTGTCGCCGTGTCGCTTCCCAGGAAGCTGGGGAAGCGGTGAGGCGGGTTAAGTTTGATCCTGGAGTCACCTTCGTGACTGTGGCCGTCTTTCATGCAGCAGTAGCAATGTTTATTTTTGGGGGGAACTCTAGGAAGGTAGGCGAGATGTCGCAGGAACCCGGTGAGGTTATAGAGACGTGAAGTTGGGACTTACTTTTACGAAAAACGGATCCAAAAAACCTCACGCCGATCCGAAATGCAATGTTCACACGTGGTTTCTGGATGCGCCCGCCCGCAGCCCCCGCGACCCGCGTAGTCCTGGCCTACCCAGTTTCTTTATTTTGCAGCCGCTAGATGGCGCAACGTGTAGCGCCAAACTGCATTGCAGGTTGCCTATAAGGAGCCCAACATGATCTTGGTTGGTGAGTCTCGAACAGTCTAAGCCGAATCTTCGAGTCACCGAGTGTAATAAATAAGGAGCCCAACATGATCTAGGTGCGTCAGTCTCGAACATTCTAGGCCGAATGTTCGACATACCAAGTGTATTAAATAAGGAGCCTAACATGATCATTGGCGGGTCAGTCTCGAACATTCTAGGCCGAATGTTCGACATACCGAGTGTATTAAATAAGGGGCCCAACATGATCTTGGTGGGTCAGTCTCGAACATTCTAGGCCCAATGTTTAAGTCACCGAGTCTAATGTATAAGGAGTCCAAGATGATCTTGGTGGGTCAGTCTCGAACATTCTAGGCCGAATGTTCGAGATACCGAGTGTAATAAATAAGGAGCCCAACATGATCTAGGTGCGTCAGTCTCGAACATTCTAGGCCGAATGTTCGACATACCGAGTGTATTAAATAAGGAGCCCAACATGATCTTGGTGGGTCAGTCTCGAACATTCTAGGCCCAATGTTTAAGTCACCGAGTCTAATGTATAAGGAGTCCAAGATGATCTTGGTGGGTCAGTCTCGAACATTCTAGGCCGAATGTTCGAGATACCGAGTATAATAAATAAGGAGCCCAACATGATCTAGGTGCGTCAGTCTCGAACATTCTAGGCCGAATGTTCGACATACCGAGTGTATTAAATAAGGAGCCCGACATGATCTTGGTGGGTCAGTCTCGAACATTCTAGGCCCAATGTTTAAGTCACCGAGTCTAATGTATAAGGAGTCCAAGATGATCTTGGTGGGTTAGTCTCGAACATTCTAGGCCGAATGTTCGAGATACCGAGTATAATAAATAAGGAGCCCAACATGATCTAGGTGCGTCAGTCTCGAACATTCTAGGCCGAATGTTCGACATACCAAGTGTATTAAATAAGGAGCCTAACATGATCATTGGCGGGTCAGTCTCGAACATTCTAGGCCGAATGTTCGACATACCAAGTGTATTCAATAAGGAGCCCAACATGATCTTGGTGGGTCAGTCTCGAACATTCTAGGCCCAATGTTTAAGTCACCGAGTCTAATGTATAAGGAGTCCAAGATGATCTTGGTGGGTCAGTCTCGAACAGTCTAAGCCGAATCTTCGAGTCACCGAGTGTAATAAATAAGAAGCCCAACATGATCTAGGTGCGTCAGTCTCGGACATTCTAGGCCGAATGTTCGACATACCAAGTGTATTAAATAAGAAGCCTAACATGATCTTGGTGGGTCAGTCTCGAACATTCTAGGCCCAATGTTTAAGTCACCGAGTCTAATGTATAAGGAGTCCAAGATGATCTTGGTGGGTCAGTCTCGAACATTCTAGGCCGAATGTTCGAGATACCGAGTATAATAAATAAGGAGCCCAACATGATCTAGGTGCGTCAGTCTCGAACATTCTAGGCCGAATGTTCGACATACCAAGTGTATTAAATAAGGAGCCTAACATGATCATTGGCGGGTCAGTCTCGAACATTCTAGGCCGAATGTTCGACATACCAAGTGTATTAAATAAGGATCCCAACATGATCTTGGTGGGTCAGTCTCGAACATTCTAGGCCCAATGTTGAAGTCACCGAGTCTAATGTATAAGGAGTCCAAGATGATCTTGGTGGGTCAGTCTCGAACATTCTAGGCCGAATGTTCGAGATACCGAGTATAATAAATAAGGAGCCCAACATGATCTAGGTGCGTAAGTCTCGAACATTCTAGGCCGAATGTTCGACATACCAAGTGTATTAAATAAGGAGCCTAACATGATCATTGGCGGATCAGTCTCGAACATTCTAGGCCGAATGTTCGACATACCAAGTGTATTAAATAAGGAGCCCAACATGATCTTGGTGGGTCAGTCTCGAACATTCTAGGCCCAATGTTTAAGTCACCGAGTCTAATGTATAAGGAGTCCAAGATGATCTTGGTGGGTCAGTCTCGAACAGTCTAAGCCGAATCTTCGAGTCACCGAGTGTAATAAATAAGAAGCCCAACATGATCTAGGTGCGTCAGTCTCGAACATTCTAGGCCGAATGTTCGACATACCAAGTGTATTAAATAAGGAGCCTAACATGATCATTGGCGAGTCAGTCTCGAACATTCTAGGCCGAATGTTCGACATACCAAGTGTATTAAATAAGGAGCCCAACATGATCTTGGTGGGTCAGTCTCGAACATTCTAGGCCCAATGTTTAAGTCACCGAGTCTAATGTATAAGGAGTCCAAGATGATCTTGGTGGGTCAGTCTCGAACATTCTAGGCCGAATGTTCGAGATACCGAGTATAATAAATAAGGAGCCCAACATGATCTAGGTGCGTCAGTCTCGAACATTCTAGGCCGAATGTTCGACATACCAAGTGTATTAAATAAGGAGCCTAACATGATCATTGGCGGGTCAGTCTCGAACATTCTAGGCCGAATGTTCGACATACCAAGTGTATTAAATAAGGAGCCTAACATGATCATTGGCGGGTCAGTCTCGAACATTCTAGGCCCAATGTTCAAGACACCGAGTCTAATAGATAAGGAGCCCAACATGATCTAGGTGGGTCAGTCTCAAACATTCTAGGCCGTATGTCGACCTACCGAGTGTAATAAATAAGGAGCCCGACATGATCTTGGTGGGTCAGTCTCGAACATTCTAGGCCGAATGTTCGAGATACCGAGTATAATAAATAAGGAGCCCAACATGATCTAGGTGCGTCAGCCTCGAACATTCTAGGCCGAATGTTCGAGATACCGAGTATAATAAATAAGGAGCCCAACATGATCTTGGTGTGTCAGTTTCGAACATTCTAGGCCGAATGTTCGACATACCGAGTGTATTAAATAAGGAGCCCAACATGATCTTGGTGGGTCAGTCTCGAACATACTAGGCCCAATGTTTAAGTCACCGAGTCTAATGTATAAGGAGTCCAAGATGATCTTGGTGGGTCAGTGTCGAACATTCTAGGCCGAATGTTCGAGATACCGAGTGTAATAAATAAGGAGCCCAACATGATCTAGGTGGGTCAGTCTCGAACATTCTAGGCCGTATGTGGACCTACCGAGTGTAATAAATAAGGAGCCCGACATGATCTTGGTGGGTCAGTCTCGAACATTCTAGGCCCAATGTTCGAGACACCGAGTCTAACATATAAGGAGCCCAAAATGATCTTGGTGGGTCAGTGTCGAACATTCTAGGCCGAATATTCAAGATACCGAGTGTAATAAATAAGGAGCCAAGCGTGACCTTGCCGAGTCAGTCTCTCTCCAGCCAGCTGTCAGGCCGACGCCTCGAAGCTCGGTTCTGCTTTTTCGATGCTCCATCTTTCTTTTGTTTCTTGCAGAAGTTCGCCGATTACTAAGCCTTTATTTTCGGTTTTACGTTTGTCGACCCTTTTCAATCCGCGACAATATAGATATTATCACAAAAGTATAAAAAAATACTACTAAATAAAAGGAATTATTGTTGTTACTGCTGCAGCAAGGATTAAGTGTGAAAAACAAAGGAAATCGCCTCGCGTAACGTTATTTTGCTCAATCGGTGGAACATACCCGTTGAGCAGTGTTGACAAGGACCCGTTCACAAACTTCTGTTTGCTTACGACAGAGTTCTTGTTACCTTTTACGACGAGAGAATGCACTGGAATGCTGGCGTCATCTACAAAGTTACCCTGGAACTGCATTTCAGTACAGAGCGAAAATGTTGGGGCATCTACGAGATCAAATGTACGTACAATATGAGAAACGGCCGTTTATAACATTGTCAAACGTATTATTGCGAGCAAAAAAAAAAAAAAAAGAATGATGGGCGAAAAAAAAAAAAAAAGACAGGAAGTAATGAAAATGCCAAGTGTTCCAGGGCTGCCCGATAGATGGCGCCAGTGTGAGCCAGCCTTTTATGTGACCACATCTTCACAATTTGCGCGCTGCCGTATTCGTTTTATTCTGATGGAATCGCATTTTTGTTCTTCTTTAACGCTCCTTATCATCGTGGATCGTTGCCCTCGGGGGAACATGCGCGAAAGGCATCAATATTGACAAGCGGGTGTGACGGACGCGAGTGGCATCCTGTATAGCCTGAGCGTCCACACGCATAGAGGGCGGCACTCGCTCTAGGATGGTAATTAGATAAGCTTGTTGACCCTTGTCCGGATAAGTGTGCCGATATTTCAGAGTGCTCCCAACCGCTCGATCGGGGTTCACGCGGTTTGTTGCCGCATTTGCAGTACGAAGCTGCGAGGAGATGACGAAGGCGTTGATCGTTCGCAAGCGTCTCCGTCTCTTCAACCGCTTTTCTCCTCGCCGCGCCTCAACAACTTGCGACCAGTCTGTTCAAGTTGCGTCCGCCATTAAACTGCAAACGCTCGTCGTGGTCTCAGTTGTTCGTTCTCTTTAATACGAGCGCTCTAGTCTGGATCTTGAGCGAAGTAACTGGGACGGGCCTGGGACGTTGTTTTTTGTACTTATTTTTTTTTTCGTTTCTTCGCTAAAAGCGTCACTTTGCATTTTTTTTTCTCTCCCCTTTTTATCAGTGATGCATTGTCGTAACACGCTGCGGTTTCTCACGGGGTCGTTAGTTTTTCCTTTTTTTTTTATTCCTTCTTTTCGCCGGTTAGGTTTTGGGATGAGTGCTGGCGGCTTGATATGGGGTTTCGTGGCCGAAGCGGTCAGCGGCGTGCTCTTTTATCACTGCCCGACGCTGCGCTAGGGTCGGCTTGGTTCGGGATGTTTAGTAGCTTTTTTTTTTTTTTAATGTATAACATTAGGCTGGTGGTTTTGTGTCCGACGCGTGTCGTCGGGTTGTCTTGTTTGTCTGTTGCCGGAGGCTCATTACGAGCTTGGAAGAGTAATTGAGTTAAGCTGGGGTAATCTGTTGCACTGTTTGGCGACTTTTTGCTTTAATGGACTCTTTTTGTTGTGAATTTGATGTATCCTGAGCCGGATTCTATTTTGCGAGGGAGATGTGTGCCCGCCTTCTTTCACGCAATAATATGTTGTTGTTTTTTACGTTGCTAAAACATAATTGACTAAGAAGCACTTAAAAGATCAGTATTAGTTACGTGCTTTTCGTGTTGTTTCTATATTTTGTTTTAGAATATGTCACGCGCTCGTTTTAGCACATCGTCTTTCTTATGTTTAAAAAAAATTATGACAGTTCTATGGTAGTTACATGGTGGTAAAGACGTCTGTGAACCAGACGTCTAGCACACTGCTGATGGTTATTTATACTTTGTACGACTAACTCTCGAGTAGCGAATGGTGGCTAATCTGAATAAGTAAATACTTAAGTAACGGAAGTAACAACATGGGTTTAACAAAATAACATGGAAATTGACTTGACACCTCCCAAAATTGTCACAGGAGTCAAAAAAAAACTATATTGTTTTTTTTTTGTCTTTTTTTGGTATGGTAGTTGGGGTATGTAGCTTTGAAAAAATAATTGATTCAGGTATTGATTTTCTTTGACGGTTAGGTCGTATTTCTTTATTATTTTTTCTTATTTTTAAATACATCCTGATACACGCAAGCTACTAGCTCCTTTCGATTGTTTTATTTTTGTTTACGAGTATTTACAAGGCGCATCGTAGCCACTAACCCGAAAAACAATAGCTGTAACTAAAAGAAACTTTCAATAAGCTCAAAAAATATTTTTTCATCCGCATTAGACAAGAAATAATTTTATGATCAAAAGTATTTAAAGATATATTAAATTATTGATTTAAAGAGCAGAAAGCAAAGTCATTCGAAGAGCAGTGACGTTTACGTTTACGTTCACATTTACGTTTACGATTATGTTAACATTTTTACAGTAAGCGGACGTTTATGTCGCATATACGTTTACGCTTACATTTACAACAAGCGAACGTTTACATCCAATTTACGTTTAATTTCTGTTTACATCCGCGATCGGAATGTAAATTACTGGTGGCCACAGGGAACTCTACTCATAGAGCCATTGTTCCTCATGTCTCTGTATTGGTGGTCCCCATTCGTGAAAACGAGCACATTGAAGTTCGGCTTGAATGACCTCGTTGCTCGGTTAGGAGGTGTTTGTCCACGAGTGTCGCTCCCTGTTTTGATTTTACCGCCTTCATTGCTGTGAAGAGTGCCTCATGGCAGTACATTGATCCGAATATCGACGAGAGCTTCTGATCTGCGAGCTCAACGTAAAAAACGCAATGCTCTCCTTTCTTTTCTTTTTTTTGGAGGGGGGGGGGGGGGGGTGATTGCAAAGATCCACACGCATCTCGGAAGTCACATCTGGCCACCCCTGTCATAGTGTATTGACTCGTATGAGTAATTCTTTTCGTTCTGGGTTAGAAATGATCTTGGCTAAACGACTGTTCCACACGCCATTATCAGTTTTGCTGGCACACCGGGAACGGAAAGAAGTGAAATATTAGTCTGCGCGCCGTATATACGAGAAATACGGAGAAACATCAATCATAAACCTATACTGCTATTTTGACCGTCGCCACTTAATATGGACACCCACAATCTGTTTGGCTTTTACGGCGTTCTGTTCAACCTCAAGACAGGTCGCAGCAAACGTTACGAGCCATGCCAGCCAACCTGCAGCGCTGTGCATGTAATTCATCAAGGGTGAATTACGCGCCTTAGGGGACGCTGCTCCACTCTCGAATGTCACGTGACACGTCAGCAGCGTTGGATTGGCTTCGAGCGTCGTTCGAGGTTTCCCGTGAAGTGAAACGGACTCTAGCAGACGTATTTGGGGCTCCGAGCTGCGACAACCCAAGATGGATGCGGTCTTGATGCGAGGCAAAAGGGTCGCTCTGTATACTAGAAGGGCGGCTAAAAAAAAAAAAAGAAAAGGGGGTGGAGCTTCTCGTGACTGCGACCAATAGGAGGAAGCAGAGTTATTAAGAAACACGAGAGAAAACGTTCTGCGGCCTTCGTTGATATATGATGCCGTAGTGCTCGAGGGGTTCCTCGGGTGGGCGATTTCCTAAGACGTCTCTCGGTTGAAAGAGCGTGAATATTTATGAGCGCGCGAGGGATTAATCATGTTGCTAGAAGTGATGAGTCGAACCGTGTCGGTAATCTGCTGGATTTGTTTTACTTATCCTTCTCTTTTCGTACCCTATCAAACTGCGTTTTTTTTTTTTTTGTCCCTGATTTTGTTATTTGGAACAGATATATTTTTTGGAACTGCGCTGGCCAGCCAGTTTTGTACTGAATACTATTTTGTTACTTCTCAGGGATAGATTTGGTTTTGGGAGAAGGGGGCGGGGGGGGGGGGGGGGGTAGGTCGTGCAAGTCGTTAGTAGATACGGTGTTGATATGAAGGCTACGTCCTAGGAACTATGCTGCTTCGTTTCACTTTACGACGCAGTTGAAACTAGGAACCGTTCCAGCGAATCCAACGCTGTGAGCCTGTCACGTGGCTGCGCGTCACACGTGTCGCTGCACATTTCACGTTGCTCACGTGACACACACATGGCATTGCATTGGCCCCGATAGTTAGATTGCTTCCCTTGCGGTCCGTCATGAAGTGAAACTGTGGATGCAGTTCTAGAAGATTAGGGTGCACTAGAACGGAAAGACTGCGATGATTTCGGCCCTTTGATCTTACGTTTAATTACACTCTGTCCGCAAAGAGATGAAAGCCATTAATGACTTTCCAAATGAGTCTCTTTTTGCCGAGGATCCGGACAGTCGTTTCATAAGTATATGTTTCAAGTTTTTTTTTTTTGTAAGTGTTTGTTAAGTTTAAGTGGTGCTATAAAAAGGGGTGCTAACAACATCCAGCGATGAAACAAATAAATCAGGGAACCCCCAGTTGGCCCAATTTTTTTAAATGTGGTTTTTAATATTTTTTAACTTTTGATTGGCTGGGATGCTTTTTTATGTTAGTTTCTGTAACTCCAAAAGACTTTTGTATGAGATGAATTATTATATTTGATTTTGTTCCACAGGCACTCGCGATTTGCATACGTGCCACTCGCGATTTAACTGCGTCCTAGTTGCCGGGTGCCGCCACGTTCCACGCGCTTTTTTCCCCGTAGTTGTGGAAAGCTGAAAACGCACAATGCGTGACGTGGCTGAGAGCCCCAACGTCAGGAGATTCTGATGATGACGAAACAAAAGCTTTTTTTCTTCTTCAGATTATGAGGAGGAGGGGGAGGGTGAAGATGGGGGGGGGGGGGGCGTGATCCTGCGACCAAATTTTCAGTGTTCCTTCAGAAACTATACGGATGGCGGCATGATTGAAATACTTTCCTCTTGTCTGAATAGAATGGCAAGTAGACTTCAAATGAAAACAGACTGAATGATTTTTTTTTTTAATTTGTCTCATGACTTGTCGAAACATTTTCCAATTACTCCACAACGTTCAGGGGCACGGTGAAAGAAGAGAGAGATGTCGGAACAAGGCCATATAAGGGGTCTAAATTCCATTCGGGCTTCGCGCATCTTCAAACAGAGACGCTATCGAGTTGAACCTTCTATGAGTACCCAAATGGCGGAGTCAGAGTATCGCCTTTCCTTTTCCTTTCACGGCAAGCTCCTGATTTTTGGCGAAGGGGCCACATGCGCCAAGCTTTATACTTTCGCCCTTGCGGGGAAGTCGCCTTGAAGAGTGCCGGGTTTGGGACATGTGTCTCGCTTTGCGCCTGCTCTGCGCTAAGCACCAAAATGGCGGCGCCCACAAGAAAGTTTAATAGGGTGCCTATACTCTCAGCGTTTAGGGGCTCTAGACTTTTCCTCAGCACGAAGCGTCTTTCCAGAGTGTTGTCCGGCGACTCGGCCGCGGCGACGCTCTTGTACCACGCACCACCGCACCCCACGTGTTCCCAGGATCACAAGGACCGTGAGTGGAAGTTCGCCCGGTCCAAGCTGTGGATGGGCTACTTCGACGAAGGATCCACGCTGCCGCCGCCCTTCAACCTGGTCATCAGCCCCAAGTCGGTCTGGTACTTCCTGCGCTGTCTCCTCCGCCTCTGCCGCTTCCTCTGCAAGAAGACCTTCTTCCGGAGGCCGCGCTTCGATCACTCCTCCGTCAAGGTGGGTCACTAATTGCAATTAATTAATTAACTAATTAATTATATGATCAGTAAACCTATCAATTAATAAGAGAACAAGTCAATAAATAATTAATAGACCAATCGAACAATCGATAATCTAATGAACCAGTATGACAATCAATCAATCGATCAATATAACAAACAATCCATGAGGAAATCATTCAATCAGTTGATTATCCAGTCAGCCGCTCAGTCATCAACCACCTATGAATTAACGAATCTATCTATGATATTGTTAACCGGTCTGATGATTTATTTATGAATTAACAAATCGTTCTATATATTCTTTGTTATTCTTATAAATTACTCATGAATTAACGAATCATTCTATCGCAGCATTACCCAATCTGATCAATTACCGAAGAATTAACGAATAATTCAATCCTTCTATCAATCAACCAACCAGTAAATTAGTCAGTCTCATAAATTTTCCACAAATTAGCAAATCATATTAATCGACCAATTAAAACGACAAACACTTTCATTCTTCGATATGTGTAGTGACATGTAGTGCTTGTGGGAAGAGTCACTGTTTGCTGAATAAAGCATTACACGACCGAACCCAAACTCAGTTTCTCACAAGCGAACACGAGATTAATGTAATTTTTTTTTGCATGTTTCTGTCCTCGGCAACAAAAGCGTCGCTTCTATCTCTTCAAATTGCCACAACCGAAGCTATTCATTGTGGCACTTTGGGCGGTTCTGCTGGCGTGTCGAAAACGGGAGGATGAAACAGAAAGCACTTTGATCTGTCACCCAACCAAAAGCAAAATACGCACATTAGTGGCCTCGCTGAGACTTCGATAGACGCGAAAAAAGAAAAAAAGAAAAAGAACAACAACAACAACAACAATGTGGAGCGAGATATAGATATCCTCCATCGCTCCCAGAGTTTGGGATCTAGGGGAACAGAGAAAAGATGACAGGCTGTAAGGGACGTGGCAGTGGCGCCGGGAATTAATCACGGAAGGAATTAGGGGGTGGTGGTAAGAGGTGCCGCAAATATCTTTTTTCTTGCTTCTTCTAATTTTTATAGGAAAGGAATCTCATTGCCTCGTTCTATTATTAAAAATTGAAAACAATACAAAAATGTTGAAAGGGTCTGTGTGAACTTTTCACGCAGCTTGCATCAATGCACCACGAGAAGAGAAATCACCTTCGATTACCATTGGTGTGGCCAAAGGCTAGAGGGGAGGCAGGTGTTGGGTATGGTTAGCTGCGCTATGGTCGGTTCCAAGGCGAGAAGATGGAGAATAACTCCCGCAGATAAGCCTTTATTTTCTCCTGAACTTCATACCTGGTCGGCGGAATAGAAAAGAAATAAATAGTGACGCCAGTTTGAGGATATTAGCGTGTCATCACTATTCAGTGCGCTCCTAGGGCTGTGGTTCACGGTCACGATGTACGTTCCGAAGGGTGCGGACGCATATTTCTGTCTGCCCCTGTGTTGCCCGCATGATTGTGTGGTTTTCTTGCATGTTATTTTGTTTACCTTGATTCCCTGTCGATGTGCACACAGCAGTTAGCGTCATAACTTACCCTAAAAACCCACCGCCAAACCTTTAGTGGGCGCCCATATGCTGTGTAACAAGGATTTTCTAGTTGGACGCACTCTTATTCCAGGCTCTCTAGATTGTCTCCGCGATGGTTCCGCCATCTCTCGGCAAGCGCTGCAAACATGGTCGTCGTTTTTTATGGTTGGTCCTTGGCTCCGCGCGCGCTTGGTGTTGTTATTGGTTGAAACTCATTTTTCAGTTCTGACTATTTGCGGGGGCGGACTTTAATGGTCGATGTGCACACGAAAAAATAGGAGCTCTCTCGTTTCTTTATCTCTGTTCCATAATAGAAAATAACTTTCATTCTGTCTTTGAGGATTAAAGGGATGAGTAGAGAGAGAGTTGTGTGAGGAAGAACGGAGAGAAGAAAATCCGGAAGGGATTTTCCGCAAAGCTCGAATTAAGTTCGTGCGTGCGCTTGTAAACATATGGGACGGTATGGCCGGCTGTGTCCTTTTGAGTGTGGGAATAGGGGTTGCAAGAAAACTAAGTCGGCTCTTGCTATAAACATATATCAGTGTAGACAAAATATATGTTTTCAAAGTAATTATGGCAATTGCAACGTCGGAATCGAACACCAAATGTGAAATCCTATGAAGCTCTTTATCTAATAATGATAATAATCTTTATTTTTCGGGTGCCCTAAAACTGCCAACGGCCTTCTGTTACGTACATCAACTCGTAAAAATGGAATTTTAGCACAATCCTACTACTCATAATAAAAATAAATATACAAAAATATGTATGCGTAGACACTGACGCGCTATGAGGTGACCAAAAGTTTGTCCAACTGAGATCGATATGTAGAAATGGGTTCAGTGATGTCAACCTGAGGTGGTACAATGTCGTTGTATAATGACTGTAAAACGAAAAAGAGGTGACGCACTACTTGGTGAACAAATATCAAAACAAGTACGCTGTCTCGTAGCGCGGAATGAAACATGAAAATTGATTTTACCAAAAAGTCATGAAGCGGTGATTGTGGTAAATGTTTTATTCAGACTTAATTAATTTAAAGCGATGACCCAAACGGCAAGCTTGAGAATGAAAAAACAGTGAGTGCGCAGGCGAGCTGGTGGATGTTGATCATGATGTAGAAAACCCGAGACTGTGGTAAAAGCAGGAAACCTTGGTTGAAGAAGAAGGACGGGGGAGACGTTCTTTTCCCCTGTCCTTCTTCTTTAACCAAGTTTCCCTGCTTTTACCACAGTCTCGGGTTTTCTACATGATGATCAAGCTTGAGAATGACAGTTCAATTACACAATTTAAGTTGATCAACATTTAAACAATTAAAACAGCTAATACCTTTATCGTAAACTGAAATTGAATGAAGCTGGCAGGTCTCTTGTGGATACGTGCTGAAGCGGTAACTAATATATGCACGCAATAAAGAAGCTGAAGAAACCATGAAAGCGGCTTAAGCAATAGGTTTACAAAAGGGAGGCCACCAATTTAAGAATATGTGACATTAGGAGGAATGATAAATTTTTTAGTAATTTTGTACTTGCTCGCTATTTAGTTAAGTATATTGGCTCTTTGCAGCCCGAGGCACAAGACCCCATGTATGTTGGAAATGTTCCTGGAAAAGTCAGCCAGGTAAGCTCTCTTGCAGCACGTCACTAATATAAATTTAAGAAGTAAATATTTAAAATTTTAGATGAGTGGAAATAGTTTTCTGGATGATACCTTCGCAAAGTTTCGACTATTGAAAAACAAAGTTGGTTGCATGAACACCGCACATGGTTCATGTTTTGAAACTAAGGCTTAGCAGCTAATTTCTTCACAAGAACGGTTGGAGATCGAAGAAAGTCGTATTTTTCGCCCATAATTTGCGAAGAAACGAAAGCGATGGCTGTAGCCCGGTCGTGCAATGCGGGTGGAATGGTGCCGTCACGTACCTGAGGGCGGAGTTTCGACGTGGTTAATTCTCATAGTCATCGTGGTTGGCGTCGCGGATGCCACTGCCGGCCGCCACTAGTGATCCTTTTAGTGGGTAAGCACGGTGGAAGTTTCTAAAACCATCCAACGTTACGTGTAGCAACTGGACACTGCCAAAGTGGGATTTCGCATAACGCGAGTAATGTTTGAAAACAAGTCTTTGAAGCCGACGACACGAAGATTCTCCCTTCGTCGCGCCCTTCTTGGCGGAACGCCAGGGCTGCTTTCTTCGCTCTCTTCGAGCGCGCGGCGACGGCAGCCCACAAGGTTGAAATCTCCGCAAAGTGTCACCCGTAAAGCTATCGCCCTAAAATTGTGGTCTCGGCAAACTCTGGTGAACGCGGCTAGTCTCTTGCACACGCTAGAGGATGACTCCGGCTAAGTCCTACACATACGCGCGGGAAACACTTGCGGCGGTCCCCGATCCTACCAGTTGTTTCTCCCATGGGAGATGTGCCTTTAATATCTCTTGCGGGAACCCTTAGAGGGAAGAGTCTAGTTTGTCAGATACCAAAAATTTTGTGTTTGTAGGATGTTTCAACTACTAAAGGGTACGTTGTTTTGTTGTAAGAATTGCTGTTTAAGGTGTTTTTCGTCCTTCTCGAGGTTCAGGGTGGTTAGCCTTCGAGCCAATATTGTTATGAGCTTAGTTTCAGTTGTCCGTCCTCAGTCAGTTTTCGGAGATGAGAAACGCTTTTATGCTCTCCAAAACAGAACTAAAAAACAAAACAAAAAAGCAAAACAAAGCACTCTTCATGTTGCGTATTTCAATTACAGAAAAAAGCTGCCACTGGAGCTGCCACAGTCTCGCTCAGGTTCAATGGACAAGCCAGTACTGCTCAGTATCAGGTAAGTAGTTAGTTTGTGACTGAAATGGGGCTGATGGCTGAAATGACCGTACTTACAAGAGACTCCAGTGTTATGCTTCGCTGCTAGAGATATCTTTCGGAGAGTATTCCTCTAGTTGTTTAAATATAATATATCGTTAATTGCAGGATGAATTCGAAACGCATGCCCCGTGCGTATTCTCAGAACTGTATAATTGCGTTCGCGATCGAAACTAACGCATAGCTTCACATATTTACATTTCCCGCTCTTCTTCAGTTACCAAAAGGTGATCCTGGTTTTTCAATGACACTGACCTTGGATCATCGACAACTCAAGAAAAAATAGGCGTAGCGAGTGCCGAACATCTTAATATTCGTACGGAGCCAATTATATTATATTATTAGCCGATAAGGTCGAAAAAAAAATCAGAAAGCAAGATTTGTGAACAGAATAGGTTACGCCCTGCGTGTTTTTAAGCTTTCATGGAGTTAACCACATTAAAAGCATGCCAGGGCGTTTAAATCTCTGTGGAGTGCGCCAGCCACTGTGACCCACGGACCGCGCCGGCGAAAGACGGTGCGCAAAACTTGGGAGGACTCTTAAGCTTCGCCTTTAACTAAGAGTGGAACGCGATAGCATTATCGGGCCCCGTTCGCATCGCCTTCTCATTCGCCTCTCGTGCTCTTCCTGCCAGGGAGGAGGGAGTGCGGTGCACACCACCTAGTCCGTAGAATGTCTGGCTCGCGACCGAAAGGTCGTGGGTTCGAATCCCGCCTGAAAGTCTTCAAACTTTTGCTTTAACGCAAATGAATTAATTCATAAAGTGAAACCATTTGAGACGTGCGGCGACCTTTAATTCGCATTACATGTCGTGTTTTTAATCAATGTCATTCCACGCGTGACGTCACGGTTCACATGAGCTTTGTGGGTTGTTTGAAGGCAGTGATTCTTTCGACGTTACTTCGAAATCATTTTCAATATTATTTTGACGTCCGTGACGTCACCTCCTGAAGACGTGGAAATATTTTCAAAACGAAATTTTGACGTCCCCCGTCTAAATAGTTTTGTGATTATTTTGACCTGTTATACTTAGAATTTGAGAGCTTCGGAGTACGGACCAGGGAGCGATCGAAAGTGGCGGTCAAACAAATATCATCTGGCTCGTGGGCAGCGTCGCGGTTCGACACGGATTTTCCGAAAACGAATGTCATGCTGTGTTTAAAGCCTTTTAAATAATGTAAAATGCAAAAAAACAAAATACACCTTCCTAAGGTACTGTAGCACGTAACGTTTGCTTGATCATGCCAAACATGACAGAATGCTTCACCGCTGCTTTTCACGATTTATTTCTGAATGCCGTGTCATAAAATTTGCATTTGATTGGAAAATGCGTTTATCGCGTGCAACCGCGCCAGAAGCTTTGTTTGTTCGTACCGGTCAAGAAACATCAAGGAGGCAGTGCTTGCATTCACAACCTTATATTTAACATTCCGATCGTTTCCTCGTTAACCCGCACGGTATAGACGAACCAAACAGGACATCTCAACTAAACGAACTATTCAAGCACGGTTAAAGACAGGGCGGGAGCCAGATGCAAAGCGAGACTGCAACTACTCGAAGACGCGCTCGCACAATATAAGGGAACAAAAAGCGTGCCAAATTTCTCATTGTTACGTAGCTTACCTTTATTACGCACAGTAAAGACAGAAGGACATCCAGCTCGCCTTTGTTGTGGATTCAATATTTTAAGTGAGACGCGTGCCGAGATGACATGCGAGTAAACACTCGGAACGTCGCAACCGGGCGTGTTGAGTCCGAAAGGATCAACCAGGATCAACTGTCGAGCCAGTCCTACAGAAACCCCGAATAACACATTTTCATTGCCAACTAGGACAGAAACTTGTTAGGCACGCAACACATGAATCTGTCAAAACGACAGCACAACACCGACAACACCATCAGGAACTAAACAAAATGAAACCAAAAAAGAGGCTACCACTGCGACGGCTGCATTGAAGGAAGACGTCAAAATTTGTCGTTCTAGGTACGTGACGTCACATGCCTCGAAATAATTTTTTTTTAAATATTTTGTCGGCTGACGTCGACACTGCCTTGTTTGAAATTTCCGCTCGAGGTCATGCGACTATGACGTCATGACCCTATCGACCAATCAGGAGTTTCGCGTCACGCCGCCTATTTTCTTCGACACGAGCTCCTTAACGCTGTCGCGTTAAAATCATTACGAATTGAAAAGGCGATTTGTGCAGGCAAGACGTCAAGCCTATTGTTCTTGCGTCCATTGCATCTTCGAGCCGAGCATGCACTCTTTGGGGTCCTCATCATTGGATGAATGCGTTTATTGGATCGCTGTGATTGGCTCACCAAGCCCACTGCCAGAAAGTAGACATTCCTTAAAGTGCAGGTGCGGTACTAAATAGAAAAAAATATATTGATTTTGTATTGATTGAACTTTATTCTCGAACTCGCGAAATGGCCTTGAGGTTGTTGATTAAACGAACCTGCTAACGGCACTTAATAAGTCGTAAAATGTGAAACGGTCTCATTATTTTCATGCTTCTCTGACTATTTTAGGAGGTGATGAAGCGGTTAGTTAATCGCTACATTCACCGTGCTAAGAAGCAGCTTCGTCAAGACGGCGTCAACGAGGATGACCTTCTAGAAATCAAACAGGATATTTCCAGTCTCAGGTACGTTCCTGGTATGGGTGGTACCACACATACGCGGTTTCCATATTCTAAGTCTGAAACCATCAGTCTTTTCCTGTATCCTTTTCAGCAGTTTTCTACGTGGAGCGTGATTGGTAGAACCTCATGATGTCGACTCTGACAGCTTACCATTTCTACCGAACCTTACTGATGGTTCGGACATTTCGATATGAGTCTAAAATGATCAACCAGGAAATATGGTTTTTAATCATGTCGTATTACACCTGAGACTGCGGTGGAAGAAATCGGAAGAACTTTCAGTAGAAGGAACAGACACAGAGAACGTCTCAAACTCAGCTAACTGGTTTATTTCTCAAACAGCCTTTAAGTACCCACGGAACTTTTTCCCAACCACACTCTACAGATAAACTCCTTTGTTGTAGACATTTTTTTTTTGATGTGCTTGTGATCGCGGTTTCGAGATCACTTGGGCATGTTTTCCCAAGGAAAAGAAAAAGGGGGAAAAAAAGTTGTTCTCTTTGTGGTCTCTTTATGTCTGGGTGCGTCGCCACGGCTTAGAAGCCACCTGTGTGCAGAGCTGGCCAAATTACTCATATTTTGTAATTAAATTACATTACTAATTACTTTGCTGAAAACTGCTGAAATGTAATTAAATTACATTACAAATTACTACAGCCAGAAAGTAATTAATTACCATTACAAATTACTTTTAAAAGTAATGACATTACTTTCGCATTACTTTTGTATACTTTTAAATATAAAGGAGCCATTGATAACTTCCTTTTACAAATAACTTTATTTACATTACTTACACAGTTCATGGCACACAGCTAGAACTCCCTGTTGCATGTTTACCGATGGACAGAGGAACGCACGCGACTGATCCGTTTCCCACTCCAGCCCGGACAACTATTTTTGGAAATGACTGAGGACCCTACGCGGATTATCTCTGGGAGGGGGAGAACACTTGTCATTGTTCGCAAAATCGCGTCGAGGGCCGTTCCACCAGGGGCCTTAGTTCAACCTACTTCCACTCCTTCGTTTCCCGAGAATGTCGAGCAGAAAAGCTCGAATGGAAGGCACTTACCAGCCCTATTTCTCACAGTGGACGATAACACAGAGAGGGTACGCAGTATGCATCAGAAAAAGTAAGCGGAAACTTTCAAGAGGGGCCAGAAAACGTCGAATGCAAAACCGCAAAACATGGGTAGAGAATCGCGCTGAGCGGGTTTTCACAGTTCAAGAGAGTGGCAGAAAATGTCTAGCTGATAGCGGGCGCGAGAGTCGCACCAGCCGCATTAGCATCAGCAACATAGCGGCGGCCAAAGAGCGTTTTTTGGAAAGGTGTAGAGGAAAAAGAAAAAGTAAAATAAAAAGAAAAGTGCCTTGTGTATTGTGGACACAAAAAATATGCCTGGTGCGAAAAAGTAATTAGGTAATTTAATTACAATTACAGTCGCTGGAGTAATTCATTACATTACTAAATTACCTGCTACAAAAAGTAATGAATTACATTACTAATTACTGGAACAAGTAATTAAATTACTGTAATTTCATTACAGTAATTACATTACTGTCAGCTCTGCCTGTGTGTGGTGTTTTTTTTTTTTATTGTGTGTGCGTTTTTACGCGACTGTTAGGATAATTCGGGACATATCTCTCTCAAGGTCACTGCGATGATCCGCAGTGTCCCTTTGTTAAGTCCTCGTCTCATGTGTGGGTTGTTTTGTATCTTTTGTATCCATCCGGTTCGAAATGTGTGCAACAAAGGAGTTTATGTGTAGAGTGTGGTTGGGAAAAAGTTCCGAGGGTACTTAAAGGCTGTTTGAGAAATTAACCAGTTAGCTGAGTTTGAGACGTTCTCTGTGTCTGTTCCTTCAACTGAAAGTTCTTCCGATTTCTTCCACCGCAGTCTCAGGTGTAATACGACATGATTAGCTACCACCAGCTCGCCTGCACTCTCACCGTCTTTTCACTAATGGTTTTTAAGTTTGGAATTGTAATGCCGCTACCGAGTCCGTTTTGATAAAACAGACTCATACCTGGGTCAGACGTACATTAAGGGCCTTCAGAACGAACTCCTTTAAAGAATCGGCGAATTAGCTCTCGATTTTGCGCTTATCGGCGTGCGCTTGTTCGCCGGACCTTTAAAAGAGTTCGTTCTTAGGGCCTTTAACGTGCCCGTCCGACCCAGGTAAAACTCAGTAAGCTTTGAGTGTAATATGTGATCTCTGGAGCTGTGGGTAAAAAGAGACAAACCCAAAGAGGCAAAAGAGCGAACACTTCAATCGGGGTCTCGCATACCAGAACCGCGTAAGTGTAGAACGAAGTCCTGCGAAGGACGGGCTTGCGTGTGAAGCAACATACTGGGTGGCATAATTATTGAAGAGTTCGAGAAGGATATCCATTCTGAAGGTGAATGTATGCACACAAAGTAACGCAATGTAAAGTTCGGACATCAAAAATACCCCACAGTAATGACCGGATTGGCGCAGTTGATGTATCAGTATAGATAAACCGACTGAGTGATTGGTTGTGTGCGGGTTCACGAGTTCAAAACGATCTAACATCAAAGAGAAAACATTGTTTACATGCCTGCTTGCCTAAATTCAGAAAAAAACACTGAGATAAAACGTGCTGGTAGAGCCTGAAAAATAATTTTCCGGAAGCCCCAGCGCGGCAGCCAAAACTTCTCAATCAAAATTAGCTCCTTCATCGCAAAAGTCCATTCCACGAAGAAACTACGTCTATGAACACAATGTCGGCCGCCACGAGATTCTAAGTGCTTGTCTACGTGGTCGCTACCGTAACGGAAATGGTAGCTGAATGAGTTCAACCATAGACGCAAGAAGCTTAAGAACGCAGGGAGTGGCTTTTATGCTCCCGTTCCTGGCTTTGTTATTCGTTCTGTGGCATTCTTGCACTCTTAATCTTGTTTCACTTCGGTTCCAGTTACTAACGGGAACTTTTTTGCAAAAAAGCTCCGCTTCACTAGGGGAAACTGTGTTCGATATACCTCTTAGTTTATGCAGAACAGCGTTTCAAATAAAGTTTGAAAGTGGTATATAAAACAGCTTCCCGCATATTGACGTCTGGAAATCTGTTCCACGTACAGTAATAAGAATGTCATGTGAAACAGTATTCCATGTATTGTCATCTGGAACAGCATTTCAGATAAAGCATGTCTGGTATGTCCCGTAACTTTGTTCCAGATATTTCAAGCCGTTCTTGTGAACCCTTATAGAATGTCACTATAAACATCATATAAAAACTGAAAGGTGCAAGAAAAATGCTGGTTACAACGAAATTTTCTGGATGCTATGGTATTCGGTCTCTGTAAGAGCAGGTCGGAAGAAGTCTAAGGGTCACAGTGCCTCACAAAATTAGAGCCACTATAGAGCCCTAATTTCTTCCAGCTAATGTTTACGGACAAATCTAAAATGACACAATCACATCTTATTGCGGCAATGGCAGGCTTCAAAAACGTGCGATTGCTATATGTGTTTCTAACAGCGAAATTTTGAATTTGACATGGCACAAACGATAGAACTGTGGATTTCAGTTCCTCTACTGGTATGAAAGATTATGACAGCTGTAGATTAGTTTCTCCCTGTAGTAACAGAAAGTAAAGCTCACAGCAGCACAAACTCTGGTGTAAAAAAATGTTTTCCTTGCGGCTTTTTTTTCCTTCTTTTTTGTACGTGATGTTTACAGCAAGATTTGTGATGGTCTTCAAGTTCGACTTAAAGAAATCCAGAATAATACGTGGCTTTCTTTTGGTTAGTGACAACTTTACTGAGTGAATGAATGCACACGTAAAATAAACACTATAGTACTATTTTCCTAGAGCCTCACTTGAAGCTCATTTGCTGTTGCTGCTTCGAGATGAGACCGACGAGGTTCCGGCACCAAACATCACAATCAAATCGAGACACCTTTTGCAGTGTCGCTACTCGGTGGTTTCGCGGTATCAGAAAACAGCAGGAAATGTGTCGACTGCGTGTTCTTAGACTTTCGCAAGGCATTTGAAGCGGTTCCATATCCATTATATTTGTATAAATTGACTTTTCTAAACATGGTTGCAAACGTCCTGAAATGGATGCGAAATTATTTAGAAGGTTGAGAGCAGCATGTTGTCCTAAACGGTACTATATCCACATCAACTCTGGTTACGTCAGGAGTGCCACAAGGGACTGCCTTAGGGCCTTTACTTTTTCTCATATACATAAATGACACCACCGAAATGTTACAGTCTCATATTGAAGTGTTTGCCGATGACTGCGTATTATACAGGGAAATAAACACGTCAGACGACCTTGCCATAGTAGAAACAGACATAAACGTGTTATCTTCTTGGTGTAATCACTGGAAAATGATCCTAAATCTAAGTAAATGCAAACATATTTGTTTCTTGAGAAACAAGCTGCACGATTTCTGAAGCTACATAATCAACGGTACAGTTTTATGTACTGTGTTCGAGTATGTTTACCTAGGAGTGCTATCTGCAGATTCCCTAAAATGGAACAGCTACATCGAACGTACAATCGGAAAGGCTAGTAAAAGGCTTCATTTTATATGCCGAAATTTTAGATCCCCGTCACGAAACGTTAAAGAAACACTTTATTCTCTTTGGTAAGAATTATCCTTGATTACGCGTGCGTTGTGTGGGACCCTTATCACGACTTCCTTATCAATAAACTAGAAAAAATTCATAAATCAGGCCACGCGCTTTGTAGTGACCAACTTTGACCCACATGCTAGTGTTATAGATATGAAAGCTATGCTGGGATGGGAAACACTCGAATGCAGAAGAAAAAAAAAAAACAAAAAAAACAAACAAACTGAGACTAAAATACTTCCACCGTGTTTTTCACAACACAAGATAAATTGATGAAGCCACCTATCTTACGAAGCCATCCTACGTCTCCTCCCGTTGTGATTAAAAAAAAAAGTTGGTGAACCCTCTTACAGGAGTGACAGTTTTGCTAATTTATTCTTTGTCAAAACCGCGTGAGAGTGGAACGACCCCCCGGAAGATACTGTGTCCATGGATGATAAAGAAGTTTTCTTTTTACACTTGTCACAGTGTCTTCAAAACCCCCCTTCAATAATGCCCACAGGCCGATGAAGGTACAATGTAAATAAAAATAAATAAATAAGCACGAGTTTATTGTTCGTGACACGGAAGCGCTACAGTTTGTGTTTAGATATAAAAAGAATCTTCCAAACAAGTTTCTACAAATATTAATATCAAGATCAAGATCGGAATGAACAATTTCGGATCTAGTATGAATCTGAAATTGGCTATAAACAAATGTTAGATTTCACCTGAGCAGGTGATTCTTTTTATAGACTAATTGTTTTCTGCATAATTGCGAATCCAGTGCCAATTAGGCATTTTTAATGCGGTCTTATCTGCATCCAGGCCCCATACCGAACCTAGCCCTTCGGCTCCAGTGATAGATTATAATAAATGCATCGTCACAATCGAAGCAAAGTGGTGATGCAGGCGAGTCGGTACATTCTTACTACTTCGTAAGGCAGTGCGCAATAAACAAGGACAGAGAAGGATGTCGAACAGATCGAGAGCTGCGCTCGTTCTATCTATAACCTCCTATGTCTTCGTTTTTTTTTTTGCGCTCCGTATTACGAAGTTGCAATTGAAATACAGAATTCGATAGGACATCCAGCAGTACGCAATGCCAATATTCACTGGGTGGTTCGACATTGCAAATAAAATTAAATGAGAAGTCGGCACTTCATTTAGGCTCGCCAAACACAAGTGCGACACTTTTCTCGCGGCAAGACTTTCATGAATGCCGACATCGTTGTTTTCTTTTTTTTTTTTTTTGTTACACGCTTTGAAATTTGATAACATGAACATATCAAGGCTAAAATGACAATAAAGAAGGAACACAAGTGATTTGTTTTAAACTATCTATAAGTTGGTTATACGGTTATACACAACACCCAACCAATGCTGCAAAAAAAGTGTGCCAAAACAAAACTGCTCTGTTGAACGGGAATAAAACTGCGAAACACGCTTGAACTTTTCAAGCCTCTAATCAGAAACCCTAAGGCAAATAACCATATTTACGGCGGCTTAAGCACCATGGCGATTGTAGACAAAAACCGACAGGAACAAAGCAAGCGTCCGTCGCCAAAAGGTTCGTGCGGGTAAAGCGGGTACTTACGATGAGAACAAGGGACTCAGAACATGTAATCCGAGTTCATCTAGATTACACAGCACAATCACGAGTGAAGCTGTTTGAAATACTCAGCGCAGAACAGCACAAACGGATCATGCATCACAGTAGCCCGGCACAAATGCGAAGTCGTCAGATTCGCTTGACGTGGTGACCATCACATAAACAAAACAGGAAATCCTCAACCGCCACAACTGTCGGCGCGTGGGCGCGTGGACGCGCCGCACGCTGCAGCAGGTTTCTCACCCTGTAACAATGCGCGATGCCTGCTTTCGAAACTCTCGAACCGGTCGAACCATCCCACGGAATCCCCCAAAACAAAGCAGGGACCTTCACTGGAACTATTGTTTTAGTCGTAGGAAGGACGTAGTAATCAGATTCCCTTTTGTTTTGTATGTGTTTTGCTGCTCTTGCCGGCGCCTCTCTGACTGCTGGCCGCCTCCTTTGGTGTGTGTTTCTTCTTGATTTATTTATCTCGTTTTTGCTATGCCTGCGTGGATTTGCCACCAAAAGATTCTAACTAGAACGAAGCAAAAGTAAAAAAATAACAAAAAAATACACGTTCTCGAGGTTTTAACTGGAAGAGATTGGCGCGAAAGTGCAGCAGGATAAGTGGAACGACCGTCTAATCTGCATAACACCTGCTGGTTCCACATAACAAAAACAAAAATAAAACGAACAGAACTGGCGTGCCACATATATTACCCGATCCACATAAAATATTGACGAGGTCCAGAAAAAAAAATATATGTGGAATGCTAATTGAACTCTAACCTATGTGGATCCAGAGTAAAAGTGTATCGGTGAATGCCGCAATATTACTGGTTACGGGGCAACGACGAGATCTTTAGGACTCGTCACACGCCCCGGGTTTCTTAAGATGTCGGTGACCATAGAGTTTATCTATTTGCACGCTATCCTATACCAATGAGTTGCCTTTGGCTCTCGCACAGGTTCGAACTCCGCGAGGATCGAAAACGCGAAGCGGCGCTCAGCGTTCGTCAACTGGACACGTTGCGCCGAGACATCTTCAAGGGCGGGCCCTTGCAATCCACGCTCGAGGTGCCAGGGCCACCCCTGCCGATGCAGCAACCGCCACCCAGTCTGTCGCCCTACTACGGCCTCCTCTCGCCCGAAGAAGTGGACCAGATGCGGCTTCAGATTGTCAACAGCGTCCGCGAGGAACTGCGTCACCTGGCCCGGGAACTGCACGTCCAGCACTGCCATCGGCCGCCGTACCAGGCACCGCCGGTGCCTCCTGCTTCGAGGCCGGCACCTCCGCTTCCTCCTGACTTGTATCAGACACACCTCTTCACACAGTTATGAGCCTGGTCGCGAAAGTAGCAGGACACCCGCTTGTTCGACCATTGTTTCTGTGGTTCACACTGACACGGGCCCCGTCTGGACACAGTTCATCTGCTTTATCTGCAGTGCTCAGGGTTGACACTGTTAAGAGTCTGGCCGGGACGGCTGCCAAATATCAGCTTTGACCATGACATGCACAGTCCACACTGAGGGCTGTGGCTACGGTTGAGATTGATCCTGGTATAGATGATGAACATCAGCATTAATCAAGGCCCCCATGGTGGGTGCGGAGAGTTGAAACAGATCTGTCTTAGGCGTGCTGTGCACGGCTCATACCGTCACTACGTTGGTGCTGACACTTTGAAAACAACAGAAAGAATCACGATACCGGGGTCGAAACTTCTACGTGTTTTGTGACAAGGGTTGGCCGACTCCCGTTTTGCACCATGGTGAACATGGTCCGCTCTTTCCATTTTGACCACGGTCTCCAGAGGACCCAGGACTTGCGAGATCTTCCTTGGTTACAGGCAATATCGTCGCTTGTACAGCTGACACGTTACCAGAAGCCGTTGCGTAGCAATACTGTATGGTCAGCTTTTGCGCGCCAGTGAGCCGAGCTTGCTTTTGCTTAAGGGTCCGGACGGTCCGCTAGACTTGCATACTATACGCAGGTCAGCGATTCCACAGCTGAACACTTTTACCCAGAAGTCTTGGGTTGCAGCTTTTCTGCCACCTCTTGGCGGTGCGTTGTTGTCAAGCATATTAACTAAGTCGTTATTCCTGCTGGTGATTCATTGTGGCAGGGTCGCTGAGTTGTTTTGATTGCGTCGGAACGTCCTGGTGACGTACCAATTTTCATTGATGCACCATTTGCATATTTTACGGTCTCGACGATTGTTGTGCCCACCTACATTGAGCCTGGCCGTATTCCTCTATTGGGCGAACCTAACGATCAAGAGTTTTTGTTACAGACTTACTACCAACCGGGTTACGCATTTATATGATCCATTTATTTCAAGAACCGAGCCTCCATTGTTTGTTGAGTTAAGCTAAAGCAGATGCGTGTATACCCGCGTGCCCACGAGAACTGCGCTTTATGTGAAGTTTTAGCTAATTAATATTATAATTTTCTCGATGCTTGTTTCCACTCTGCTATTAAATGGGCTGCTAGAAATCTTGTGAGTCACCACGATGCTCGTGTTTTGTAAATGACAGATCCCAACCCTTAACGTCGTAGCCCTTGAATATGAAGATTTACCAGATTCTTGGAGACGCGTGTCGGAGGTGACGAGCGCGCACTTTGTGTAGCATTAGGTTGGTGTAGACTGGCATGTGTAATCCGTGCGCTTTTCGTAGACCGTTTCCATTTACCATTTAATACTCACAGCGTGCCGTTTGCCTCCTGTCGTCTTTGACCGAACAATTCCAGCTTAAGAGAATTAATCCTCGTTGTAGGCGTAGGGGATGACATATATATAGCTCTGGAATTACGAAGTACCACCGCAACGGTGAATCGCCAGACGTAGTACACAAGTATATTGAGCAACTTTAAGGATGAATGACTTTTAAGGAGGGGGCCAGGAACGACAGGGCGTACTCGACGCAACCACAGAAACGTCGGTAAGGGGCGGGTGACGCCATTCGCTATCCCACCAATGAGAGCACGGCACTGTCATTCCCGACTTCCTTACAACGTACGCCTGTACTGAGATAATATTTAAGGCTAGTTACGAGCTACGTACAGTCTGTACAGACCCAGTACTGCAGCAGTATTTTGACAGCGTTTTTTGGTAAACGCTCCCATAGGGGGCGCCCTCCAAAGAGGTTTCGCTTCTCGCCTTGTCGTTAGACCTGCTCCGTCACTTAGCAAGCAGTCCAGGTGTGATTGTTGTGAGACCATCGCAGTTACCAGACCAGTGTTGTTCCCGATGTCATGACCATTCTGGCAACATATACCCAAGTGTTCTTTGTAAGAAGGCCAATGAAAAAAGCCATGCACGTAGGCAGATGGACGTTTACAGTCACTGATAACTTAAGAAACGCAGGGCACGCCCAAAGCTAAGAGGCATGAGCATGCATGTTTATGCCTCTTAGCCTTGGGACTCGTTCTTTGGCGTCCTAATCGAGCAATGCCGCAATTTCGCTGTTTGCGGAACGATATAACAATGTGCAACACTCGCTACGCACTCCGCTTTCTAAGATATCTGTGGCTGTACATCTCGACTTGTTCTCAATTTGAAGGGTTCTCAACTGGAGTCAGACGTCTGTTTTTGTGACTACGGTCTTTCATTTCTTCTCTTTTTTTTTCGCCGGTCATTGTACGCAATTTGGAAAGAGGCTTTGACGTAGACCTGTGTGTACTGATGTCACGTGGACTTCGGGGTAAGCGTAGGAGACTCGATCGCTTGTAGATTTGACTTCCATGTTGAGAGCCCCGTTTTCAAGACACGCACAGGCCTAACAAATACTTCAGCCAATCAACAGAAAAACGTGTTTCTATAGATTGAACGTATAGAGTCTTCCTGGTAGCAGACAGAATGCCGTCCCCCCGTTCAACTAGAAGGCAATATGGAGCCAAATCAAGCTACTGCGTTGCGGAGTTTGGCGGCAGACAAGTAGCTTGAACGGCAGCAAGACATTTTGCGGTCCATTAGATAGCTCGTGTGAAGGTTTATTTCCTCACGCGAGCTAAGGATTTCATCAACTAAACTATACTGATTATCGGTCGCTGACTTTGCGCCTACCAAGAAATAAAATAGAAGCAGTGGCACGGAGGGGGCATGACACATGTGAACGTCATGCTTGATTTTCTTTGGTGTATGACTTCCTATGACTGGTATTAGTGTCAAGAGCAAGCTGTTTCAACGCGTTCAGATAATTAACCTGCAATATTATTCGAGACTTCCGTGTTGCTTACTCTTTTTTGTTACTTATATCAACCTCCCGTAACATAATCACGTTTCATCTTGTGTTTAACATTGAATTGTTATTTTTCCTGAGGCTGCAGTCGTAACCTGCGCCAAAGGAAAGAAAAGCGTTGAATCTTCCGACTCTTTGGACTGGCAGTAAATCCGGAGAATTACCGATCATACTAAGTTAAGGCGAGGGTGATAACCGCCTTAGCTAAAAAAAAGGTAGAGTTCGAGTTTAATATAATTAAATATTAGGGTTAAGTGGGCGTTAAGAACGGGAAATAAAAACGCCGCGAAGTAGTGAGATAAATTCAGATTGCTTTGTATTTGTTTCGATATATTTGAAAGAGAGAGAGAGAGAGAAAAAAAGAGAAGAAATATCACGCCTCTTTACGTCAAGATAGTGTTCATGATTGACTAAAAGTGTGAAATCTTGTATAAATTACATACTGGAGATGCTAAATGCAGCAGCTGAACATTACACAGTTTCAAAGGCGTGGGACATCCAGTGTAAAAAGAACATTACATGCAATCAGCTGTTTGGTCGTGGTTCTATCTCCAAAATCATCGGTTTGCTCGCGGTCTTATGACCAAAATCGTCCATTTGATCGTGGTCCTATAAGAAAACTAGGCCAGGTGTTTTGCTTTTTTTCAGCAGAACCACCTACTAGCAGTCGATTCGGTTTGTGTGTAAATTATGACTAAACATAAAGCTTTTTTTATACATGTCAACGCGACTGATAAGATTTCCAAGAATCTCAAATGTCGGTTAATTATTTGCTCATAAAAACTACAGTAAAAGGCGTCAAAGATTCATAAATTTGGACATATAATTATGATTTTTCTATTTCTTGACTACATTACCTGCTAAAATGCAAATGGTCGTAAGACCTAGTGATGCATATAACGCTTATTTGTGATGTTTTCAGATAAAATACTGTCAGAGCCCTGACATGTGACAAAATTCACGACACCTCGTGCTCGGCATTCACAATTCGTTACATTGAATAATTTTTATGTAATGAAGAATGAACAAGGGCGCATGGTATGTGTCTTCGTGCGCTTGCATTTTGGCCGATTCGGAACGTTACGAAGCAAAATTAGAAACGCGGAATCGAATAAAAGCGTAGAATAACATGCCACAACTTGTGAAAGTCAGCTAACCCTATTTCAAGCAAGCAGAGTTTTCGAAATTTGCATGTGTCACGATCAACGAGAAAATAAATGTTTTCTCCTTTTCACCAATGCTTTCCTTGTGCCAACGAAACAATAAAATCAGGCATTCGTGCTGAACCAGCACACGCGCGGTCTTTTAACAGGTCGTAGACCAACGATGGTGCGATGTTGCCCATGGTGTTCAATATACACTCTCAGCTATTCGGAGCGTCAATGCGGAGCGCTAGTTCGTCTGCTTCTTTTGTAGGGGGTTGTGGTGACGTCAGAACGATGCCGAGCTCTGATTGGCTCTGATTGAAGGATAGTGGATAAATCTCAAGGCAGCTTGCTTTGAGGTCTACCCACTATCCTTCAATAGGAGCCAATCAGAGCTCGGAGTTATGACGTCACCGCAACGACTTACAAAAGAAGCAGACGAACTTGCGCGTCGCATACTTGGGAGAGCCAATGACAGCAATATCTGGAGGGAGCTAGGTGAAAGACGAGAAGAAAAATATACTGCTTTGCGGGAGAGCATGGACGCTCGAGATTTTTTGGATTGTACTGTTAAGACTCACATGTTCCACGTTGTAATTACTTTGACTACATGTTGTTTGGAGAGGCAGGATACCGACTTCACGTTAATGTACATAAGACTAGCTGTAGGCATAACGTTGTTTGGAGTAAATCCCGTGTAACACACTCAAAGCATTTAAAGGTGTGGATCCAGACGAAAGAAAGCAAAACGATAGCAGTCTTGTTTTTGTGTTTGTGCCGAAAATGTTAAACAAGGTCAACCGGAGTACAGTGCAGGATACGGTTAGTGCGAACATGACGCGAATACGACGTGGGCGTTCTTTTGTTTCCCTAGGTAGACTGGTAACTGAAGAGTAGCCAGTTGTAAGGTTTATGCTGGTGCATCCAAGGAGCACTTTGCACCCCGCTACAGTCGCCGACAATTTAAGAAATGCAGGGTGTTTAACGTTCGCGGTTCTTGTTAAGTGATTTGTTCTACGGCGTTCTTACGAGCTAATGTCATAACCTGATTGGCTGGAGAACGAAAATAAGATGTCCGGAAATCTGCACGTCTTTCGTTTCTTAAGCTGTCAATGACGTCACTGCCAGCTTAAAAAACACAAGGCGTTGCTTATGTTCACCCTGTATCTCTGTGATCGGCTCTTTGGTGTTCTTATGGGCCGATGCTGCGATCTGATTGCCTACTAAGTGATAATAGGACGCTTTGGAGTCGCCAAGCAACCTCTCAAATATAAAGAAAATAAGAACACAATGTACCGGTTATCTCTTGTTCGTGCTGGCCGTGTCATGCAGTGAACTTTTTTTTGGTTGGGCGGTGCTCGTTGTGCTGTTTCGTGATACCATTCGTGTGGGCTTTCACGAAACGCTAAGCTTCCACTTCTGTATATGTTTGTTTCGAGCGATTGTTGATTGTGGTTACGATTGTTTAAAGTTCAATAGGTCTTTTGGTTTCTACAGTGTCGTCTTCTCACAAGTTTTAGGCGTATTTTATCTCACTTGTTTTCAACTTTGAAGCGTGTTTTTGTAATGGTTTCATCGGTTGACATCTGTTCTGTTCTTTTAAAGGAGACATGGTTTCTAAAGAGTGGCGTTATTAAACTATTAAGCAACATTGAGGGACTTTGGTTAGATGCCGTGTTCGACAGACGCAAGCCGCGATCCAGGAACACTATGGTACGTATGTTTTTGTTCGTCCTCCCCAACGAATATAAACCTCGGGAGTAAAACGAAGTCCTTTAAATGCAATACAATACAATACAATACAGTTCACTATAATAGAAGGGTAGCTCACAAAGTAAGGCCCCACATTCGAATCAAGGTAGAGGATGAGGATGAGATGAACCATTAAAGACGTTTGCTCTTTTTCTTGTTTTCTCGGAAACTTAATATTCAAAATAGTTTAAGTTGAGACAGAATATTACAGCACTTTTCCTGCTTACACTGTTTTTTGTTTTTTTACATAATGTAAGCTTAGTTGTACGGCTTTACGCTAGTGTGAAACGAGGACATGCATGCCTTCTTTGTGCCAGCTGGCTTCCCGCTCACACTGCCATGCTCTCACTCCACGAATAACGCTATCGTTGTTTTCATACTTGACCCCAAAATATGAAAATCTGTTGGTGTCAAATCAGGACTGTGGTTGGAGATCGAGCAGCACAGTCCAACAAAAGTTGGTCATTGCCTTGTGTGTTTTAGAAAATCGTCTGAGGACGGACATTGTTGCCCTGGATGAATGACCTGTCTCGGATTCCTCTTGTGACGCACACTCCGGTTTCGTCGACAATTGGCGTGGCTCTTCCTTCGCTGACTGAATGATCTAGGGCCAATTGTCGGCTTATGATGTGCAAATTTGGTTAAATAAATCCATCGGCACACTGCACCATATCTGGCTTGATGGTGGTAACAGGACCCTCAGAATGCGGCCAATGATGCTGCTCCGCTGTGTGTCGCAATTTTCGGATGCCTTAACTCTTTTCGCCCAGCGATGACCGACCTTGCGGCTATCGATTGCAAAGCTTCCATACAAAGCTCACAAACGGTTATTAAGTTTTGCCGCAGTTTTTTCCCCCGCCAATAGGAACTCAAAAAGAGCTCGTTGTTTGTGGCGCATACCGGACAAAGACGCCACTTCCTCGGACGATTACAACAGCCTCTTTTGTACGACGACCGTAAAATTACCTACATGTATGCAGAAAACTTCGATGTTGCAACCTGTAGATTTTTGTGTT
This sequence comes from Ixodes scapularis, assembly GCF_016920785.2. Lineage (NCBI taxonomy): Eukaryota > Metazoa > Arthropoda > Arachnida > Ixodida > Ixodidae > Ixodes > Ixodes scapularis. Next base: position 65,045,869 of record NW_024609839.1, on the reverse strand, counting down.
CATATTTTTATTTTGGTGCGAGAAAACAAAAATGTGGGGTATTACTTTCTGAGCAACCCTCGTGCAATACAATAAGACGATATTTATTTTATGAAATAATAACTGTTTTGCATGTATGTTTATCCGGCCCGAAGTTAGCGTTAATGGGCGACTGCTGTCTTAGCTGTAGATGCGAAATTTAGCCAGTCGGTACAATTGCTAGCCTAGGGTCTTTAACGTGTTAAGAGGGCAAGTTCGGATAGTGCACCACGCTGTAGTGACGCGCGACCCCACGCCGGTAAGATGAACATTAAAATAGAAACGACAATGGTGTGGGCTGAACCCAGGATATATATATATATATATATATATATATATATATATATATATATATATATATATTTTTTTTTTTTTTTATCAGCTGATAAAAAAAGGCCAGAAAAAGCTAAAGCTGTGAAACTTCTTGATAAGTTCCTGACCCCTACCACGATAACACGATAGGCAGATAACCGCTAAAGAAAAAAGAGAAGAAAACCAACGACAGAAGATTAATAAATATAACACTTTAAGCTTAAATCACATTGAAACTCATGGGGCTCGATGATAAAATTAAAAATATCAGCAATGAACAAAAAGTATGCGCAGTTTAATAATGGCGCGCATTTATGAATGATACGCTTAAAATGCGCCAAATTGTGAGTTACGTTGCGTAATAAGGACGATGATTACTACCACACGATATTGAGGACCAAAACAAAAATATGGTTTCCGACTCCTTTATTTTAACAAAAGTGCCGTCATTTAGCGAGGAAAAAAAATTTGAAACAGAAAAATTCCACAATTCAAACGTTGTTTCCTCTTTTTTTTTTTGATACATAACGAATGGAAGTTTCAATATGCGCAACTATTTTAACGGAAAATAAACCGGACTTAAAAAAAGAAAACATAATATAAAAGCGGGCTTTTACCATTTCGCATTATAATGTGTTTGTTCGAAATATGTGTATAAAAAATTCGATAAAAGGAAAACAGGAACAAACTTAGACAGACTGGGAAATTTTTAACATTGGCTGGAAATATTTTTGTGCTCATTACCTGAGCATTTTAAACCTGCGTTACCAGCCTCAGTCAGTTTATTTATTTAGTCCCACCAATATCTTATGCTGCACTAATGGATATATGGCTGACATACATGGTAAGAGAGTAGCGCATAGGAGACAGGACACAGAAGAAGCAAAACACAGTACGAGCGCTATACTCTGTTTCATACTTTGCGTGCAACGCTGTTGAAGCTGCTAGCGCGAGCGCGTGGCTTCAGGTATTGCGCGAGAACGCGTGGAAATGATCAACGAGATCAAGCTCCATGCTCGCGCCAGTAGCTTTGACAGCATTGCACGCTAAGCATGAAACAGAGAATGCTAAAAAGTGGACTGACGAGCTAGTTGGTTGTTGACAAACATGCTTCCCCGTACAATTTAGAAGAAGAAGAAAAAAAAAAGACAATATTAGCTTTACTACGGTCGTTATTGTTTAAATCAATGGAGGTGTCTCCTTCTTGGAGAGTTATACTTTATCAACATTTGGCCGGCCTCAGGCAAACTCATCCGACAATTTTAGCCGATTTCGCGGAGTTATTTCTTACCATTTGCGCCAGCTCTAGAGCGGAAATCATCATCTTGTGATTTCGGCCGAGTCGGTGACGGATCGCAGAAACGCGAGCTCTATTCCATCGAGTGCCTAGAAATTCCGGGCTCAGTATAAACACCCGCAAATCTTCGACGTCGAGAAGCCGCAGCAAACAATTCGTATGAAGCAAATAACGAAAAGGCAGGTGAGAATGTACACTCAGCAACACTGTTAGCGCGAACCATGACAGCGACGCTTCTTCGCGCCGTATACTTTGGAAAACAAAGTATTAGCTGACGTCGAATTTGGCAGCTTCAGCTTGTGTCTCAAATAAACACATTGCTTCACGCAAAAAACACAAAACAAAAAACAAAACATAAAAAAAACAGTGTTTTTTTTTTGTTTGAGAGCGTAGCGTCGAGTGCTTGTCAAACATCGTAAAACCTAGCTCATCTTTCAAAAGAAACGCAAAAAAAATCGACAACTAAGACGACCGAGCGCTCTCTCTCGATCTTCTACGGCTAACTGAAGGACCTCCCTCGCCAGGTAAACGAACAAACATTGTTCGCGGAAACGTTTTAGAGTTTACACAGTTGCCAGCCATTAAATATATATATATATATTTCAAGCTCGAAGGTCGCCAAATGATCGTACAATACCATGGTTATACACAACCGAAACTGTAGACGATCGCTCGCGTCGCCATAGTGCACGAAAGCTCGTGTTTGCCGTGCTACGTTAAGACTGTATTCTCCGTCTCATCTCATACAATGAACCGGGGCGGAGACTAATACCCGTGCCACACGGGCAACTTGAATGCCATTTACAACGAGTGCCATTTGTGTGATCGGCGAATCAGCTCGCAATCTGTCGCGCATGGAATGCGCCACGCCCGGAGTGTCGCGCGCTGATTGGCCGTCCGCTCAAACGTCATTCTTTGTAAATGGCATTCGGGCTGCCCATGTGGCACGGGTATAAGGCACGGGTACGCATATCCCAGCCGATTCAGCGCTCTGCGAGTGCCACGTGACAGTACCTTGGAGTCGCGTGACACTTCCACCGGATTGGATTGGCTCCGCGATGGCTCGATAGCGCCCGCTGCGCTTCATGGTAACGTGAAACGCAGTATATTTTCCCTTGTACTCGCAGCACGGGGAAGTATTTTTCTTTTAGACTAATATCCAAGTCACACGGCAGCGTAGAGAGTACCTTTAGCTTAGGTCTTTTAGCTGAAGGTACCTGTTGTAAACGGCGTTCTTGATCACACGATAAATCAGCGGGGCACTTTAAGTTGATGTCGATTGCATTCCTGCTAAACCGCGAGAGGTGCGCGTGATAGACAATTATTCCTCAAAATTGGTTTGACGCACAGTTTTTGATTATTGTGTGTGAAATATTACATTTAAATCCTAAATATTATTTTTGTTTGCTTTTGCTGCACTTTTTTTTTTCTCTAAGGGCGCACCTAAATGACTCTTGCTTTAAAACGTCCGACCCGTCTGGCCACACTGGCCCTAAATCATCGGCGTTTACGAGTTTCAATTGCGAGGTGGGCGACCCTTTTCTGTTTAGCAGCTCCATTTTCCCGCAAAGTTCTCAATGAAGTAGCTAAATAATGCCCGGCAGGAACGAACCACGTCGGAGTCTCACGGTTACGCCAATCGCACCATCGAAAGGGACGGACGACGACGAGGATAAAAGGTCCGGGTCGGGAGAGTCGGACGGCTTGTCTACAACCTCGAAAAAGAGCTCGCAGCGGTAACAGTGGTCCACCGCGTTAGGGTTTGTAGCATACATTGCTTTCCACGTGCAGCCGCTGCTACCTGCTAGTTGGAGCACGCGTTCCTCGTTAATCTATTACTCCATCACTTTTGTGTTCACAATCGTTTCATAATTTGCTACTTATATATATTCAATTTGTTCTAATGCATTAAACAAGATATATTTATGTGTCTGTGATATTTATTTTGAGTTCGTGGGTCCGAGGCAACTCCCTGTAGCTGTAAAGGGAGCTTGGCGAGCTCCGTTTAACACAGGACCTCCCTTAGCTAAAGGGGCCTTTATGCGCCATGTGATGACAATCTCCAGCTCCCTTTACTAGAGGTACCTGCGCTGAAGGTACCTTTACGCTGCCGTGTGAATTGGGTATTATACACTTAGAGAGGAGGGTGTCTTTGAAGTGACGCAATTAACCTTCCGGGAAACGTCGTCTGAGTATGAGACTTTCCCTTTTTTTTGTGTGTGTGTTATTAGTGTAAGTATTGCGTCAACAGAAAGCGGCATCGGGAATAGATCGAATCTTTGCGAACGTCGGGTATTTAACCTTCGCCGAGCGCGCCTTCTCCTCTGTTATCTGGCGACAAGGTTTCTTAGAGTTGGAAGACGTGTCCTCGGAGTGAGTACGCAACGGGCCGACTTCGTGAGAGTCAGGTAGGGGATTTTTTTTATATGGTGACCGACAACTTAAGAAGGCATAAGAATGCCGAAGAAGCCATCGCGAAGCGAGAAGAGAATGAGCCACTCATTTCTGAAGTAGAAACTGAGGGAGAGGAGGATACGAGAGGGTGCGGGGACGTCGAAATGCTGAGCTCCGATTCGAATGATTAGTGGGTAGACCTAAAGCTATAGCTGCCTTTGTCTCCACTGCACTAGTCGAACCCGCTAGAACGCGGAACGGCAGCGTCCGGCGTCTGGCGTTCGCGTTCTAACGCGTTCGACGAGCGCAGTGTGGAGACAAAGGCGGCTAACTTTGGTATACCCACTAATCTGTCCAACCAGAGCTCGGCGTTCTGTCGTCTCCGCTCGCTCTCCTCTCCTCCTCTCCCTTAATAAATGCGCGCCTAGCTTGTTTTAGTGTTTGATCTTATCAAATCAGATTAGAATCGCGTTTTTCGCGGAGCACGTGAAAGGGAAGCTCGCGTGCTCATAGGAATCATATATGTTCATTTCAATCCCCACCTTTGCTCGTTTCGATCTAGATGATTATAGTACCGCGGCGTGAGGTCGTGCATCTCTGCTGCGTAATGCAGATTAGAGACCCCAGGCTAGCTGTGGTATACGGCACTGGCTACATCTCTCGTCTACAGAGGAGTCACAAAATAGCCCCATTGGGGCTGGCAAACTTCCCGCCGTCTAAACGTACGCGGCATAATATATATATTTTTTTTAATTTTTCAGTTGATTTTTGTCATCGAAGCCAAACGTCAATCGAACTGCAATGGTTGCGACATCCGGATGTGGAGCCCCCAACGGCGTTGGGCACAGAAGACCACTGGCAGAAGACGTCCCATTGGCCTGGTATCAACGACTGGTTCTCTGGATTGCGAGCCTCGGGCCGGTGCCAGGCGTCTTGGGCTTCATCCCGGACGGCAATCGGAGGTTTGCCAGGAAGCTAGGACTCCGAGTTGAGCAGGGACACCGGGCAGGATCCGACAAGCTCGGCTCAGTAAGCAAGGGTGAAACCAAGCTGGTGGGCTTTAGTCGAAGCCGTTTTACTCGTTCATTTTACAAAAAATGCATGGTTTTCACTGCAGACATAATGATCGTATTATTTGCACACCTGAAGCGTGCTCGAAGCAGCTTGATATATAGGGTGTCTGAAGTCACCAGGCTCGATCTAAAATGGACAGTAAAAATTGACGCCTACACGAAACAATCTAAACTTTTCGTCAAAGCTGTATTTCACAGGTCGATTATTCTTCTAAAATTACGAAGCGTAGCTCCCCTTCTCTAAAAAAAATAGGGCTAAAAAACTTGCCAGGGTGAAGGACGGACGGTGACGCAAGAGGCTGGGTCGAGCGGCGGGGCGCGTTTGGCGCTCGTATTGATAGATGGCGCTACCTCCTTATCGAGACTGCTCGCTACGACCGTGATTTACTAAAATGAAGATAATCTTCTTGTATTGCACCTTTGGTTAAAAAGTGAATGCGGACAACAAAAGCAAACATTGAAGTTAAAAGAAAAAATAGAACCCGGTTGGATTACGACAGCGTTCTTGCTGCCGACGGATTTCGTCTGCGTGTCGTCTGCTTTCTTTCGCCGGCCAGCTGCACCTCCCGACGCCATCTATCAATGGTTGACCAAACGCGCCCCGCGGCTCGACTCATTCGTCTGCGTCTCTACTCGGCGTTTACCCTGGCAAGTGTTTTCGCCCTATTTTTCACAGAAAGGAAGCTACGCTTTGTAATTTTACAAGGAAAAAACAGACTTATGAAATACACCTTTGACGAAAAGCTTAGATTGCTTCGTTCAGACGTCGACCTTTACGGTCCATTTAAGACCGAGCCTGGTGACTTCAAACACCCTATTTATAGGTATACTTGATTATGTTTGCAGACTGTTTTTTGTATGATGTAGTAGCGGTGTGACCTTGAGTCTAAAGGTAGCTGTTTGAATTCGAACTCTACTGCTCCTCGGTGACGCCTGTACTCGCCAATGCGCCGTGAGCTCTTGTCTTGGATTGCTCGTTTTGAGTGAGGTTGCGGTTGTTGTGCACCCATAATAACTGACAAATGGACCTTTTCCGAGAAGCGTTCTGCGCACGCGCGAGCGCCCGATGCCAAGCGGCGGAAGTCGGAACGAAAAATCGAGGAAATTCAGAAGGAGGCTGTATATCAGCGAGTAGAACACGTAACTGCAGCATATATATAATTGTGTTACACAAAAAAAGAACGTTGACGGAAAGGAAAGCACGACGTTTGGGTGGACGCCACGGATGCCCCTCTTTAAAGTCGCGTTGGGCAGGCGCCGCTGCTGGCAGAGAGCGAAGGAACTGGTAGCGTAGCTCCCATTATCGATTGGTAGCGCAGGTAGGTCACTTCCTCGATTTTTAGTTCGTGCAGCCACCGCCTGGTGCCGTCGGTATGTGGAAAAGGTCCATTAAGAAAAGCTGGGCGTGAGAAGTCCGAAGTGTCTTAGTGTCGCTTCGCTGCAAACGTGACTTGTTGTTTTGAGGGCTTTATAGAAAAACAGCAATAAAAACCATTCTAAAAAAAAAAAAAAAAAATCAAGCGGAGATTGTTAATGTGTTACAAAACGGTAATTAAAAAAAAAAGGCTATGCAGGACTCGATCTGGTGTATAAAGCCAGTGCTAGTAATAAAATATGAGACATGCGGTCAAACGGGATGAGGGGATATTCTTCCAGTAAAAGAGGAGGATGAAATCGGTTTTTGGAGCGAAAGAGTTCGGGAAAATGAGTACGACGCTCATTGTTCGAAAGCTGAACAGAGCCACCAACTACGTTGGATCGTAAGGGCATCCCCACAGCGTTAACGAACCGGTGGGTCCTCCTTAGAAGAGATACTTGTGCGAGAGGTAGGAGCGGTCGATGCGAAGGCGACATGCAAAACTTCATGGAATCGGTACCCGAAGGGAGAGCTCTATCAGAGACCAAGGGCCGACTTTTGTCATATGAAGATTATTGTTGCATTCCATGTTCCACACAGACTGCCATAAAGGTACAAGTGATGTCTTTATCAGTGGTTTGATGTCTTGGTATGCAAACAGGCGTGAGATGGGTGAAGATTACCTGAGGATGTAGAGAGTCTGTCTGCTCTTTCATTACCTTTTATTCCCCTATGACTGGAAATGCAGCAAAGTTTTATAAGGTCTCCGTGTATATAGCTTTATGAAGTTTATCTCGCAGTTGTTGCACGCGCATATTCTTTGTAACTCTCAAAGCACATATTATATTGCGGTAACACCACTTTGGTAGTCCATAAATAAAACTGTTTGTTTTCTTCTAGCCCGGAGGAGATAATCCATGACCATAGACATTGCATAAACTTCAGTTGTAAAAATGCTGGACCAAATATTTAGGCGTTTCATTTATATAAATTGATCAAAATGCACACCGCCTCGAACAGATGATGAAGTCTTAGCACCATCGGTGTTAAAGTGGACGTAACCTTAATATTTTCTTTGTCTTAGAAAATTCCTTCTGGATGACAAGGGCAGAGCCACTATGCTTAAGAAACTTCACGAGAGTCCAGTCACAAACATCTAGCGGTAGGTCCTAGAGGGCAGCACATTCCACATTCTGCATAACACCAACCTCGTCCAGAAAAGGATCAAATGAGGAACGAAATTGCTGCACTCTAAAACTCAAGGGTATAAGGCTCAGCTTATTCTCTGAGAGGCGGCAAAATCTAGATTTTGGTTTGGGAGTGATATGTCGGGTGATTACGGTTAGCAAGTACGTATCTTGTAGATATAGGTTAAGCTCTGGAATCTGCGTCTTTTCTCGAGTGGCACTCTAATTTGATTTAGCTTATAGGTCGAAGACATGAGACGTCCGAAAAGGACCTGTTACGGGTCGCAATCCAAGTTGATGGACTAGAAGATCCAACATCCTGAGAGGAGACGGCCGTGCAGAACTGTAAACTGGAGTCCCTAGTCCAGACGGGATCAAATAACTGTATTGTACACATGTTGAATGCAGTTTTTTTCAGGTCCCCATGTTTTATTATCTGCTTTTTATTCGCCGGTTTAAAACAATTTTGTTTGAATGACCACAGGCGAGAAATAAAATTTAGGTCTTCGTCAAAGGTCACATTTAAAAACGTATAATACTTTTTGACGGTAATGCATATTTTATGCAAATTTAAGAATGGATCTAGTGACAGACCTCGACGTCAAGGAAAGGGCACGCAAACTGTTTTCTCGGGAGGAAACTTGAAACTCTTCTCATCCGCCCACTTAGCAAGCTTATTTATGGCAAGCTGCAGCTGGCGCTCACAGCTCGAGAGATTACGCGACGATGCTGAGATATGGATATCGTTGACATGAAGGCAGTATAAAATAGACGGTGGCAAAACTCAAGCCAGATAATTAATTTTGATTATAGACTGTGTAACTCTCGTGTTACCCTCCTGGGGTACCTCGTTTTTCTAAATCTAAACGAATGGGTCTGATCAAACAGTAGTTAGTCAGACCTGCAACCTCTGTCAAGAAACATGCTATGCACTGCCATACGACCGCGGATTCTATAACCATAAAGGTCTTAGGCGATGCCATATCTCCATGCCGTATAATAGGTTTTTTCCGAGTAAAACATGTCTGAAACACGGCGCTGCCTATTCACGAAGGATTCACATGTGACCATTAGTGCATCAAATGATCCGAGGTCGATCGTTCGCGGCGGAAGCCACGCTGGTTGTTATCTAAAATATTTCATTTTCTAGTATGTAGACCAGTCGCATGTTTATCAGCCTATCATGTTTTCTTAAGGCAGCTGGTTAGAGCAATCGGCCGGTAACTAGAGGGAAGAGGTGAATCTTTACCCGGCTTCAGGTTTTCAAGGCCCGTTGTTAAGGCCCGTTGTCAAGGCCTGTTTCCAAGTCACAGGAAAACACGCCTTTTTTTTTTGTCAGGAAGAATTGAACAAATAAAGAATGGATTCGAGGGCTTCTGGGGAGAGATGTTACGCAGCATTTTGTTATTTGGTCCATGAGGTCCAGGGGCAGCGAGGTTTATATTGTGAAGGTCCATCTCTAGCTCACATTGCGTGAAAGGCCGATTATAAGGTGCAGTGTTCGTTCCCGTTGTTACTATATTAGGTTGCTCTGCAAGACAATAAAACAGCCTGAAGGAAGGAATCGGTATTGCTAGAAGACCTGGACACAGAATAAAAGTAATCTCCAATACCATTAGCCGTATCTTTCAGTGATGCAGAGGGAGGGTGGAAAATGAGAATCGTGAAACTTCTGTAGTCCCTTCTAATTTTGTGGAATATCTATCCCAGGCGTTTTGCAGGCACAAAGCTGCACAAGGAGGACAAATATTTCGCCCAACTCTTCCTCTTTGCTTGCGCACAAGTACGCCGTGCTTTAGCTTTATGCTTTTTTTTTTTTAACTTGACCAGGTTTCTTGAACAGGGATACCACCTGAACTTGCCCCACCTTATTTCGCTGCGTGCGTGTAGACGGATATTGCTTATTTTATCAAAGGTTGCATTTTCGTGGCCAAGTACCGATAATTCGAGGAATTGACTCCTGAGCAGCATTTATTATCGCCCTGTCACATATAAAGTGACCTTTTCCGAAGTCTTTGGAGGAAAACAGGAATACATCCAACGTAGAATTTTAGTTAAAAAGTCCGCCTTGTACAATTTCCACCGAGGCATCTGTTTTAAAATTGTAGCAAGACAAATATGACCTTGAAACAATAAAAAAGGGGTCACTCCCAAAAAACTTATTAAGAAATTGCAAAAAAAAACCTGAAAGGGCGTGATGCAATAAATAAATAAATAGATGTAAATAAATTGTGCACTGAACTAAAAACGGAAAACAAAAAAGTAATATTTTTTTTATTAAAGAGGCACAGCCTACATGGTACGAGATGAAGCAGGAGAACATTTGGGGTCAAATAAATATGATTAAAGTTGTGCACAAAAAGACAGGGAAAGAGGAGAGAAACAAATTATTGACCGTGTTTCTCTTCTCTGTACTGCAGATGTTTTAGCTGCAGGAAAATTGACCAACCTCGGAGATTGTGGTTCCTCAACACCTTCATTCAAAACCTTGGGTCTTGGTCACAAATTTTCCACTCAACCGAACCCGCGACCTCCGAAGCTACTTGCGTTGGCAAGAAGATTGGAGTACAAGACCAACGAAAAAGTCAGACCACGATGCATATCTGATCATGTGGTCGCTATTCCTGGTTCGAGGGTCCTAGACCTCTGCTTAACTTCCTAGTGGGAAACGAACAACGTGTTTTAGAGGCAGACAAAGAAGATTCCTTCGTGATAATGCACGAAGGCGTGCATAATGAAAAGGCATCCGCAGAGGTGCAAAATTAATTTCGACCTGTATAGATAGTGGTGAAAGAAGTAAAGAGCCAAGCTCTCAGTCTTAGTGAACGTCTCACCAAGTTAGCTGGCAACATAAAAGAAAAAAAGCCGAAGGGCGGCACCTACAAGCTTTTTTATTGCTAAAACAAACAAGGAAACCTGCCCCAAGACTTTAGACGTCGAGACTTGATCGCCAAGACTTCAGACGAAACCTGGGTGACCTTCGATTCTGTCCGCGGTGCGTGGCCCTCGCGCACCACGTTTGAGTACAAGCTCTTCGAAAGGGAAGAAATCCTTTGGCTTGCCTCTGGATATGAGATGTTTTTGTTGGATCTTAGCGTGCGTATCTTTCATTTTATTTTCTGTTGCCACAAGGGACAAGGGCGAGGGGATGACTTTTGCTGCTTGCGCAGGCAACTGCACCTTCAAAAATACCTACTACATGGTCATGGCCGCCGTACTTAGTATGTCTCCTTCCCTCGACAGCTGCGTGATCCGTGGCCAAAACGCTGGAAACGGAAGCACCGCTGGGGGTTGGGGACATAAGGACGGATGCGACAGCTAAGATGTCCTGCCTTGATAATTTCTGGAAGGGTCTGCCTTTCAAAAGTAAAAATGTTATGTTTTGAAAAAAATTTCTCTCCATATTTACGAAACATCACGCGATAGACGGAGACACCACCTGCACCTCTGAGCAGCTCGAGAAGGTCTTCCTCACTAGTGTGCATGAAGTCGTCTTCAAAGAGGACTCCACGGATCGTGTTAAGTGCGCGGTGAGGACTCGCAAACAGTTTAACATAAAAAAAATGGTGGTCAGGTTCAGAAGTATACTTCGCTTTATTTTTCGGTGTACCTCCACTAGGAGGTCTCCAGAGTGCAATTTTTTAGTGTTCGAGCACTTTAGCTAGTATGAAAGGTGGCAACTTAGCAACAGGTTTTTATTCATCAAACAAAAGCATTACAAAAAAACAAGAAAAAACCTTTTTGACGGTTTTTACTTCCAAAGCTTTGTCGGTGGTTTTTGTGTAAGACAGCGCCTTTTAAAGGCTTGCCCAGAACGGGGTTTAGGAAGGAGGGGCGCCACAGGAAGGCAAAAAAGTGTTCAGAATTTGCGATGCACCACCCACCGCCGAGCGCAACAAGGGACTAGGTAACGCACGATAACAAAGCAGGGTTTGCTGTAGACGTTACTCTAACAGTGCTTCCGAAAAACTCCACCCTTGTGTGTGTCAAGACGGAGATGCATCGCCACCCAAAGTTACTCATTACTGCCGAAAAAGGTGAAAACGGGAAGAAGAAGGAAAAAAGAAGTTAAAAGAAGGGAAAGGTGGAGCAAGGCGTCTGACTGAATTATGCCGGCTTGTACCTTACCAGGCCACCCGTTTGCGAGAAGCGGGGGCCGAAGCGGTGTATATTGCCTCACCCGGAGGGCCCCAAAGGGTCAAAACCCGCCCCAGGCTCGACTTCAAGGCGGGCGCTCAAAATTTTCTTCAGCGTGGCAGAAGATTCCCCCTCTTTTCTTTTTTCCTCCTCCCCTTTTCTCTTCCATTTTCCTCCTCGCTTTTTCCGGCCTTCTCGCACGAGTGCTAATGGGCTTAGCGGTTCCCCCACAAAATCTCCGTAACCCTTCAAGGTTCTCTGCTTCAATCCCAAACACCAGGGATTAGTTAGGCCGGCTGGATATGAGCTCGGAAGGGTTCGGGCTGGCTCGCTTTTCTCCTTTTTTTCTTTTTACTCTTTTTCTGCAGCTCTAAAACACACTCAGATAGTCAACACCAGCTAGGCCAACAAGTTCTTTTACATTCAGATACTTCCGCATACGGCCACATACGCTACAACACCGCATATTTATCTCGAGTGTACGGAACTTGAACGTCACAGCAGAAGGAAAAAAGGTGGGTATTGTTATCTGAACTTTGAGCTCTACCCAAAGAGTTGAAAATTGGTCGTACTAACAACGGCACACTGAAGAGTGATTGTATCACTATTGTGTTTTTTTTTGTGTTTTTTTTTTGTTTTTTGTACAAAGTAATAATCATGAGTAATTACAAGTAAAAGATATTGCAGTCAGAGGGACACAGTCTGACCATTTCTGGGGCATAATATATAGGTTCGTACTACAGGTGTTTTCTAGAGTGACGGCCGCCTCGCTGAAACTGCTAAGAAGAGTAAAAACAAACTTCCATAAAAAGTGAAAGGGTTTATGGTATATTTCATCTATCTTCAGCCTTTGAAAAAAATTTCTTCTTGGCCACACGTGCATTTAGTTTCTGTCAACATATGTAACTGAAAACTCGACAGCAGACAAATATCTGGCGTATCAGCAAAGAGAGCGGGAAATACCCGGAGATTGACCCTCAAAATCACAATTTTCTTCGCGTAAAATAGTGCAATTAGCAATAGTAGCACATTATGCCCTTTATTAAAAGACAGCAGGTATTACGAAGTTTTCATTATCTTCTTTTCGCATTTGTTCGCTGATGAAGAAATGGAATGCCCAGATAGCCTCTGCAGCCCTTGCATCATAATTGTTCGGGGCTCTGTCAGGGTGGGCGAAGGCCAGCGACCATCTCCAAAAAAAAAACTGAGGAGTTCGGAAGGTGCATTATCGCAAGTTTTGGGGCTGCTTGGCTAATTTAGGCGTCTGGCGTTCCCCGCCTACTTAGAAAAGAAGCGGAACAGCGGCCAGGTCAACGTCATTACCAAGCGGGAAATCATGCCGAAATGTGTCCTTGAACACGTGCGAGATCTTTACCCGAACCCAGCCGGGATTTGCCACAATTCCTAATTCATCTATGAAAAAACCTATAAAAAGGGGTAGGCTTAAACGATTTGTCAATTTTTGAATATAGTCATGCGGACTAACTTTCCAAAAGTACAGAAAGAAATGCAGTAGAAATGCAGAGCTCCATTGCGTTATTTATGTCCATACTTGTCTTTCGCGCTGTACGCCAATTAAGATAAATTCTGCAATATCTGTAGATTATGCCTGGTTATGTTGTCTCTAAAAGAAAAGTAAACAAGCAAGTTCGGTATCGTGCCACAATTTGTGCAAATACAATTTTATGTGGAATTCAACGTCAAAACAGTACTTCCGCGGGAAAAAATGCATCCGTCGTTCTTCGCCTTCCTGAAGCTATGAACTACCGATCTCGGCTACAGGACTTTTGGGTCTACAAAATATCACGCTCAGTAGAAAATTCGCTTTTTCTACCAAAAGCGCTGGAAATTATTTATTTTTCGAACAGGTCGGGTGGTGATGCGTGTTTGAGTGTAGGACCGTTGACTGGGCACTAGTTTGCGCCAAGAGTGCAGTGCTTCCTTTCATGCTTCCTGCGACAAGTGTTGAAATTTGAATATAGTAGAAATAAAATCAACTGACACTCTTAGAATTATTTTAAACGCGCTTTCCTCAGGCATTAAGATTTTGATCGTACCTTTTGTTCATTGTCGTCTTCGATGAGGGAACAACTCGCCGAGGAGGCCGCGCTGTCCGCGTACGCGGCTTGACAGATAAGGTCGCGAATGCTTTTCACGAATCTTTAAAGTTTAAGCATAAAAATGAAAGACGCTTACGAATCTCTGTAACGCGAAATTAAAGCGCAGCTGCTTTACGCCAATGAAAGCAACTTTATTTTTGGGCAGCCGTCTTGAGAGAGGTGGAGTCTTCTTAATTATGCCTAATAAATTAAATGTTTAAGACTAAATATCAAACTTTTTTAAATGTATTAACAACCGAAATGTCAGTTGGAAAGTTCTAGAGCTCCTTGAAAAACACCCGAAGTAGCTGTCTGCAACGTGATACGGCTCGCGTGGCTTTCTTCTGACTAGTAATAAAGCTTATGAAACATGACAAAATACTTCGTGATAAAGCGCCCGCCCCATCATAAACTCAATTTCGAATTGTTTTTAATTGTTTTAAACTTGTTTTTATAGGCCGTAAAAAAAAAAAAAAAAGAGATGCATGCAAGATGCGCGCCCCTACGCTTTATTTATATCAGAAAAGAACTGCCCTCTGTTTTATATACAACGTTGTTTTTATTTTTTTTTTACCTATTAGATATTACAGAAAACGTGCAAATTAACGTTTTGTGGATGTAAGCTATACGGCCAGGCGAAAATTGGGTTCAAAAAAGAACGCAACAAAAACCGACTGATTACCTAACATTTGTTAATTAACTTTTTGATTACAAAAGAAAACGGGATTGTTGATTTATAAAGTTGTTGGGCATAATCGAAAGCCACCAAATTGTCCAGTGAAAATTAGCGCCATTGCGGTTTGTGTAGGTGAGCTATACCGATTGGTGTAATCTGAGCTAGTTGGTTACTCATTATGAAAAAAACCAGCTGAACTAAGGAAAAGGTAGAGATAGAAAGAAAGACACCCGATCGCTGGACTACCAACTGTTTTTATATATAAACCTCCTCTTCATCAAGAAGGAGATGAAGAAGATGAAGAGGAGGTTTATATATAAAAACAGTTGGTAGTCCAGCGATCGGGTGTCTTTCTTTCTATCTCTACCTTTTCCTTAGTTCAGCTGGTTTTTTTCATAGTGAGCTATACGGCCAGGCGCGGATTAGGTTCAAGAAAGAACGCAACTAAAACCGTCCGATTGCCTAAACTTCGCTAATTAACCTTTTAATTAGAAAAGGAAACGACATCGTGTATTTAGAAAGTTGTTGGCCATAATCACAACCCACCAAACTGTCCATTCTTAAAAAGATGTAACGCGCGACGCGCGTACCCTATTGTACGGCGTCCTGATACGGCGTCCTCCTAATTTGGGTGCGAAAATATAGTTCTGATTTTATGTGGCCTCCATCTCCGCGTGGCACAGCCTAACGCCATGAAGCCAAAACGACAAATCATGCGCGTCCCTGTGACAACGCCACTGTTGGGGGGGGGGGGGGGGGGGGGGGGGGGGCGAGGAGTGCGGCGGCCGAAAAGATTGCGGGTAACGTGATTCGCGTCCAAATTAGGCTTTTTAGGACGCCGTGAACCCTTCACGTGCACTACATTTCTTAAAAAATGAATGATTTGGTGCTTTTGATGACTACAGATAAGATACAAACCGCAATTAAATAATTCCGACGTCTTTTTTAGGAAAATGTCTACTCGTTAAAAAAAAATCGCCCTTTATAAAAGCACGATTGTAAGGGAGTTCTTTACGTCCGGCGACATCATTACGGCATGGAAGGAGGCGTTGACCACAGATCATACGCTGTGTGTGATCTGTGGTCACTGTTGTTTTTTTTTGTTGTTTTTTTTTCGTACGAGAATGAGCAAACATTTGATACCAAATAAAATAGATTTAGCATTCACGAAATTTGGCTTGTTTACTTGCTTCAAATCGATATTTGATTTGATTACACTTATTTTGTACCCGTACACGCCTACTTTATTCCCTAATGAGTTACAAGTGATAATTACATTGTCTTTTTTTGTTTTGTTTTTTTTTTGTCGTGCGAGGTAATTACAATTTATTATTAACAATCGGAGCTATGCGATTACGCGGAGGAGGCGCATTTGAAGATATTCAAAATTGTTCGGAATACACAAACGACCTCAAACGTCTTGCTGTTTGGGTCCTTTCCTACACGCAGGACCAATAATAAAGCCAAAACTTTATAGAGGAGACTATCTCTATCAACTCAACGCGCAAACACGATGTGAAGCGTGTCTTCGTACGTTGGAAAGGAGATACCGGCGAGCAAACTATAGCGTCGAATGTCCATGCATCAAAATGTCCGTGCACCGAAATATCCGCGCACCGAAAAGTCCCACAGCAAAAAGTCTTTGCAGCAAAAAGTCCGTACACTGAAATGTCTGTGGACCAAAAAGTCCGCACCGAAATGCCCTACAGCAGAACGCTCTACACCGAAAAGTGCTAGACGCACTACGGATGGGATCCTCCGTCACCTCTGCCGGTTTACGAGCCATAATGATTCAGAACCACTGGTCTATGGAGCGCCGCTCGTACTTCCCGTTGTCGAAAGATGCCAAATCAGATATTTATATTAAAAATGATACCTCAATGACTACTTCTTTGAGCGGAACAAGGTATTTGTGCTCTCACAACAGCAAGAATCGTCCTCCAAACCAATGCTAAAAAAGAGCCATTGCAACTCGTTAGGAAGAGCAAGTGCCAAGCTCGCTCAAAACAGCTACTCCGTTCTTTCAGCTCCTTGTCGCAGGTGTGCCGACTGGCTTCTGGATAATCTTTTCTAATCCTCGAAGCTTTCATTTCCTCCACCCCAAACTTGTCAAAAAAAAAGGCAGCCGCCAAAAAACAAAAGCAAAAACAAAAAAATCGGAAAACGGCGAGGAGGAAACAAGAGGCGATTTCCTCCTTTCACAGGTGGCGAGAAGGAAAGTGAGGGTCGGGTTCCTTCTCTCTGCTTGCGGGCCGGCCTTTAATCACCAGGTTGCTCTTCTTCTCGGACACGGGGAAAAGCCACGCACAGCAAGACGTGGGTGGGTGAACCCACATGGCTCGGGGTCCGTGGTGACGCCACTCACCAAACACCTACAAGTGAAGGTGCCCCCTGCGGGACTGCTGCCAATGTGAGTGCAGCCTTAGCCGATAAGGTCGCTGTAGAACGAATCACGAAGCGTTAAGGTACTACTTTAGAGAGTTATTTTTGCACATCCGAAACGGTACGATGAGCGCTCCGGTACGAACTGCGCATATGCTACAGAAGAAGTCTCGCACACGCGCACTTCGTATGGGAGCGCCCACCGTAAGGTATAGGATATGCAAAAACGGTTTCCTAAATCTCTCTAATAAGCCACGCTTTACGTTTCTTAAGCTGTCAGCGACTATAGGCATCCAGCGACCAGCTTCAGAAATGCAGGATGTGGCTTATAATGTTAACGGTACTTGCTCCGTGATTAGTTTTGCGGCGTTCGTGTCGGTTAATGCAGCAGTCTTATTGGCTGCAGAGGAATTAGGGTATGCTCTAGAGCCTTGCGTTTCTTAAAGTGTCAGTGAGAATGATACTCAAATGCCTTTGCAGCGTCGGAGGACTAAGCCGGTCTCTTTTTCTTGTTTCAGGTGAGGACGTGGGCTACGAAGCTGGGCGTTTCGCAAACATCCGTCTATGTCTTCAGCACGCACAACTTCAAGCGACCCGAGAATGAACTGAACGGCATTTTCTCGGAGACAGTTACCTACTGCCGCGAAATTATAGACGACCCGTAAGTTAGACGCCGCGAGTATTTCCGTGGCGCCCGACGATTAACCGTCGGTTGTTTTAATGCCGATTGCAGCGCGCGCCAGAAGCGTCGAGGCTTTAGGATACGTTTTGTCGGAGACTTGGAGATGCTGCCCCGTGACGTGCAGCGGACAGTGGCGAAGGCGGACATCGCAACTTCAGGGAATAGTGGGTAGGTATTAAGGCTGTCGTTCGAATCGAATACAGTCATGTGTTTCGGTAATTAGTGTATGGGGAGGGGGGGGGGGGGGGAGAGGGGGGGGGGAATTGCCCCCACTCCCTCCCCTTGGGTCCCGCCCCTGCTTGTCCGTAACATGTTAGTATAGTTACTTCGCCATAAGTGCTATTAAAAATAACGGCGGTGTAAGACGAAACTTCGAAATGGTACAATTTTTAAAGTTTTGCTTTGCGGGCCGACGAACAGAAAGATTAGCACATCCGGTAGCTGCTATACATGGCTTGCACATGACCTCATTTCCGATGACCTCTACAGAAAAGGGGAGGAAGAAGCTTTCCTCTTAACAGGATCCTCCTTTGTGCCTCCCGGATAACCACAGACGTCGCTGTTCTCCACCCAGAAGATTATAGAAGATTAACCTGTCACTGAAAATTCTTACGAAAGCAGCTTCCCTCTCCTCCTTTTAGATGGTGTTCAAAAATATGCGATGTGACGTCAGTGCAAGGAGCCTATTGACCTCGTTTTTTTAACGCTTGCGAACTGCATTCAAGCACCTACACTAAAATATTCAATGCCCACTTGAGATGGGAAGTAACCAACTAAAATAATCAAAGTTGCTGTTATTGGTTACAAATGCAGTTGGTAAGCACTGCGCAAGTTACAATGACATTTCAGTAATTCGCTTATAGTCACGACACCTTAAGAAATGCAGGGGGCATGGCAAGTTTCAGTTATTCTATTATCGTTCCACAATAAATGAGATTGCAGTAGTGGTCGGTAAGGTAGCCAAAAAACCGATCACAAAGCAAGAAGCGTGAACATAATAAACCAGACCTCGAGTTTCTTGAACTGTCCGTGAGAATTGGGCATTCTTACAAGTATTAACTTTGCTCCCTTTACGTTCTTGGCAGGCACACAATGACAGTTTGCATCGCGTATTCGTCGAGGCATCAAATGACACGGATGACCTTGAAAATGGCCCAAGCTGTGAAGACTGGTGTTCTCCATAGTACGTAAGTTGGTACAAGGATAAACTTCTTTTTTTTTTTTAGATCCACTTTACTCTTTTTTTTTTCTTTTTGTACGACGAGCCAGCGCGAACAGTTTGCTCAGTCAACAGCGAAAGTCGCAGGGTCGAAGTTTACGATCTGTTCCTTGTTTACCGAGTGATTGTTAGCCTCAATCAGGTTAACAAGCACCACGCTGAAATTTTAGGTTTTGTATTTTAGTCACTGCCAGATTAAGGTGCGAATGACGTGGCTTTTTATCTTCGGGGTTCTGGTTTTGCGATTCGTTCTTCGACCTCCTCGTTGCCTGATGACGTGATGTCACAGGGTGAGGACCGATAAGATGCTCTCGACCAACGGTGCCCAGAGTGACATGGTTTTAGAGCCACAGACAAAACTAAGAAAGTTCACAGAAATCGTAAAAAAAGAAAGAGAGAGGGGGGTTACTTTTTTGACATTCTTTTTATACCTGTTTTACTTTTTTGGATATGCTACGCATTTATAGCGCATATTTTTATTTTTTCCGTGACTCTTCATATTCATGCTCTTTACAGCTCTTTTTAGATGTTATAGGACTTTTTAGAAAGTGGACGTTGCAATTTCTTTTTTTCGTTTTTGGCACTTTGTGTTTTTTGGTGTTTTTTGTTATCATAAATTTTTTGTGTCTGTGATTGCCCTGCGAATTTGTAGGTCACCAATGACCTAGTGTGATTACCTGGTAGGATGGCTTCCATGTTTCTGCATTTCTGCATCAGTGACTCGATTTTGCTCCTTATGTACACTAACAAAAACTTTTTGCTCAACCACGTGTCTGTAGGGGGTCGAGGACACGTCAAGCTGCTCTATAGCAGCTTTTTTTCTCGGTCTGCCCCATCTTTGATGGAAATAAAGGCAATTATTATTATTATTAAGAAAAACGTATGGAGGGAACAGCCTTTTCCATAGGGGACCAGTATAATTGTCGACTACAACCAATTAACCCGGCAGCAAAACGTTTCTTTAACTGCTAAAAAAAAAAAAAAAAAAAAAACTTTCAGCTTTTTTATTTTGGCGAAGAAGGGAGAGCAGCGGAGCTGTACTATGTGCCGCCATCTATGAGCGACGGCGGCAGCCGGACAACCGTTCTGGTTGCCGCCGTCGCTCATAGATGGCGGTAGCTGTCCGGAGGGTTGTGTCGAGATTTATTTGTCCACGGACACGAAACTGGGGAACCTAGTCCTTAACAGCTCCGCTGTGAAATGAAGGCATGGTTCGCTAGTCAGCCAGTGCCCCTGATGCCCGTTATGCGTATACGGTTCGAAATTCTCTCTAAAACAAAAAGAGAAACAGGTTCACTGAACACGTCTATGTGTCAAAAACACTTCAGTTGTATGTGCGTAATGTAGAACAAAACTGCCAAGACTGAGATTTTTTTTTTTTTTTTTTTTAGAGCGCAGTTTTTAGGGTCTTGTTCCCGTGTTTCGCGGCGTCGCCGTCGGTGTAACCGCGCGCGTTGCATTATGGGACGTCACATACCTAAACACCTATTCAATTGGCCGCTAAATTTAGCGAAGAAAGTGAATTATTGTGTACACCTGTGACGTCCCATAATGCAAAAATGCGCATTCAGTTTCCCCGCTAAACTTAGCGGTAAAACTGATGTCACATGACATCAACACCAATTCAGTTTCCCCGCTAAAATTAGCGGGAATCGAAATGGTGTAGAGGCCAGGTGACGTGAATTATCCCGCTAAAACTAGCGGAAAAACTAAATTTGTTCATAGGTGACGTGGCACGAAGTGATGTGACGTTTTTTTCCCGGTTAAATTTAGCGGGCAAACTGAATTGGTGTTGAGGTCACGTGGCGTCAATTTTTCAGCTAAATTTAGCGGGGAAACTGTGGGAGGAGAGGAAGAGGAGGAGGGGAGGAGGAGGAAGGGAGAGGAGGAGGGGAGGGTCCGTCCTCCACCTCTTTACTTTCCCCTCTTCCTGCTCTCAACTGCGACGAGAGGGTACGCAAGAGGAGGAGCTCCTCCTCCTGCGTACCCTCTCGTCGCGGTATATCGCAAAATCAAAATACTATTTCAAGAGCTGCGCTCTAATTTTGCATTACAGAGACTTGAAAACGCTTTTCAATTTTTTTTTTTTTAATTCTAGGACTTCGTCTTGGGTACACAGGAGAGGAAAAGGGACCCGCTTACCAGGGAGCCGCGATCCGCGCTTGGACCCGCAAAGAGCGGCTCGCTAGCTGCAGTTTGGCTATCCCTGCTCTGGACCCCAACGCCCTTCGTTTATTAAGCTCTGAGGGGCTATGCATATAGGGTGACTTTTGTAGATTTTTGATGTAAAGCGAGCCGGGAAATTCGACGCCAGCACATATAAGGCGCTAAATTTCACCGAATATACATTATCAATAAACTTGTCAGGGTCAACGGGGAACGGGTTCGCAGATGATCGAGTTAACGGTGCCTGTAGTGCGTGGCGCCATCTCCCGACAGACTCGGACAGCCGATGAAACACTCAGCCACCTGTTCGCTGCGTCTATCGGGAGATGGCGCCACGCGTTGCAAAAGTCGCTAACTCGGTTGTCTGCGAACCACTCTGCCGTTGACCCTGGCAGGTTTGTTAGTCTCCATTTTTCGCTGAGGGGGAGCCATGCCATAAAATTTCATCAGCTAAAATGCAGCACCTCAAAGCAGATTCGGTGAAAGTTTGAGCCTTCTATGTAAAGGCGTCCATTTTTCCAGTTCGTTCTGCAGTGTAATGGCGAATTCCATTGGTCGATTGGAGCGCGCCGGGATCGACTTTTGTGGAGCGCGCCTATTTAACTGGGCGATCGGGATCAAGACAGATGTGTTCCACGTCGTTTCGGATCAATCCCACTCGAGATCTCGATCTGGATCCGAGAAAAGTCGCTCCGCCGGTTTCGGCAGATTCGACCGCAAGCCAGCCTGGCCAGCCCTCGGCGTGCTCACTTGACTTCTTTCTCGCCGGGGTCACCGGGCATCTCGCCGGGACCGAGAGAAGGGGATTCCCGGGAAAGTGAATGACGGGAAGGCATTTACCGACAGTGGCGTACCAACTTGTTTTTAAGTGAGGGGCAAACCAACCCTCCCCCTTCCTCACCCCCCAGGGCCGGGGGGCGGTGCCTTTGGTATCTCTTGGGCGCCGCCGGCCAGTGCTTTACCTGCCCAGTGGCGGTTGTTTCAGGGGAGGGGGGGGGGGGAGCAAAACACATGCCTTGCCCCCCCCCCCCCCCCCCCCCCCCCCCCCCACTCTGAGAGCTGGGGGGGGGGGCGGCAAGCGCCCTCCTTGCCCCCCCGATGGTACGCCCATGTCCATCGATCCCGGAGGAGTGGTCATGTTCTACGGGGGATCAGGAGGCGGAGGGACTCCGTTCGAATCGAGTGTTCCATCTCGGATCTTGTCTACTAACTCCGGCGTGTTCTAAAACGATCAGTGAAATTCGATTTACTATCTTTTAGAGCAATCCTCTATATACTCTTTTATCTATTTCTTTCTACTTTG
The DNA here is from genome assembly GCF_016920785.2 of Ixodes scapularis. Taxonomy (NCBI): domain Eukaryota; kingdom Metazoa; phylum Arthropoda; class Arachnida; order Ixodida; family Ixodidae; genus Ixodes; species Ixodes scapularis. Next base: position 65,023,567 of record NW_024609839.1, on the reverse strand, counting down.
ACGAGCAGGGACATAACGCCCCAGCTCATTGACGAGTACATGAACATCGAAGACGCACCCGAGACCGAGATGCTGACCAGGACATCCGGTGAAGCCCGACTGAGCGACTTCATTCTCTGGCAGAGCGACTTTGCCATGCTCTACTTCGAGCCCAAGAACATGCCCGAAGTGGGCTTGTTCGATTACGTCAAGGCGATAATTCACTACCAAATACTCTGTCAGTTTGACCGGGTAAGTTTCATTGTTTCGATCGAGTATCATCAATGCACTTGCGAGGTAATTAAAAAGTAGGTTTCTAAAAACAGAATCCTAGCCAATTCTACAGTCCTTCAGTACCAATACCGTGTAAAAGAAAGCACTTTCAAAGTTAGCGCACAAGCAGATTGGCGCGTCAGTTAAGTCTCAAATGGTCGCAAGCCCAAGGATTGGCAGGCACTCTTTCCTACAATCTTAGCTAAGACTCTGCTTCTAACAAGGCATCCCAGGTCTCTACTTAGAGTTACATAAATAGAGCAAACGTGTTATTCCCATAGCCTGTTCGATATTCACACGAGAAATGAAACCTCGAAGCAGACATGACAATTGCGATAGTGTTGGTCGTTTTTCAGTTGGTCTTCAGTCTTTCTTGGGTCTTCTGACCCCCCATCTAATTGATCTTAAGTTTCTGTCGTTTGTGGAATATACCAGTTTATAAAATGAACATTACATCAGAAGTTCCGAAGATCGTGAACTAGGGCGAGCATAGCGAACACATACTCAAAGTTTCCTCTTCTTCACACATTGTTCTAGACTTACATATAAGCATTTGACAACCGACAAGTGACTTTGAAAAGGGCACAGATCACCGTCACTTCTGGACCAAGGAATATATATTCCTTTAAATGCAGGTCACCGGCAGGACACGTAGCACAGTCTAGCGCGGAATTCTCACAACTTTAAAACATACCACAGTCGTGTTCACTGATCAAAATCCCGAGATCTAGCGTGACGAAGTGCTCGCGCCAGATCATTTTAAGGCAGGTACTGCTCAAAACACCTTTCTGTCATCTGTACGCTACTTCATCACACCATAATTAGATGTGGCGCCGCAGGCCTTCGTTAAAAGGGGTACTTGCCTTTCTGCGGCGCCGTGGGTCTCTGAACCAAAATAAATATTAAAGTTGAAAATTCGTTTTTGGTCCCAAGCCGCTCTAACGCCTCCCTTTTGCTCTGTTAACTGCCCTGACAATATAATCATAATCAGTCGCAGTTTTCTTTCCTCTTGAGGATATTAGCCAGCATCCTTAAGCTTGGTTACCCTCTTCGTTACTCCCTCTTTTTCTCAATCTCTCTTTCTGAGGACCTTTCCAAACTTTCTGCTTTCCCCGCCGATCTCATTCAGATCACCAGACAGAGCCATCGCCGGGTTGAAGACGCCAGAGGAAAGACGCAAGACGCCGCACAGTTTCTACGACAACGGATGTTTCTGAAGAGAGTGGAAACCGACCGTGTCTCGTATTTAGAGCGTCTTGCAGTCGGCGACGAGAACAGTTCTTGAGAGTTAGAACTGTCTCTTTTACCGGCGAAAAGACCGTCACGCTTTCGAATCCACCAAGCGAAGCAGGGCTCCGCTCTGCAGTTGTCACATTTCAAAGGTCCGTACTAGTCTCACCACGGTCCGGAGTCAACGTCGTCGTACCCTTACAGGAGGTGGGTGACCCAGTTCGGCCAAAGTCACTGGAAGCTTATTAAGGACCTCGGAGCATGGCTTATTAGGGAGTTTCAGGGAATCGTTTTTGCACATCCGATTCCGTACCATGTGCCCCCCGGTACGCACTGCGCATGTGCGAGCCTTCTGTGGCAGCTCATGCGCAGCTCGTACCGGAGAGCCCATCGTATCGTATTCGATGTGCAAAAACGGTTCCCTAAAACTCTCTGTTATGTTTTTTCTTAGGCATTCTTATCGGCTGATGTTAAAACTCATTGGCTTATAGGCGTGATAATAAAATGCCCAGGGCTTGCCAGGCCTAGCTTCCCCTAAGCTGTCAGGAATTATACTCATATAGCTGGAGTGTCAAGCTATCCTACATGATTTCTGTGACGGCCGTCCAAATAAATAGCGTAACTCTCTTTCGGTATGGCTCTGTTTCTTTGTAGAAATTGGTTTGGATAGTCGAAAGTAAACTCGATACAATTATTGAACGTAACTCGTGTCCTTAAAGGTGGCTTACAATGCGGCTTTCTGCACACCCTTTAGCCTTAATGGCATCGGCATATGACAGCATAGGTCTTGCCGTCAAGCGGCGTGGCAACAACCTTGGCCAGCGTTGGCAGTGCAAAAGAACTACGCAGGTCATAGACTACCTTTGTGGTTCTTGCCAAAAAGGTGCACTTAAAAAAAATTACCGGAGTACGCTTAAGCTTCGCCTTTAATTGCGGGACGCGAAAGCCGTGCGATTTTGTCTGTGTCTATTCAATAGCGTGTCTATTCAGTAGCGTGTCTGGCTCGCAACCGCAGGGTCGTCGGTTCGTATTCGGCCTAATATTCTTCAAATTGTTTCTTTAAGGCAACTGAATTACTTTATAAAGTGAAATAATTTGAGCCATGCCGCGGCCTTTAATCGGCATCACATGCCATGTTTTAATCATTTTCATTCCACGCGTGACGTCACGTTTCACGTGAGCTTTGTGGGTTGTTCGAAATTCCCGCGCGAGGTCATCTGGCTGTGACGTCATAACCCTATTGACCAATCAGGATTTTTGCGTCCCACCGACGCCGACGCCGGCTTTACTGCGACACGAGCTCCTTAACGCTCTCGCGTTAAAAATAAGAAATATAACGATGTATTAAAAACGCAAAAAAATTCCAATGTAATTTCGGCTTGTTAATGACTATATCTTGGTTCACTTTTGAAAGCGCTGTACGTAGTTAATTGTAGCTTCAGTAATTCATTCAATTACACAGGGAACCGCTAATGATCGAATCTGCACAGGAGAAAACAAATGCTTTAATCCCCATCACTACTGACTTTACTTCAAGGTTTCGATCTGAAGGTAGGAACATTTACATAGATATCGTATGCAAGAACTATGGCGTAAAGGCATGAAATAATTTAAGCTACTGCGCTGAACGCGCTTGAAGTAGTTTAGTTGAACGAATGCTGAGGTTAAAGGCTGCGGCGTGTAGTTTGAATCGCCCTGACATACTGACACATTACGCAAGCAAAATCGAGACCACGGGGTTTCCGAACAACAAGGAATTCAAAAGAGTGCGACATCTGCTCGTTCCTGCGCCAACTATATAGAAGTCCGCCATAATTTGATCACTTCAGTCTGAACATGTATTGGACACAAGGACTGCGTCAGAGTTCCCTGTGAACTCAGTTTGGGACGAAAACGAGTGCTGCGTCAGCGATCGGAGAGTGATCGGATCCATTTACACGCCTCGTGCCCAATAGATGGATGGATGGATGGTTACGGCTGTACCCTTTATAACGCGCGGGAGCTTGCGCCACCTAGTCTTGAAATGAAGAACCAACAGTATGATTTCTTTCCTTCGTCCATTTGCTTACCCTCTGCAATTTGGTAAGGAAGAATGGCTGCATATGATTCTTGTTGAGATTTTGAAGATAGTCTATTCTGAAACTAGGGCAACTCAACTAGAGATCACATTCCGCGAGTCGTGCCAAGTAAGAGTTTCTGTCAGCTTGAACTCTTCTCAGGAACAGTCTCTGCCGGAAGAATTGGCCCACGTCCTGCACCGTTTCTTTTCTTCCTTGGATGTTGAGCTTCCTTTGCGTCATCTGGATCCCGTTGAAAGGATGTGAAAAAAAAAAATTGAAAGACGCTTACAACACCCTGTAGTGCCGAATTAGAGCGCAGCTCTTGAGGAAGAGAAGGGGAGGGTACGGAGAGGAGGGTATGCCCCTTTTCCTCCTCCCCTCCTTCTCCTATCCTCCCCCTCCCCTCTTCCTTCCTCCTCCTCTACTCCTCCTCCTCCACCCTCTCCTCCCCTCTCTCCCCCTCCTGTGACGTCATTATGGGGAACGTCCCATGATGCTGCGCGCAGGTCACGAGTGACGTCATTGGTAACCTTCGTGACGTCACTTGGGACCCTCGTGACGTCACACGTGACGTCCCTCGTGACTCGCGCGTTGCATTATGGGACGTTTCCCATAATGACATCACTCGTGGCCGTCGCGACGTCACTTGTGACTCTCGTGACACTCGTGACGTCACACGTGACGTCACGTGTGGCGTCATTATGCAAAAACGTCCCATAATGCTACGCGCGGGTCACGTGAGACCCGCGCGTTGCATTATGGGACGTTTCCCATAATGCAACGCGCGGTTACGCTGACGCCGACGGCGACGGTGATGCCGCTCAAGCCGTAAACAAGAGCCTAAGAACTGCGCTTAAAAAAAAAAAAAAATCAAGGAATTAAGTTACTCATTGCGTACACGTACACGTAATGGCAAAGTTTTATGTTTTCACTCGTGGCAGGACTAGCTCTATAAGAAGCGTGCGACAAGACAGTGGCGCCGCGGTGCGGCTCCCAGCAGAGTCGTTTGGCGGGAACATCAGTTGAATCGGCACGCCCCCTTTAGGTGTCGCACGCTCCCTATAGTCATGTCTCTATACTTTCAGTTCCTTCTTTCGTCCTCAGTTACACTCTTAACTTCAGTAAGGGGAAGCCATGCGGACTTTCTGCTTTGCAGGAGAGAGTTCGTTTGTTGCCACTGGAGCAGTGTACGGTTGCGATGTGGATAGCTAAGATTGCGACCATGGTCAGGCTAGTTATGTCTATGCGGTAAGCAAGTCGTCTGCTTATTGCGCAGGCGTTGCAATGACGTTAGAATGACGCCGAGTTCTGACGCCGAGTTCTGATTGTGTTTGATTGAAAAGATAATGGACCTCAATGCTAGATGCCTTCAGGTCTACCCACTATTTCTTTCTCAATCAGCCAATAAGAGCTCGGCGTTCTGACATCATCACAGCCCTTGTGCAAGAAGCAGACGAACTTGAGCTCCGGATTGCTATGGGTATGGCTCTGCTCTAGCTTACCACGGTTGACTTCCAACCGAGTTGATAGTAGAGCGTGGCTTTGAAGTAATCCCAAAACGACATGTCCGGCAGCATCTTTGGCTCGAAGTGAAGGTTGGCGAAGCTGCCTTGCCACAGCAGGTAATCGCTGAGTCTAGTCTCGCCCGACGTTCGCACCAGCATGCCAATCTCCGGTGCGTCTTCTATGCCCACGTACTCGTCGATGAGCTGTGCCGTGATGTCTCTGCGATGCGGGGTACACACGGCATCTGCTCTTTATTGCGTTTCAACTAACGTGTGCGTTCCGGAACTTACGTTGACTGGAGGGTGTTCTCTTTGACCGCTTTGGCGAGTTTCAAGGCCATTCTCGCCATTTGATGCCGCGAAGAGTAGGCAATGCACACGGTCATCGTCTTCCTGAGGCAGACCGGAGACTAATTTTAGTGTATTTACCAGTATCGTAAAGTCGCATTCCCGCTGCATACATCATTAAAAAAACTCTGTGTTCGCTGCAGACATTATGACAAAACTGTCTGCGGACACGGCTGAAGCATCTTTGGCGCATGTTTGCTTCGTACTTATATGTATACTTCTGACGTCCCTGCAGACAGTGTTTGTATGAACAATGTGAACGTCATACAAGGAACAAACACGCCCAAGACAGTGTCTGCAGTCTGTCTTTTTGTGTGATATGTGTTAGCAGTGGAACAATACCAAAAACAAGCTGCGTAAAAAAGAAAAAGAAAAAAAAAAAGAAAAAACTAGCGTGAGGTAAGCGTTTTCTCACCCCCCGTGGTTCCCGGATGTGACGATGTCTACTTTTGCCAGAAGTCGCTGCATGGTTCGCGGCAACATTTCCAGGTCACCGACACATCGGACCCGACACCCTAGGTTCCTGTAATGCGAACTTGAAGAACCGGGAAAAGCGTATTGGTAATTTCATCGAAGTATTATACGACCTACTCTCATAGTTTCGTGTTTTGATAGGCGGGGATCGTGACGGTTTTCTAAAGGAACACTCATTAGAGAGTTCTTTATGGAATTCTCTTTGCCCATCCCATACGATACGATGGGTTCTCCGGTACGCACTGCGCGTGCGCTACCGCAAAAGGGTCTCACCCGCGCAGTTCGTACCGGACAGCCTGTCGTACCGTATCGGGTGTGCAGAAACGGTTCACTAAAATTCCCTATTAATGGTGGTGCCTACGGTATTCATTTATAACAGCTTCGTGATTTATCACGTAGTATTCTCATAGCCTGCTTATTAAAGCGCAGTGAAGGATTGCTCTTATGAGGTGCGTAAACATATCCCAAACGTTCTGCTTCGGTGATATTTGCACCTGTGCAACTGGAAAGAAATTATTTCTTTTAGGGAGTATGTAAAAATTCAAGGATTTCATCTTTTCGTCGGAGCGTCGTGTTTGTACTTGTCGGGGATTCTATTTTCTTCAAAAATTACGACTTATGGCTTTTTTTTCGCCTCTAGTCAAATGACTCTCACAACATTTCACGGAACGGATACACCTGTTTATTTCTGTTAGGAGCAAAAATTACATATCATCTATCGGGTAAATAATAGAGCTATGAAAGTTCATGAAATTAAACGAAGTTTTGTTGCTGTCTCTAATTCTTTGTTTTATCATCTAAGCGGAAGGGCCGAGGACAATGATGCAGCTGTTTTAATCGTGTGTCATCAATTCACTACGTGACTAAATTCCCTCTACCCTCATTATTAGCACAGAGAAAAGAGATGATAATTATGCCTCTGCAACGCCGACAAACCGGATCTTACAAATTGATATTTATGGCGAAAAGAAAAATGTGTTAGATTGTGGACCCAAGGAACGGGATTGCTAGAAACAGCTCCTTAGCCAAGACTGTTGGAAAGAAAGCCTATCAAGCCTGGGCGCACGAGCGCTGGAGACTCTGTCTCAGGGTGCTACCACTTCGCTTGTGCGCTAGCTTTGCCGTTCCTTTCTTTCATACAGTCTCAGCTAAGACTATGTTTCTTGTAAGCCTGCCCAGAGCCTTTGGAGAAAACTTACTAGTTCGTGAGGATATTACGACAAAGGCTTGCCATCTCGCCGAAAATCCCATCGATTTCTGACTTGGGCCGGTTAAAATTGTGGGTGCTGAAGACGTAAATAGAGGATTCATAGACTCCCATCTTGTTCGCCCACGTGCCGACCTGAACGTGCAATAAAGAAAGCGTACATTTAGGAGCTTGCTTGGGGTAGCTACATTTGTACATGTGCACTCCAGAACCCCGAAAGGCTACTCCTATATTTTTGTATTCGCGAAAGCAAAATGTTGTAACGCTAGAAGGACTGGTCGCTTTGCTACGAATTTTCTCTCTATAAAATCACCAAACTCACAGATTCTACTATGGGGATGCAAATGCCTCGAGGCAACACGGACGTGGTACCGCGTAAGCCTGGGGACTTTCCAGAAAGAGCGCGTCTTTCCCTAAGCCGTCCAGGCAAGCAAGGCAGAACTGTACGCACGCTTCAGGATTTCACTCACGAAGTTGGCTTAGAAGTCCATATATATAATTCACTCCTCACATACCCCGAGTCACAATAGAAGAAGAGAGATTTTTCTGAACGGCGCCGCCACGCCACGGAGCAAGTGCGTCGAAGTTTCACTCCCATTTCTGAAAAAGGCCGTGAGATGGCGCAGCATGACAGGAGCTCGAGGAACCGTCCTTATTCACCCACACGTTTCCAAGGCCGCGAGACGCGCGCGACTGCGCCTGCACGCCGAGCCCCAACTGGACAGTGCCCCGATGGGAGATGCGCGGAGTCCGAGTGAAATTTGCACCCTCTTTCTGGCCTTGTTCCGACACCACCCTTCTTTAACCGTGCCGCGAGTCCAGGCCTCGACGTCACCGACTCATTCCCCTCCCTCTTCCCCCTTAACGCACGCAGTATGACTGAATGATTTTTTTACTATTACTTCTAAGCAGATTTAATGAACACTATGTGAGTGCTCCAACGAGCTAAAGTGTAACATACCATCAACCAGGAATGTGCCGGATTACGCACAGTCAATGCGCAAGATGGCGGTGAATTAACTGCGCGTGATTTGATTGGTCGGCCACAGGAAACGCACAAAGGCGATGAGCACCATAACAATGTACTTTTGTCCCTGCTGATTGGTTTTATTGGTTCGAATTGTCGGTTGCGGTAGAACTTCAATCGAAACAGAGTATAAACAGCTTGGGAGTGTGGATGCCAGCACATGTATGAGTTTCTCACCGATCCGAGCTTGTCTGATCCCGCTCGGTGTCCCTGGTCCACGCTGAGACCAGACTTTCTGGCGAATCTTCTGTTTCCATCGGGAATGACGCCAATGTGGCTTGGCACGGGACCGAGGCTGAGTAGCCAGATGAGCAACCGCTCGTACCAGGACAGTGGTACTTCGTGTAAAGGTCCCCGACGCAACAATGGCTCGGTCTTCTCAGTTGATAACATTGTATTTCCCTCCGTGACCCTGGAGATGAAACGGAAACGCCTTGGTTATGACTGGCTTGTGCACTGAAGTACGGCTGTCCACATCTTCTACAGAATGCAAGAAAGCACGTGCCAAAAGCTGATGAAAACGCAGACTCCAGCGGGGGACCGCCGGCCGAGTGTATTAGTGCACCGCTGCTCCGGGCACGGGGAGCGAATGCTCTCTCGAACTGCAGAACCCAGGGGTCCTAGGTTCAATCCTCATCCCTGCCTGTTTCGATCCAGATGAACATTGTACCGGCGTGCTGTCGTGAACCTCTATTGCGTGGTGCACGCTAAAGACCCCGGGCTATTGGTTGTACAGCACTGGCTAAATGTATCATCTAGAGCTGAGACACCAAGCACCCATTGGGGCTCATTAACTTCTGACTGCCTAAACAGGCAAGCGACTCAATTATTAAATTGGAGCTGTCCACCCCTCTATACTGCGCAAGGAGGCATCTGTCAGAAGCCGATGACAACGTAAACTAAAGCCACAAATGGCATTAGTAAAAAAAAAAGTCGTTTGGGAGGTAATGAGGTTAGTTAAATATATGTTTGACTGGACATCTGAGTCGGTCGTCAAGATCAATTTCTAGATCAAAGATGTCGGACCTTGCTGAGTGCTATGGCTACAAAGACAATTCAGCCCCAGAATGAGTTCAATCTGGCCTATTTTCAACTAGATGCAGCTGTACAAATTTAGGGTACACCCAAATAAACATTAACTATACCGACGGCCATGCGAGAGACGACACAAGCCTCAGGTCTTGTCCACGGTGCCCTTGGATACAAACTGGTCATGTGCTCTCTTAACGTCATGGAACAAACCGAATCTCTGGTGTTCAGTTGGCCTACAGAAAACGCTGTCTCGGTGGTAAACTCGTGGATAACTTTCTGTGGCTATGCAATCAAAGGTACGGAAACCTGTGCTTGAACACCGATTAAACCCGTGCGCGAGCAGTCCTCCTCTAGTCGATAAACTCACAGAAAGCCTTGCACGGATAGAAAAAAAGCATAACAAAAATACTCGTGAAGAAATGTAGTAGAATACTGAATCGGTAAAAATGGGACTTAGTTTTTGGATGTCATATCACTTTAAGCGACGTGTTCGCTTATAAATATATATATATATTTATATATCAGTGTGTCGAACCGAAAAAAAGACGGGTTCGGTTACGGTTCAGCTTCAGGTAAATTTATTTTGTTCCGGTTCAGTTCCGGTTCGATTGATTCGATCCGCGAACCGGTTCGCGAACCGGTTCGGGGCGCTGAACCGGTTCGCGAACCGGTTCGGAAATTATAAATGACAAATTGCAACACCAAAATAAATTACAAATAAAACATCTGAAATCAGCACATACGAAACGGGATACATCGTAGTGTAAGGCTCAGGGATTTCTACCAGGAATGGTTTCTTTATGTGCACTCAAAGGTTACCTCACCGACGTTTACGCATTCGGACTTCATCTAATTGGGTCCAACGCTGTAGCTGTAAAATCCGCGACCTCCTTACAAACCCACTTACAAGTAGAACTCGCTAACTATCCCGCCATCTCGGCGTGTAAGCAATTGAAGGAACAGTGGGGAGAAAATACAGCTAATTCTTTATTTGAACTAGCCTTCGGTAACTCAAATTAGACCCTTAAAGAAGTTTTCATTAAACAAGATACGGAATATGAAAAACACTTCACCGAACGCAACGCCAGAAGGACGTAATAGGATAAATATTAAAATAGAAGAGTTCGCTGTCTCACAAATATGTTAGCTTCTAAGTGGCTATACAAAACCGGATGCATTATTATCAAACTCCACAGCCTTTTCTTTTCTCATTCCGATGGAAGCAAGCTTCAAGAACTCGCGCGTTCTAAAACCTGTTATGAAATGAGCACACAGCAGCATTTAGGATTTACGAGATTGTAGAAAAATGAAATCCCGTGTCGCAATTTTTTTTTTTTTTTGCACAGCCTTCCAATTCTTTTTCTTCCGTGCAAGCCGCGACCAGCGCAATACTGGTTCCTATGTCAAGATTCATGGATGCAGCGTTTGTCAAGATTCATGGATTCAGCGTTTATATTCCTAAGACTGAGTGGAGAAGAAAAATATGTAAGCGAGGTGTGTGTCAGTTGTCGGCACTTAAAAAACAAATGGCATTGATAGCACATGCATTGTCAACAGCGCGTGGCCGAACCGTTTTGACATGAGCCGGTAACCGTTATTTTTTTTCCGGTTCAGTTCCGGTTCGGGTTCATCGAGATAAGAATATAACGGTTCGGGTTCGGGTTCAGTTCCGGAAAAAATACCGGTTCGGTTCCGGTTTTCGGTTCGGTTCCGGTTCGACACCCTGATATATATATTTATATATATTTTTATGCTTTTATATATATCAAGAATGGAACGAATACGCCTTTTCGATTATGTGAGGCGTATTAAAGCGTGGTTTCCGTTAGTAACAATTGCTGATGGTGCTAACGGTTTCGAGTTTTGTACCGATGCAGAGACTGCCCCTTTTTTTAGACGTAGTAAGTGTCCGCATACGTGTCTCCAATCTAAACTCCATAGCCGAAAAATATTACCAAAAAAGGAAGTGTTTAAAATGAAGTTGACTTTAATAAGATAAACGTTATTCAGCAAATAAATATAATTGGTAGTACTCACATTTCTTGCGGAGAATAGATTTGACAGTTGTTCACAGAAACCTCTTCATGCGTGCATCAGCTAGGCCACTTGACGCTAAGAGCACGGCAAACCTTTTATATGGTCCTAAAACACAAGACATGTCACCCCAGACATTTTACGGTTAAATCGAAACGCGGAACTTCCTGCTCCCTGTTGACGTTTGTAAACGCTCTGTGTAAATTTCTGCCGACCGAGATTGTTTGGACGCGACGTGCCACTTTTCCGCCTCCAGCAAGACAGTCGTACCGAATACCTTGTCGTGCTTTCGTCCGGGTCTATGGTCTATCCTGCAAAACACATCCTACCTTGAGGTCCCTCCAAGACCGGAGCTTAGTGCTAAATGGCACCTACGAAACGCTCAAATTGTCTGGATTTCGGCTACCCTGGTGAAACTTTTACGGCAGCTGGTGGAAGAAGCTTGAAGTTATTATGACTTCATGCTTCCTCCACCGGCTGCCACAATATTTATGGTAGCAGCAGCTATAGGCGGGGTAACACAGCGGATATCTCGTGTTTTAGTGTATGTACGTCGTTGCCCACTCAATTTAGCTGAAGCTTTTTGCGTTAAATTTAGCGGCGAATCAACCACTGTTGTGATATTGCGACGTCATGAATTCACGCTTTTCTCGTTATTTTAAGCGGGACACGTCACAGTGTCATATGAAGCACGTCACAGTGCCATATGAAGACCACACAACAAATTTAGCGGCAGGTGTGTCCACTAGCTTTGAACACGGAAGTGTAACTCTGCGAGCAATATGGCAGCGCATCGGTTGTGTACGCAGTTCATTCGAGAGACACAAAAAAAGGGGGTAATTATTTTAATTGTGCAGCGCGAATGAACGAATCTGATATTGGTTAGGAGCCATGGTGATACGACTCATTCCATTTCAAAATGATATTTTGAAATTGTCGTCTTGAGTTGAAAGATATAAGTCCTCGTTTGTGCTTGGTGTTTCCTTATGTTAATTTATTCCTGCTTAAATTCAAACGGACCGCCTTAGTATCGCATCATCGTGCGTATAAAGTAAGGGTTAGCAGCACGCAATGACCACATAACGAATTTATGCGTGATGATGTGCTACCGTCTACTCGTCGTCGCAAGCGTTGTGAGCAGGAAACGTACACGTCTGGGGCACAAACACAACATCTGCAACCATTACAGTAAATTTAGTGCTGGTGATAATCAAAAAGGGTTCGATGGCTAAGATCGTCTCGATTTTGGGGCGACCAATGTACGTGACGCGCTCATCTAATAATTTATAATTATTTTTACAAAACACGCTCGTTACTAGTATACGGTATTTAGAGTTCATATATAACAACCCTATAGAGAAAAAAGGTACACCACTTTCTCATGCATTTCGGTTGCTTCAGAACAGCGGGGCATGGAAGCGGAAATTAGTGGTACCAGATGGGTCGATACTGCTGTAAAAGTAATTGTATTGTGTGTATGTTTAGACATTGGGAATTTAGTCAGCCTCAAGGGGGCGTCTGGTGCCTCCAATGTCGATGATAAGTTTAACCAGAATAAGGAGTATTCACCGGACGCCATATTTGTGGGTGCTGTTTAGAGCGCATGCTCAGAACGAACTCACATAAAAAGGTTGCTAGACCGGCAATCTTGATGGTGTGGAATGCACGTTGCAAAAGAACTGTGGAAGCTCGCCATCAGCACGCGCTCAGCAGTCGTTCCCACAGCTATGGCCGCCAGTGAATATTCCCTATAGTACTGTATACTCTATTTCACCTTATGATGTACCGCAGGAACCGCTCATTCACACTGGAAGCGGATCCGCGTTCGCAAAGCGGTTGCGAACGCGGTTGTATAAAGATTCAGTACAATTGCACGCGCACTTGATGTCATCGAGCGCGCGTGCAATTGTACTGGATCTTTATAGACGCTTTGCAGCAGCTGTGCATGGACGCCGCCATAACTGACCTTCAGTTTTTGTTTCCTCTTATTCCGTTTATTTCACTTCATGATTACCATAGCAGGCCAGGTAATTGCCATTTTAAGTGTTACTGTGTCCTTTTCTAAGGAATCGGCCTTTGTAGAGGATCGTCAACTACCGTTTCTGTTGCTCGGCATCTCTGTAAGACAAGAGAAGGTCAGCAATGGCGGCTGTAATTTGGCGCGTGTGTAAAGCGTCTATACAACCGCGTTCGCAACCGCTTTGCGAACGCGGATCCGCTTCCAGTGTGAATGAGTGGGAAAGGCTATAAGCGCGAGCTCCTGGCTCTAGGCCACACCTCGGGGAACAAGCTCTCGTGCATTAAGGGTAGCGGCCAATGCTAAGAGCTCGCGCTTCAAGCCTTCGCAGAGGTACAACATAAGGTGACACGGAGGCTGGGAGATCAGTGGCCAAGTGTGTTAGCGCACAGCAGCTCGGAGACCGTGGAGCGAAAAGCTCGCTTTGCAGAACTCGGGCATCCTCGGTTCAATCCCCACCCCTGCCCGTTTTCGATCTGGATACATCGTACCGGCGTGCAGTCGAGTATCACTACTGCGTGATGCAAGTTAAAGACCCCAGGCTGGGCAGTGGAATAATGCACTAGCTAACATTTTTATATTCAGCGTAAACTTGCAGTTCCAGCGTTTCTCAAAGGCAGACCGACCTACACGTTGTTTTAATACGAACGTCAATTATATTTCTTCTTGCTACAGTGCTCATTAGGAAGTTTTAGAATAGGGGGCTCCAATGTTAGCGGGCCCCTCGGAAAGAGGGGCTCACCACTGCGCATATGTCGAACCCAAACTGCGTTTTGTGTTAGCGCTCGTTTCTATTCAAAAAATAGCGTCGGTTAACATGGCGGCCCCATTCCCAGGCAGCGCAGCTCGCTTGAGAAGGTATACACGAGGACTGCTGCATTATTAGGAACGTTCACCCGCAGTGAATGGAGCAACCGGCTTTCGGTTTCTATTGCTTCGCTTAAATCACAAAGTATATGCTATGTTGTTGTCCCCTTCCTAAACTTGAACGGAGGCGGTAATCGTTGGCACAGGAACGTTTTACGATTCCATGTGGATTATGGATTCTCTTGGTTTGATCGGCCGGGCGATATCGGCACACAAACTAAACCACACACCTATTTCCACTAAAGTCGAAGGACGCAATTTTCGTAATGCAAACGAGGTATTATACCAAGCATTTACATATTAGCCGTTCCATGATGCCCGCCTTCATTGCTCAAGTCTTCCCCGTCGTTTGGAGCACTAACTTCATTCTTTTATAATAAACTAGGAAGGAAACTTGTGCAACTCTTGTTTTTACTTAAAAAAGAAACTATGAGCGAGCCGCGCTGCGTTGTGAAAATGGCCCCACGTAGGCTCCCCTAGTTTTTAGGGGCCTCTTAAAGGCCGACGACCAGACTCGAGGTTCTGCAAGGCAGAAGATCCTCCTCACCATGGGGGGAAGGGGAAACAAGGAACGGTGGACAGGGTAGAAGGGGGGAGAGGAGGAAGCGGGGGAAAAGTGGAAAGCGCGAACTGGTCGTCGGTCTTTAACGTACGAGCCCCCTTTTCTAAGCCGCCCTGTTTAAACTGAAAGCGGCAGGGGAACTAGGTTCTGTAGCACGAACTGTCTTGTACACGTTAGTCGAAGAAGTTAATCGATTACAATTACGACTTCTCTTGGTTTAAAGCTATTCAATTAGTTCACTAGATTACTTGAAAAGAAAAGTAATTGACAGTTACTTGATAAAACTCAATTTTACTTTTTACGATTAGTTCTTACTTTCAAAAGGGCAGATTTTTCTGCCTGTTTGAGAACGGGTCGAACGTACTATCAGTTATTATATTAAATTAGAAACTACCTATCTTCTTAACCTGCAAAGTTTAATAGACCATCTTCCTGTCGGAGTCTTGGTTCAAGGATTGCTTGGTAGGAAACTTCTGGAAACAAAGTGCACCATTAGAAAGGAGAGAAACAAATATCATCGGGAACAGGCAATTTAGGTACTTCGAAAAGTAATAAACTCACACTCGTGGTTACTTCCTAATAAATATTATCAAAGGATTACAAAATTATCCTTAAAATTAATCGATTACAAATAATGTGATTACGTGAAATGTCAGAGCACGAGCCTTCGGTCCTGGATCTGAGAAAGTAATGACCTGTTTTCAGATCAAAGAAGACGATAAAGCGGAGTCAGCAGCTGCTGAGCGCGTTTGTTCTCAGACACATCGCACATTATTTTGTTAGTAACTCGCGTGTAATGAACCTCGCCAGTACGGAGAACCGACTCGCCATGTCGGAGGCCACATCGTTGCCTCACGAGATGGCAAGCCTCACGTCTTCGCCTAGGACCAGCGCAGCCTCTTTGCCCGAAGGCCGGGCGCAGACGTTCAACCTTCGGGCGGACAGCAGCTGCCAGTCACTCGAATACGACTATTCCCAGACCTTCAAGAAGACCACGACCAACAGAAACGGCGAAAGGTGCGACTTGATCCACGCCGAGCTCAATTATAGCGGAGTGCGCGACAAAAGCGTCGCTGTGGTCAACCTTCCACGATTTGCCAGACGCTCGCTCCCACTTCTTTAGTGTTATGAATTTAAATGGTTATTAACGGAAATAATAGGAAAGTCGATCATCTAGACCAGGGGTGGCCAAACTGTGTCTCGCGTGCCGCGTGCGGCTCTTCACGAGTCCAAGTGCTGCTAGTAGCTTCCCGGTAAAAGTAACACCCCCCCCCCCCCCCCCCCCCGACCCCGACCCCCTTCATGCCCCCACTTTCTGCAAAATAAGAAGGAAAAAATATATAAAATGAAGACAGGTTGCGTTTTGCCAGTCTTGTTCCACCATATGTACATCCGACCAATTGGATAAACAGGGTGAGTGTGTTAATAGAGAACTTTACTATAGGGGGTCCCACGCTCGGGGGCCCCTAAGAAATAGGGGCTCACCACAAAGTATGCGCGAACCCTAACAGCTTTTTTGGGTTAGCGCCGCCCCTAAGACCCCTACTGTGCTATACTCCGACCTTGAGCGCAGCGAACGGAACGTAGCGCAGAACGCGCGCCTTTGATTGGGCGGCGATCGAGAGCTCGATATCTGCGACCAAACGGCGGCGCCCTGCTTCGCTCGCTTCAGAAGAAATTCGTCGTGGTCGCCGCACTAAGAGGCATATTCATCGGAAATAGCAAATAGGTATTTTCTAAGTCTGATCAGCTCAAACCCAAATGCAAAAGCTGGTCGCGTAGGACGCTGGAGCGGCTTCGCCTTAGCTTAGGCATAGTTGAGCGAAAGCAGGGGAAGTCGTACGAGGAGCGAGCTACAAAAGAAAGGAAGAAAAGGCTTTCGTGAAAAGGAAAAATGACGAAATCGTATTAATTTGGTCTTCACTTCAGACATTTAATGACTGTTCGAAAGCGGGTAGATTTGGTGTTATCCATAGAGTTATTACAATGTACGCTAGACGTTCAACTGGCGCCAGCGTCTATGCGACTTCGGGGATGCAAATTGAAGCAGGCAGCAACCCGTCTATTTTTGCGGTGTTCCTTTGCATTCCTATGGGAAGACGCGAGTGCATTTTGTCGTTTTGCCGAAAAATACCTTGGATCACTTTTGTTATTTCGGTCGTACCGAATAGTGTGTACTTTCATTATAATTGTAAAAGTGTAATTGTTTTAGTTAGTATTTTTCTTTAACAGTAAACAATGTTAAACTTCGCTCATGCCTAAACCTCTGTTCCATAGCTGATGTGTAAAAAGAAGCGACGATTTTAGGCACAATAATTATAGCAAGGAATGTAGAGTGTGTTCAAGGTTCGCCAGCGTCCCGGTGACGCTTATAAATTGCTAATATCCCAATCCTGTCCCTATATGAAAATGTCTCTGTGGTGGATCTTTACGAGTGGTTAAAAACATTCGAAACGCAAAAAAAAGAGAAAAAAAACGTACCATGAAAGGTGGTTCTTTTTATTATTTTCTATGCCAAGCAGCTTTTATCAGGCCCTCGTTCTCTGGCGTCTCAAAGATATCGAGCGTGCGGGTGATTTTTTGAACGCCGAACAAGCATGTTCGCACATAATCAGAGTATAAAAAATAAAGCAAAGCTTATTTATTTCAAATTAGACTGTATTACGTGGCCTTCAGTTAATTCTGACCTTCTATATGTACAGGGAGTTACTGATCTAGTGTTACTCCGTAGTTTTTGCCGTCTCTTTTGGTTTTCCAGATGTCCTTCGTTCGTTTGGCACGTATATCCTTGCTGAAAAGCGCCGACGCCGTGTTCGCGCTGACATCGCCTGACAGTGCAGATAAATACACGTATAAAGCTGTTTTAGCACTGTGTTTAATGCCATGAATTATGAAGACGAACGCCGTAACTAACCAATTAGTTGGTACCTTAACTACTCGGCACGACGAAAAAGTTTCTTCTTCCTGTCGTCGAAACTAAAAAGCTGGAGACGGCAGGGCACGATTGTACCTTTGTCCCACGAAGCCTCAACGTGCGACAATGGTAAGATGAGGCAATCATATTGCGTACCTACTATACCACGTGAATGATTGCAGACTACGGCACTCGACATGAACACCGCATTTTACGGACGAATATATACTTAACTGAAGGCGACTTTTCAGTAGGCATCTTTTGTTTAATAACTCTAGCAGAGTAGACGGACTCCGGCGAGGCAGCACGGTGGTGGCGTCACTTGAGCACGTGGCCAGCACAGCATGTTCACGCCGCCCACAGAAACCACCGGGAGGGAAGCTCACACCAACACGAGTTTGCGACGGAACTTGACGAACAGGGAAGCTGCGCCGACGGCCCTCCGGTATCGACGGGCACCTCGTCACCAGGCTCGGCTCGACCAAGCGCGGGGATGTTGAGCAGTCATAGGCAGAGCAGGCGAATTTTTACGTCATCACGCCTAAACTACCGTGGACAAAAGCGAATACCGACATACATTTGTGACGGGAGAGACGTGACCCGGCGCAGAAAAATCCCTGCGAGAAGCCCGTACCCGGCCGAACCCGCGCCCCGCGCTCGGCGGCTCGGCGACTCGGCCGGGCCGGGCTCGGCGTTGGCGGCATCAGAGACGATCAGCGGCGGGATGGAAGCGCGCTCGCTGATTGGCCACCCCCTCTATGCAGATCCCCTACGTCACAGCACGGGAGACGTAATTTGAGATATTTGAACTCGAAATACTGGTGCCGGAACCCCTAAAAACGGAGCGGTGACGTCAAAACCGCAGCGGGCTTTCATACGGGTTCCGGCATACGAATCCGGAGTATGTGTCGGTGGACAAGAAGGACAAAGCGGTCCCTGTAGTTCGATCTCCTCACCAAAAGGTAGCATGGACTTCTCCCAAACCGACGCGCCCCATCGCGGCGAAATACCACGCAGTGCACACTGGAAACTAGTTGGCCACTCAGTTTCGGTTTCGACTGAGCAGCTTCATCTCATGCTATCACGCCGCGACCGAACGCGCTGCTTGCGTTCTCGATTATCTAACTTTTCACGAACGTATAATACACTCATTCTCGAGCGATACAAAACGAAGACCGGGGCACTTTCCTTGGTTCCCGAAACACCGGATATTATGAGTGCGTATGCAAACGTAGTAACACGTGGCTTAATCACCTCACCCCACGAGTGCATGTTTGAGGTCAATTTCAGTAATCCCGTCTAGTACTAGTGAACTAAAACTGAAATTTGGTCATCTGGAGCCTTACACGTATTTTGTTGGCCAAACGTCCGCTTCTTGTTACTTCATTGGGCGAAAAGCAAGCCGCATCCTCACAGGAGTATCATAGTTTAGCCCAGCGTTGACGCATGAACTTTTAAGGAAACGCAATAAATTCTACCTCAATACTGCACAAAAGTTACTATGATGTCTTCCTCGTGTCATCATATATCTCCCACTCAAATTTTATGCGGATAGAAGATTACGCTTTCGCAAATGCTGAGATCGGCTAGCGACGGAGGCCCTAAAGAGCGTCCCCTACTCCTCGCTAAGCCTTTTTGGACGAGCTTTTACTGACGCCCAAGATGTGTGCCTGAATGGTGCGTCTGAAATTATCTCGGCATACCCAGGCAGGAAGAAAGCCAACACATAGCAAATAGTATGGCCATTAGCAACCCATCAAACGCCCTTTGAATAATTTCGTTCGTTTGGCGCACCGTATAGGGGTTCATGCCCGTCCGGCGCACTTCCGGCGAATGGTGTGACATTCTTCACACAAGTGCTCGAATTTCGCTTTATTGAAACGGTCTGTATGTGTGAATGTGCCTATATGATTGCAGGGTAACTTTATGCGCATACACGATGTTGAATATAAGTGGAATGCAATCGGGTGGGGACTTCACTTCGTGCGGTGGTGCGGGTCAGTACAGATAAGAGATAAGAATTAAGTGTGTTCAAACTGAGCTTTTCAATGGCGCCTCCGAGTTTTACCTCGCGTACTCAGGCGTATTAAGAAAAACAGTAATTGCAAAAAGTAATATTTTGTCTATCGCACGAAACAAACAAACTTCCTAATCAACAACACTAATGTAAAGGCGCGAGCTCGATGTATGCATACTTATTGGTTGCCACAGCTTGTTGATTCGTACACAAGCAAGATCCCCGAGCTTCGCAGCGTCTAGATTCCCAGGACTGGCAGGTCCACATACCTCGATTGGAGCGCTAACAGAAAGGCTCAAGCACAAAAATACAACAAGCATGTGTTAAGACAAGCTATACGTCTCGGGCTTGTGCTAAAGCTTCGAGGCCTGGCCTTTGGGTCAGTTTGGAGACCACAAATGACGTTTTCGGGACCAGAAAACATGAGATAACGGCCGTCAATAGTCCACGCTCTGTGTATAATCTCTTGTCGACGTGTCGATCAAAACCGAAACCATGCCACCCTCGTCCCTGGCCAACTAGTTCCCAGAGTGCAACGCGCGCCGTGTTGCATGCAGGGTTTTATGGAAGTAGTCTATTGCCTTCAGCAACGTTCCAAATTCTCGCAGAAACAATGGGACCCTGCGCCTGGTCATCGTGGTTGTGTCCATGATGCTGGTGTCTCTGCTGCTGGCGTTGCTATTGAGGCATCCACCTCGCAAGCGGTCTGTGGTTGTGGCGACTAAATTCGGCCTGGTTCGGGCCTTCCAAGTACCCGTGGAGGGCAGTCGACGAGTGATGCAGTACATGGGCATCCCGTACGCCCAGTCGACGGCCCACGAGAACCGGTTTGCAATGCCCAAAGATGTCCCACCACTCACAGGTGGGACAGAGTGACTAAATGGCGGAGAGAGAGTATTGCCTTCCTTCCCCTTTCTCCACCAACTCCTGATTGGCGGGGAAAGGGTCACTTTGCGCCCAACGAGGTAGAGGGGCTTTGAGTGATAAACTGGTTCACCAGGCAAAAGTGACCTTCCTCCCACCCCCTGGCTGCCGCCACGTTGTACAGTTTTGAGCACGAGACAGGTGACCGTACCAAATCCGGAGGCTTTTACGTAAAAACTGAGCCGAAATTTGTATTGCGATCACTCTAAAAAAACATGATGAACTGTTTTTCAATGCTGTTCGCCCTAGAGATCAGTGTCTAAAAACCCAAAATACAGCACTGCGGCTGACGACATCTAGAGAAGCTGCCCGAGTTTTTGTCGTAAAAGTACATTTCGGACTTAACTCATCTGTACTGTTATTAAAACTCAAGCAATTACCTGGTGCACGGTACTTTCTTAAAATATAGACGTAAAACTAAGGTAGCATTTCATGTTAAGTGGTCAAAAATGTGCAACATGGCGGCGGCCCAGTGGGAGTCATTTTAAGCTGCCAGTTTATCGCTCTAAGTCCGTCTACCTCGTTGCTTGCACCAAATTTGACTTTGGCGCTTGCGGAAAAATTGCCTTAAGGAGCATCGGGTCTTGGGTGGGACACATTTTTTTGCTCCGTTACACTAAAGTCTAATGAGCAAAAAGAATTTTGAACCCTTGGACATTGTGTGTCACTTAGACATGTGCAATTGCGTTCTTTTTATAACGCAAGCGCTGTTTTAAAGCGGCCGACCTCAAGCAGACGACACTACAGTCGACATCGTATGATGTCGGCCGTCGCATTGTCTGTTTGATAGCACGCTCTGCAACACGGTTGACTAGATAAAACGTTGCTTGGACTTCGCGCATCTCCTGACAGGAGCACTGTATAGGTGTAGAGTCTTCTTGCTGGCGTAATCGCGCACCGCGCGGCCTTCTAAAGTCGCGCGCCGAATGGCTCCTCCAGTGGTTCTCATCGGCCCCTTACATGCTGCATCGTCTCGCGGCGTTTATCAGAAATACGAGCCAACCGTTGCAACACTAGATCCGTGGCGAAGCGGTGCCGTTCGGACACACGTTTCTTCTTACACTATGCTCTGACTCTAAAAAGATCCATTTCATCTGTCTTTCACACAAAGCTCTTGTGAGAGACAATTGTTCACGAAGGAAGCTCGGCGAATGATGGGCGGAAAATATGCCTAGACCTAAGGAGGCGGTCTTTGATGAAGCATGACGGACGTGCCTTAGAGTCCCAACCTTTCTATAGCCTTGCACACTGCCGAGTTGATACTAGAAAGTGTGCAAATAAAATTATTATTGTTTTTAAGCTATGCTCGGTGTCACAGCGCACACTATTTTTTTTATGTCTAAACTTATTATCAGCATCTGACGCAGTACATCTTTTGGACTTTAGAATGCCGGCGACGGAATCAGCGTCGTGTTATCTTTCCCTTTTGTCTTATACGATGCCATACGCGCAGCGGTTGCGTTTGTCGGCAGATTGACTGAGGACGTGAATTTAAAATGATTCGCATTTCAGGCGAGTTGAACCTAGACTCTGGAAATGAGTTCTCCATAACCTTTCAGGGCAAGTGTAGTTTATAAAGGAGTTCCTGACGGATTATCAGTTAGCGGTTATATGCTATGCCAGCACTACGAGAAACGGAGAAAGGCCAGGAGTCCAGAGCTCGCAGGGACGAAAGAACGCCGAGCTCTCGTTCCAAATTATTAGTGGGAAGACCTAAAGCTAGCTTCCTTCGTCTTAGCTGCACTCGTCGAACGAGTTTGAAAGCGGGAACCAAACGTCGGACGCCGGCGTTTGACGTGTACAGTAGAATCAAAGGATGTCTGTGTCTCCACTGAACTCGTCGAGCGAGTTCGAATGCGAAAGCCAAACTCCTGAACCCTGTCGTTCCGCGTGTTACCGCGTTCAAAGATTACAGTGGAAACAAAGGCAGCTAGATTTAGGCCTATGCTCTATAATCATTAAAACCAGAGGTCAGCGTTCCGACAACCCAGCGCTGTCGTCTCCTCCTTTCTCTCAATATCTCGGCGCATAATATAAGCGAGGTTAGGTGGCGATCAAAATGGACTCGTGTCAGGATTTCATGTCAATTTTAGCAATCCTTTCTAAGACCACCGCGAATCTCCATAGTTCCCAGTGCGGACCAGACCATCAAAGCCGTCGAGGAATGGGACCAGCCGTCGAGGCCTTGCCCTCAGGCTTCGTCACATCTACCCCAATGGCTCCAGGTGGCCACGACGAATGGCTCCGAGGACTGTTTACGACTGAACATCTGGACTCCGGACTCGCAGTGCCTACGTCAAGGACCGTTATGCGGCAATCGAACGGTCGTCGTCTTTATCCACGGCGGTGATTTTCTCTACGGTTCCAACGCGTGAGTAGTTTCTTTCGGTACTCAGAACGAGGAAGCTATCTACGAGACATTCAGAACGAGGTGCCTATGCTCGCTACTTTCGCCTAGTTTGCTCTTTTCAACTAGGGTTGAACGGGTGCTACGATGCTGAGAGTAAAGTCTGGTTCACACATTTTCGTTTGAGTTTCATCGACTGCAACCACTTGTCATGTTGACGATATGGTGATATATCTGGGGATTTTTTTTTAAGGGAGAGGGGGTGGGGGGTTGAAGTGGCTGGAATGTTCATGACTTGGGGTGCGGAGGAGTAGAGGAGGGGTCAGAATATATGTGTCATACATAGGGCCGGCTGAATTGGGGGGGGGGGGGGCTGAAGTCCCAGAAGCCTCCACCTGGGTGGCTATACCACTGCGAAAAGATAAGAGACCAGCCATCGGGTAGCCATGGCACACTTCTCATATCCGTATACTTTACGCATCATTGTTCTAACAAGGATATAACCCAGTGGTTCTCAAATGGGGGCATTCTAGGAATGAAGGCATTCTAGGGATCCGCGATGCCCTGCCTAATCAGTCAAGCCTGGCAAAAACGTTGTCTTTTATTAAGATTAAGAAACGTTCCCATTTTCAGGTTAGTTTTCTCGAGCGTATATCAGAGAGAGAAAACTACTCTACACAAACCTTGGTTACACCCATTTATTAAATCATTATCGTAATTAACCGATACCGTTTCCTTTCCCCACCACGAATGAATTCATCCATCGTTTGCGCCGATTCACAAGGAGTCCGGGAAATATCAAGGGTTGAGAACCACAGGTGTAACCTATAAGTTACCCTTCCTTGTAGGCATAGATTTGATTTCACAGATACTGCAGAATTTTCTGCATAGTTGGATAGATGAATAAGCGCTTCTTGAAACCATATAAGGCGGAAAAACCTGGTAGATGGTGCCAGTGTGTCTTCTCCTCCTAAGCAATTACAAGCGGCTTCCGCGCAGTCATTCATACTCAAACGCAAATGCGAGAACCAGCCTTTAAAGTGACGACACAAGAACGTCTTGTCGCGCGATGCTTTCTTGATCATGTCGATCATCTTTGGGCCACGTGCGAGAGTTTTACCGGCTCTAACTCCTGGCATAGCTTGTTTCTTTACAACTCTTCCAAATCAAACCCTTTTCTTTGCATTGGGTACCAAAGAGACCCCCCCCCCCCCCCCCGCACACACACACCCTAAGAAGAAGAGGTGCACTTAGGACAAACAACTGATTGAATTCTCCAGAGGATACGACGGTACGCTGATGTCATCGAGAGGCGACCTTGTAGTGGCCGTGCCAAACTACCGGCTCGGCATCCTGGGTTTCGTCAACGGACGTTCTCCGGAGAATCCCGGAAACCTGGGCCTGTACGACCAACTCTCGGCTCTGCGGTGGCTTAGGGCCAACGTCGGGTACTTCGGCGGCGACGCCAAGCGGATGGTTCTGGTGGGGCATGACAGCGGAGCCACATCCATCGGATACCTTTTGCTTAGTCGCCGCAAGGAGCTGGTTGACATCAGTCGATTTGTCTTCTTGAGCGGCAATCCCTTCACGAGGCGAGTTGCTCAAGAGCGTTAAGATGCCGCAGTTCTTGTTTCGCGAGTTTGTCATGATAACAGTCTTAAGCGTCTTATTATTGCTACGCAGCCAATGACGACGTCGAGGACAGAATTTCGAACACGAAAGCATGAACACGTTAAAGGGATACTGAACCAAGAAATTTAATGTCCATAAGTGGCGCGTTCTTTCCACGAGCCAGGAGCCGCCGGTGTGCGCGAGCACACGCAACAAAAATGACGTCACAGACCTCCATTCGCGGTTGAGATGACAGTGAAATGTATTGGCTTCGGACCAAAGGAGAATAAAAACAGGTGTTTCATCTACACAGTGGTGCCTGGTGTAAAAGGTAAGCGATGAATTGGTCTAACAAGTACGTAGCTTTCACTTGTAGAGATTAAAAGCCTGTCTTTATTCTCCTTTATTCCGAAGCCCATGCATTTCCTGTCATCTCAACCGCGAATGGAGGTCTGTGACGTCAGTTTTGTTGCGTGTGCTCGCGCATACCGGCGGCTGCTGGCTCGTGGAAGGAACGTGCGCCACTTATTATGGGCACTAAATTCTTTGGTTCAGTATCCCTTTAAGCCTCGCATTGCGTTTTTTTAAGTTTTAAGTGACTTTAGTATAGTTTAACGCAGCCCAGAGGCAGTTCAACCTGGAGGAACTTGAAGAGGATCTTTCAGGGAACCGACAGCGCGGCAGGCGGCGCTTTTTATGTGATGTTCACTTTCTAAGCTTTTTCGCGAAGCGTCGCTACAGTATGAGGTTTCCAGACGCTTCTTGTTTACGCTGTCTTATTGCCAGCCCTCCCCGGAAAACAGCCCACAAACAGGGATTGTAATTTGAAAAACAAAACCAAAGACTTCGGTACGTATTTTGCAGAGTGTGTTTTGGCTCTATAAATGTTGGTAGCAAGATCACTCTCAACAATTTTCTTAAAGCTTTGAGGGTAAAACCACGTGGAAGACTTTTCTTAAAAACACAGACAAGAAAACCTTTCTTTAGAAAACAACAGGAATTAGTTCAACAAGTCAGCTTAGCTTAGAGGTTGAATAAGGAACTTTGCACGTACTAATTTTTTCCAGGTACACCAGATCCTCGGATGACACAAGGACTGTCATACTCAGCGCCGCGAAGCAGTCCCAATGTGCCCCGAAGGACCCCAATTGGCCTAGCCACGGCGACAACGCCAGCGTGGAAGAGCTGCTCTCGTGCCTGAGACACGTGGACTTAAACCAGTTGGAGCCTTGTATCCAGAGCAGCATCGGTTGGGGACCCAACCTGAACGACAAGACCCTGTTTCCCAATTCGCGCTTGGCGTTGCTTGGCAACCAGTCTTCTCTCGCTGGGAAACGTTTCCTGATCGGCACTTACGCGGACGATGCCTATTCGGTCACGAACAATATTACTCAATACGAAACGAAGTCCGTCATCAAAACACAGTCCTCTCGACGCAAAGACGGAACGACCCTCATTCAAGTTGAGAAACGTCTGCAGAATCACACGGTGCGAAAGATTTTTTTTCTTTCTTCCTTGTTTTTATAGTGTTTTCCGGAGGCAAATAATTTTATATTCACCGACACTTTAAGAACAGCAGGGTGTGGTTCATTCATCGCCATCACAACCATCATAATCATCATCATCATCCAGCATGCTCTTGTCGGCTAATGTCGCAATCTGATTGGCTGAGATGCGATAATGAGATGCTCTAGATTTCCCACGCCGAGTCTTTATCTGTTTTTCTTTTAGCTGTCAAGGTGAATGCCATAATCTGATTGGCTGCGATGCGGTAATGAGATGCACGGTTTTCGCCACACCCAGCGTTCTTTTAAGCTGTCAGTGGGTATACACCCAACTCAATTAACTCTTCGACTTCACTCTACTGCGGTGGCACTGCTGTCGGCATTGCGCATGCGCAGATGCGTCATCTCGTGCGAATCAGAGTTTGGGTAATCGCTGACTTATTTGTGAACATTGTGCATAGGAGCAAGCTTAATTTCCCGCTTTCGTATTTGAAAAGCGTATATATAGAATCAGCGTTTAATTGAGCCTTCGCAACTTGACGCCGCAGTCGAAAAACTCAGCGCAGCCGCGCATATGACTGTTGATTTTCGCGGTGAATTGACTTTTTTTTCCGAACGGAAGTTCCCATTTTTGTCACATCAGCGGTTTTTAACTATTAGAAATGGAAATCTGAACCTGACTTATGTGACGACGCTGAAGCAGGAGATGTAGCCTTTGTAAAAATGCAGCTAGAATGTTTCTCTGGAGTGTGCATTTAGGCTGCAGTATGTTGAGGTCCCTATCGATTTTTGAAAGCAGCTTATCGACAAGATATATATATATATATATATATATATATATATATATATATATATATATATATATATATATATATATATATATATATATACACTGTAAACGACTAAATTTTCGCGAATTTCGCGAATCGCCTACAAACGCGAAAAATACGTCCCGCGAACAATTCAGGCAATATGTGAGCACTACGGAAGCTACGCTCGATTCGCGAAAATTTGAGCCCGCGAAAATTAAGTCGTTTACAGTATATATACACCAACTCATGTTTACAAACAAACCGGAGCGCCCCTAGCGGACGCCACCGGCACCGCGCATGCGCGATGGGGTGTGGGTAAGAAGCTGGCCGTCGCCCATAAACAAACCATTGGAACGCGATGTTGTCGGCGTCGCTGTGAGTCCCCCTGCCCTTTTTCGCGTTCGAATTGTTGATTCTACGTCTCCCTGGCGATGTCTGACTACTTGAGCGGCGTCAGCGAAATTACCGAGGCTCGTTACACCGCAAAACTTCGCGTGAATAATGTGACATGTGGCGATTCATTCCGCGCGGACGCCGCAGTCTGCACGCTAAAGCCTGATTCGCATGATGCGATTTCGCTCGCAATTTTCAGTCGCGACGCCGCTCAGGCTGCAAAAGCGTGAACCGTAGCTGAGATAGTCGACGTTGATACTGAAAATCGCAAGCAGAATCGGACCAAGTGAATTAGGCCTAGCAAGTCGGCGATGGTTACTGGTAACAATGATCAACATCTCCTTGAATCTACTGGTTACATCGAGCCTGCTTACCAACCTTCAACTTTAAGTCTTTTGAGGCCTGCACTTACCTCTTATCGCAATCACCGGGCCAACAATTGGTCTACGGGCAGGCGTCGTCTAAGAGAGCAGACGACAAGCAGAAACGTTTGAAACAGCAGACGACAGCTCGAACGATCAGGGGCCGTTTGAACAGGCGCACTAAACGTAGTACGCAGGCGGTCCGCACAACTTGACGGTTTTCTGGCGTTCATGTTGGAACAAAACAAATAAATCTGATGACCTTATCCGTGAATCCAACCCAAAGTGCTTCCCGCCCAAGCAATCGTTGTCCGACGGCGTCTGCTTTCCCCTTTTCACGGCACATATCCAGATTCTCGGACAAACCGAGCACGTGAAAACTGGCCTTCAAACCTTTCTTGACACTTTTGGTACGGCCCCAGTCGCGGCGTTTTGACGACCGACGCGCCACCACCGCGCCGTGACGTAACAGAGATGAGTTCGTGTATATATATATATACAGGGTGTTTTTTTTTATTCTTACACATTTGTTTAAAAAAAATCGATGAAAGCTACGCTAGTGCGGTTTGTGCAGGTGGGTTATACGGCCAGGCGGACACTATGTGGGCGGCTAATCCTTGCAATAAGTCGGTTAATTAATTAAAATTCGTTAATTAACTTTTTAATTACTGAAAATAAACATATGGTTTCAATTAGAAACTTGTAGAGCATCATCGAAAACCCCTAAATCAACTATTTTTAGCAGGATATTACGCCGGGGCAGCATTTTACGGCGTTCTGTAAAGACGTTCTATTTGGACGGATTTCTAGATTTCGGTTTCTTATCGGAGCGCATCTACGCGCCCGCGATCCTGCTCCCCGGCGGTCGCGGCGCGAAGCCACCTCCTCGCCTCCCTCGTAGAATGGAGGGAAGTACGGCGCACGTGTGTAGCGCGTCTCAGCCACTGGGGAGCAGGACCGCAGGCGCGGTGATGCGCTCCGATAAGAAACCGAAATCTAGAAACGCGTCCAAATGGAACGCTTTTATAGAACGCCGGAAAATGCTTCCCTAGCGTTATATCCTTCCAAAAATAGTTGATTTAGTGGTTTTCGATGATGCTCTACAAGTTTCTAATTGAAACCATATGTTTATTTCCACTAATTAAAAAGTCAATGAATTTTAATTAATTAGCCGACTTATCGCAAAGATTAGCCACCCACATAAGGTCCACCTGACCGTATAACCCACCTGCACAAACCGCATTAGAGTAGCTTTCACGGTTTTTTTTAAACAAATGTGTAAGAATAAAAAAAAAAACCCTGTATATATATATGGGTGGTTTCATCTCAAATCGTGCAGGCAAAAAGGGTCGAATTTTTAATTTCGATGAAAAAAATATATGTTATGGCGCCGTGTCTAAAACCGCAGTCGACACAAACCGCAAGTTCGTCGGATTTTTTGTTCTCGACTTATGAATTTTTAAAGAGGCCGCGGCGAAAAGCAGTGTTTTTCACACCCGTCGTGGGTCGGATGTTTCGCTTGATCTCCCGCCATGGATTTTCAGTCCACATTATATTAACTTTTTTCAAGCACTCTGTGGACACATTTAAAAAGCTACAACACCATGAAATAATTTTAGGCCTTTTGCTTTTTTTCTGTAAAAATGTCAAAAACGCCTCCTCGGTCAATTGTTGACGAACTTTGACAATTAAGTACTGGCGATCTACTTGGGTTACACCAATATTTTTTATGTCCACGGAGAGCCCAAAACACGCTCTTTATATTTATTATAAAATGCCTTGGCTGTATAAAATATCCTTTGCGGTACGTTTACGTTAATATTGTGCAAAAACCAAAAAGTACCATTTTTGAAATTGATTTTATCAAAAAACCCATTTTTTATTTTTTTTATTTTTTGTTCAAATGTAGATATGATTGTTGTCTACACGAAAATCAAGCCTAGAAAGTGTATATTTTGTTTGTATGTCCTACATTTAAGCATCAATATCGTACAAAAACGCGTTTTTACGGCTCGAAATGGACTTGCGAATTGCGCGTCTTCACAAGCTTGGAAATAGCTTTTTTTCTTTTTTTCAACGTTCCCACATAAAAATGAAATACAGTATTTCCACCCTGATATATTTATTGATTATTTAAATTTTATTATAGGCGGCAAGCTATATCGGAGGAGTTCCAAAAAGAGAAAGCAACACTTCTTAACAGACCAGCAGGTGTCGTAAATTTTTAACGCGTAGGAGTCGGCAGACGTCTTATTGATTCGGGACCCTCATTGGCCTGCATGAACGTCCCGCCCTTTCGGAGCCAGCAGATGACCACGACCTTTCGCGCTCGTTGTGTTAGATGGGACGGCCCGTGAGAGTAAAGCGAGCAGCGCACCCTGTGTCACGAGGAGTGAAATGGTACGATTGTGTCGTTGACGCGGCGAACAGTGACAGCCACCCAGGAGGAGTCTGTCAGATTATTGCACAAGGGAAAGCAAAGGAATCGTTGCCTGAAAGGATGAGGACACCACGGCCTTACAATGTCGACGGTCAACAACTGTTCTGCCAGCCAAAACGCCGCGTGCGCGCTAAAACCGGCGGCGCGGGACAGAAATTCCGCAGACGCACATACGAAGATGGGCCGGTTTCGTTAGGGATGTGGGGAAATTTGAAACCAGCCATCCGTGCGTGCGTGAAACGATACCACCTGTTTGCCCTAGCTTCGAGCGCCCTATCCTTACCTTGAAACGGCCGTGCTCTCTCTCTCTCTCTCTCTGGGGAGATCCGATAGCACCGAAGGGTTATCTATTAAACTTGAGGAAGAAAACGAGAAGGGAGTGTTTAAGTTTAATTATCCCCACCAACCCGCTCGTTCTGTCCTTATAAAGGGTTATCTCTTTTGGAAACAGCAAAGCCCGGAGACTGACATTAAAACGAGCGTGTTGGTAAATATACTTGTGTTTGTATTCTGCCCGGAGACTAGCTGGGTCGAAGTCAGCCTCCTTGTCAACTATAACCGTTTGTGAAGAGTGGGCTTCTCCCGAGATGAAACGTTAGCGCCGGCTGACGTGTTCTTTTGAAAAAGGGAAGGGGAAAGAGAAAGTTTGAGTAACTGCAGAAACTACCTCGAAAGCTCCTCTCCCGATATGAAGCTTGAAGCATAGTCTCGGTTACCTTCTCGCGCATCGCCTGCTCGAATCTATTCTTCACTTTCTTTCGTACAGCCACTGTTCCGCACAGCCGTCGTGGATGTGCGTAATAGAGGGAGGAACAAATTCGAGCATCATCTGGACGCCGTCATCCTGCCAGACTTCAATGTCGTGGGGCCGACTCGTGTGTGTTTCTTCGCCCCGCTGAACTTTGTTTCTCAGGTGCGGTTTTTTTTCTGAACGTTTTTTTTTTTTAATGTTTTCTTACTAACTGCTTGTTAGCACTGTTCAGTTGTTGGGTTTATTTCGTCATGGCGTAGCGGCCTGGCGGTGATGTAGAGAGCGTGTTCGCACGCATTTGGTTGCGTCCCGTTTAGGGAATGCCCGGGGGAGTTGGTTTTTGTTCTTGCCATGTGCGGCTGAGTTTTCCCGTCTTTATTAAATTATTGATTTTTTTTTTTTTTTTTTTTTTACCTTTACGTGCCGTCGATTTCTTTGTCTGACTCTCCACCAGGCGTGGACCTTTCGCCTTGCCACCGCTCGAACCTAAATACTTTATTTTTTTTTAACGCAATTTTCGTTATGATCGGAGTTGGGCAATTTAATTCCTATTTATTTATTTTTATTTCCTACCCCTCTCCATGACACACTCTATGTGTGTTTCGGACCCTTTCTGTGTCACCACTTTTGTGTATTACGGAAGTGAAAGGACATTCCCTGGTGACCTGTGCGATGTGCGGTGAACAAGCCCCAGTGTTTGGTTTCGTAAAGAATTGTATATAATATATCGACGATGTAGTGACTTTCTTTGTCTTAGTAATATGACAGCTAATAGCTAGTTGTGCTAGTTTACTTTGAAAGGTTTATAAATCGAAACAATACAACGTCTGTGCCTTTTGGTTATTGAAAGTCTACTAGGCCTGCTGATTTGGTTAGATATGTATCTCATGGTTCCCGCTGTTATCAAAACATACATAAATATTCAATACAACAAAATCCGTTTATAATTGATTACAAAATGCAGAAGAAAATTCAAGAAAACTTTTTCACAATTCATACAGACGCATGGGTCGCTATGTCTGACTTATGTCTTGCAAAACAAAGACGTCTTTTTCCGATACTGAGGCCTAAATATAAAACATGCAAACAAAATATACACTTTCTAGGCTTGATTTTCGTGTAGACAACTATCATATCTACACTTGAACAAAAAATAAAAAAAATAAAAAATGGGTTTTTTGCGAAAATCAATTTCAAAAATGGTACTTTTTGGTTTTTGCATAATATTAACGTAAACGTACCGCAAAGGATAGTTTATACAACCAAGGCATTTTATAATAAATATAAAGAGCGTGTTTTGGGCTCTCCGTGGACATAAAAAATATTGGTGTAACCCAAGTAGATCGCCAGTAATTAATTGTCAAAGTTTGTCAACAATTGACCGAGGAGGCGTTTTTGACATTTTTACAGAAAAAAAGCAAAAGGCCTAAAATTATTTCATGGTATTCGAGCCTTTTAAGTGTGTCCACAGAGTGCTTGAAAAAAGTTAATATAATGTGGACTGAAAATCCATGGCGGGAGATCAAGCGAAACATCCGACCCACGACGGGTGTGAAAAACACTGCTTTTCGCCGCGGCTTCTTTAATAATTCATAAGTCGAGAACAAAAAATCCGACGAACTTGCGGTTTGTGTCGACTGCGGTTTTAGAAACGGCGCCATAACATATATTTTTTTCATCGAAATTAAAAATTCGACCCTTTTTGCCTGCACGATTTGAGATGAAACCACCCATATATACAGGGTGTTTATATATATATATATATATATATATATATATATATATATATATATATATATATATATATATATATATATAGAGAGAGAGAGAGAGAGAGAGAGAGAGAAAGATACGTATATTCACGTAGAAACGCGCAATAAAAAAAAAGTCAAATAAATGGTGGACAGAAATAAAATTATGCGAAAATATGCGCAACACTCATAAGAATGTGTTACGAAAGGAACATTTACAATACGGCAAAAATACTTATTAAAAAAGCCTGTTACCAATTTCTGTGCATTTAGTTTCTTTGTGTTACTATTACAATACAAGCGCGCCACTTTTTTTGACGGATATTGCTTCGTTTCTTTTTTTTTTTTTTTAATTACCCCTTGTAGGCTTTTTAGGGCCGCCAGCGATACGAACATCGATTTTCTTGCGTTGGCATAACGATATAGTTTCAGTTCGTACGATAGGGTCCAATCTTCTGCATTACCTTCTTCTGCTCACAAGCCCGTTTCGACGACACGCACGCTTAAAAAAAGAAAAAAAGGGGCAAAACAACAACGACTGACTAGCGCGTAATCGTGTTAAGTGGCATATCCGCGTTCGATAGACCGATCTCACTATTGGCGACGTGCGTGATCGAAAGTGTCGCTTTGGTTGGCCTGCTACGATTGGCCAAATGTTGACTATTATGTCAAAAACGGATTTCTTATCGACAGAAATAAAAGTAATGTAAGGACTTCATTTTTTTGACGGTTTTGGCAGTGTTGGTTTCAGAGCGCAATGATTTCAAGCTTCCACCATGTTCATTTCAAACAGCATCGAACATGTTGTTCGCACGATAATGACGTCACGAGAGGGAACCATAGGAGGGCGCCACTAAAACATCTCGCCGCTAATAGCCAGTTTCGTTGGGCCACCGCTGCCGGAATGCATACTTGGAACCGCAGTCTTTCTGCACGCGCGAAAACCCCGCTGCAAGTCTCCGCGAGCAGAGCACGAGGTGACACGAGCGGTCTCGTGCGCTGGCATCTGCCTCCTGTAAACTATTAGCGGTGGGATGTTTTGGTGGCGCCCTCATTTGGTTCCCTCTCGTGACGTCATTAGCTT
This sequence comes from Ixodes scapularis, assembly GCF_016920785.2. Lineage (NCBI taxonomy): Eukaryota > Metazoa > Arthropoda > Arachnida > Ixodida > Ixodidae > Ixodes > Ixodes scapularis. The sequence goes on along the minus strand of NW_024609839.1, from coordinate 64,990,041 downwards.
GCGAACAACATGTTCGATGCTTGGAATCATTGCGTTCTGAAACCAACACTGCCAACACCGTCAAAATTGAATTTCTTACATTACTCTTATTTCCGTCCATGAGAAAGCCTTTGCTGACGTCATAGTCTGCATTCGGCCAACCGTGGAAGGCCGACCACGGCGACTCTTTCGATCAATTATGGCGGCGTCAGGCATGCGCTGAATACTTAGTGTGATTGGTCTATCTCTGCTGCTCGTTTGCCTGTTGGGACGCGGGCCCAGGAGTAATGACGCGTGAAACTCGTCTGCGTCTGCTGTGCTTACCGCATCCTCATTTCCGGTGCTTGATTTCCGCTTCGGGACGCCACGACGAGCGCACTTAGCCGTTGGACGCGATCCTGGTGGTGGCGCAGTAGCGGAGGTCTGTGAGGCAGACGCCTGTTGTATTGGGCAAAAGATCGAAAAGAGGCGCTCTCTAGAGGCCACATCGTGAACTAACACCGTGTGGCATACGAATCCTCCGGCCGCAGGCATTGGTGCATTCGCTGCCACGGAAGACGACGACGCAAGGCTCGTGAAATATACGTAATATAAAATATTATTTTTTTCTAAACGCATGTTGGTAGAAGCAAACTAGTCCCCTCCTGCGTTCAATGTCATCGAAGATTGGAAGACGAAACAAGCACATGTAACGAGAAAAGAGTCAAAGTACAGGCTAGCTGGTGGAAGTCAACCATTTCGTCGTTTACCCTGAGACTGGTTTTTTTTTTTGAAGAGCAGAAGTACTTCTGCTTACTTCTGCTCTTCAAAAAAAAACCCAGTTTCAGGGTAAACGACGAAAAAGCACATGTGTGGTCACGCGCGTGCGCGCCGGGCCAGCCTCGTCGTGTCGGCCACGCGTGCTGAATCGTGCGTGGCCGGCGCGGCGTCCGTGTTTTTCTCAACGGTACACAAAACACGCATTTCACTTTTCCGTTACCCTGTCTCTTGCTACAGTCATGGCCGACATCGAAAGCAAACTGTGTCTTGTTGCAGGAATGGACGTGCTCAACTGCGATCATGTCATCGAGTGCATGCATGCGTTGCACCAGAGCCGCGGCGGCGGACAGTGTCCGCATACTCGCGTACGTGCTGCAGTCCTCCGCGCTGCATATATATACCCGGTTTAAAAATATGCTTCGAGCACTACGGTACGTAGCAAGGGCGCGACATATATCGCTACAAACAAATATGCAGCGGGCGCGGAAACGATGTGGCGTACCCTAGGCGAATGCTGGCGACGGAGTTGTTTGCCACACAGCAGTTGTTTGTGTTGATGATGATGATAATGAAACTGCGCCTTCTATATATAGTTCGATCTCCTCGCCAATACTGTAGAGGTCGCGCTCGGCGGGCCGGTCTTTCACCGGATAGCTTATGCGGCCACGGTTTTGAGACGCGCTACGATGATGGCGACTCTTGCGTCAGCTCGTCTCACTTCGGGCAGTTTTCGTAGATCGTTTTCGCCGTCCCGCAAGGCCCTCCGCAACCCCGCTACGATAGCGGGAACTCCACAGTCAAGGCTATCGGCGCGCAGGCACAGTAGCAACTTCTTCGTTGCGGAACGCTTAGCGGAGCGGGCACGCGGTCTACGAAAACTCCCTTTTGTCCCAACTGAGAGGATCGCGGCGTGCAACTAAGTGCTCTAGAGAGCCTGGGAACAACTCGATCCACGGACAGCTCCTTTCGCAGATGGGTGGCTCACGCGCATAAGCGCGTTTCGGCGTATCGAGGGCAATAGCGGGCGATGGGACTGAGCAATGCTCCCCAGAGACGCGCTTATAACTCCGTTCACTCTTAAAGGGATACTACAACGAAATTTCGGCGGTCATATTTTGGTCTATATGTGTTCACAGGAGCAGTATCACATCGAACATACCAATATCTTGTTAAAAAGTCTCGAAAAGAAATTTTAAAACGAATTAAACGATTAGCAAAGAGCACCTGGTGGATGTCGCTAACGCCTCGCTTGTAATGCTCGTCTAGGAACCTTGACAGCTAGTAACGGAGATTCTCTCGCCTTCGGCCACGACGAAAGAAAAGGGGAAGGAGGAACTCCCCTCTTCCCGAGAATGCCTTTTGTGTGTCGAAAAAGTCGCTATTGTCCCCGTACAAGGTTATAGAAGATTAACCCGTCACTCAAAATTCGTACAAAAGCAGCCGCTTCGGTGGCTGAAACGACTTGGCCATCCTCTCGACGTCAGCCTCGCCGTAGCTTTGCTCGTCCCGAGACGACCTACGTCACGATTGCGTTGGATGTCACGTGGTCTCCGCTGGGCCTTCTCCGAGCGCTTGCCAGAGTGGGCCGTTTATTACGAAAAATACAGCCACCAGGCTCAAGATACAAACGTGCGATTGTCGTTTACGGATATTGTAGATCATATTCGACCTTTTTTTGAACACGACGTGAAGATTTCAAATTTCGTTGAATTGTCCCTTTAAGCTGAGACCTGAAGCTCCGCCTTCATCGCGAGCCTGCTGACTTCCGCAGTGCTTTGGTCGCCTGTGCCTGCGCGTTCACACCCGTGTGAACGCGCAGGCACACGCGGTACATAAAACCACGTGACCCTAATCGAGTAGTTGGAAATGTTGACGTTAAATATCCGATGAAGGCAACCAAGCAGCGCCAAAAAGTACACTGTCGGGGGCGCTCGTCGTTTTTTATGCGTAAGCTATTAACGGCTAAACCAATCACGCATAGGGAAAAAAATGCTCTGGACCACGCCGAATTCACCGCGCGTGAATGGTCCATCTTGATGATAGAAAACGCACAAAGACGCCAGGTGCCGTGGCGAAGCACTTTTGGCGCCGCTCGATTGGCCAATTCTGATCGTATAGACGCTTTACACACGCGCCAAATTACAGCCGCCATTGCTGACCTTCTGTTGTCTTACCGAGATGCCGAGCAACTGAAACGGTAGTTGACGATGCTCTACAAAGGCCGATGCTTTAGAAAAGGACACAGTTGGATCTAATGTGGCAATAACCTGGTCTGCTATGGTAATGATGAAATGAAATAAACGAAATAAGAGGAAACAAAAACTGAAGGTCAGTTATGGCGGCGTCCATGCACAGCTGCTGCAAAGCGTCTATAGTCTCGGCTGAAGACCGGACTTGGAGTGCCATCAGCTTCTGTGACGTAAATTGTTGGCACGTCTCGGTCACTCGGGATGCATGGACGTGGATGGGACCAATTAAGGCGAGTGAAAAGTGCAAGACACTTGGCCTTTTTTTTTTAAATTAGTGGTTTATATAACACGTACAGAAACACGACGAACACCGCGATGGTGCGCTTTTGACGCTGTCTGGTTGGTGACGCACCAATCGGTGACGTCGTCCAGGCATCGTAACAATACGAGGTAAATTACACAATTTACGTCTCGTTAATTGTGTAATTACAGACGTAAATTACAAGATAGCTTACCTGTTTTTCTTTTTTTGTGCCACCTCTCTTTCGGAAACAGACGCCTTCAACGAACCTACTGAACACGCAGAGTACAAGCCACGGAGATTTGGAGCGCTATTGTTCAACACAGTTCACGGCTGAACACTTGGCGAACGCCGGAAGTGACGTCTACGTGTACTTCCTCGCTCGAAGTCTGGTTCACCCAACGAAGTCCACCTCTTCGGGAAAAGACTACGCCGACGTAGGCATGCTCATGAGCAGGAACGTCGGTGCGAAGTGGTCGTCTTCCGGTTTTGTCGCCCTGCCGTCGTTTCTCGATACGGTCGTGCTCTTTGCGAAGACTGGGTAAGAGGGCAGCTTCCGCGCACTATATACTCCGTTTTAAACCAACTACAACCGCAGTCGATGCTACAGTGAATACCGCACATGAAGGATCCCTAGTGAATACCATTCAGAAGACTATAGGCCCGCGCGTGACGTCATCGTTTGTGGATCCCCGACTCGCCCCCTAGGCCGCAGCTTGACGAAGGTAGCCGCTGATCTCTATTGTAGTAGGACGCCATTTTTGTTATGACACATTTTGTTACTTTTTGTTAAGTGTAAGCTCTTAATTTCTCTCAGCTCAGAAAAGGCTATTTTACGAGTGATGCATAAAAATGTATTTGCACTGGTTGCGTAATTTAGATGGCAGAGTTGCGCCGGGATTCGCGTTCAAACGGTTCTTCGGTGATTGAACACGAGCCTCTGACGAAAGCGGTCACGGCGTTCGGCCCTATACGACAGCCAAGCGCTCAGACAGAAACGGAAATAAATAACCCATGTCGCGTTTTCTCCCCATTGGCTTAGTTAGATCAGTTCCCCAAAACACGGAGTGCACGTGAACCCATCGCCTCGTGCTGGTGGTCGTTTTGGTTCACTCATACATTCTCCTTACCGAGGAAAATAAATTCGGTGGTGGACGTGCCTGCCACTTTGAGCGGGTCGGGGCCCACAATCGATGACGTCATACGCAGGCCTCTTGTCTTCTAGTTGGTAGCGGTTGCATCCTGGAGTACTGGTGCAAAAGCACCGAAGAGTTACGCTTTCTCGTTAATGACAACTTGGATAGCAACTTGTAAGTCTGAGCAGAAATGTCAATGAGCAGGAACAAACAACACAAAAACGGGGCATATAAACTGTTACGACGATGACGACAAAATTCACGCGTCACTGCAACACCACGCAACTATTAAGCCTTCCCTCTCGCTCATTTAGTAGTATGTCTCTTTCCATTACTAAGCAAGTAAGCTGACAGTTCGGTGAAAGCTACGTTCTGCTTGACCAATCAGCCGTCCATCTCGTACCACGTGATCCCGCACTCCTCGAATACACAGGCGCAGAAAGCCGGGTCAGACGTTTAGAGGCAGGCGGTCGATTGGACAAGCGAGCGTGTAGCTTTCCTAGCCCTATAAGCCTAACGGGTAGCTGATCATCATTAATGCGCCTCGTACTCTGACGCAAATGGCAGCCGCGTACGTTAAAACCAGGGCGTAACTCCGACGCCGGCCACGGAAGGATAATTACGTAGCGTGCAAGGGCACGGCAAGACTTGCTTCGCGCCGGAAAGGGTTAAAATAGAAACTCGGTAGAAAGTGGACATTATTTAGCTCCGCTGGTCCCTAGACTGACAGCGCAGCGGAAGCTACTCGCTCGTTTGAACAAATCACAGATCCATCTTTCGCCAGGTGATACCAAGCTCCCGCCCGTTACCTATGCGTGGAGAGTGCGGCAGGGGATGAAATGAAGGCCGTTGATCGGTTCTGCGAGCGCGTAGCTCACACCACACTGTCTGCTTACGGGTGGGTGAGCGGGGCATTAGAGGATGCGGTCATTCCGGTGGAGAGAGAGGAACACAGGAATCGAGGCAACTTTCCTGTTTGCCGACACGAGCTGCAAAGGGGCGGCAAGAGCGAATCTTGCGACCTTGTGTGCACTCCGTGCGTGGTTACGCAAGTCGACGGCAAGGGGGGGCAAGCGTCGTGGAGAGAGCGTTCGAAAACACTGGAGGGGTTCGGGCGACGTGGAGAGCGCGCGCGTACTTCAAAATCGGAGCGAGGCTCGAACGTCGTATCAGAAGGACTGGGAGACAATTAAGGGGATACCGAAGCGGCCGGGGGAGCGGATCGTTGGGGTAGCCGCTGGAGCGACAAGTGGTCGGACCTACCCAAGAGTCGGTGATGACGGACGTCGACTCAGCGGTTCGCAAGCATTGATACAGCTCTTGAAAGTCGTGAGTGAGCACCGATAATTTTTGTACGGGGCGCGAAAATCTCTGTGAAACTATATAGAGGGGCGGATTCATAGCGGGGGGGGGGGGGGGGGGGGGGGCGGGGGGGGGGGATACCCTGACTCCCTTCTTGAATACTGCATGTGTAAAAATTTAGGGCGTGGAAACGGGAAAGGGGGGGGGGGGGTTCTTAAACATATGATACGCTTACCAACACCTGACCCCCCCCCCCCCCCCCCCCCCCGCCCCCCCTCAAGAGATATCTACGTTTTGTTCGATACATTGTGAATGTTGGTGTTTCTTTACGTTCCCACACTTACCGTATAAGGTGTTGCATAATAGCGAGTTTTAGTAGACCGTGTTTCCCGCTCCGCTGAGCCCCTCCGCTACCCGGAACTCTACAGTCAAGGCCATCGGCGCGCAGGCGCAGTGGCGGTTTCCTCGTAGCGGAGGGCTAGCGGAGCGGGAGACACGGTCTACTAAAACTCCCTAATAATTAAGTATCGCTCTAGTTTTGACGCCACGTTCTTTTGAATTGAGTTTAGTTATAGCTTATAGGTGACGTTATCTGAATTTGCGAAGCATTTTATGTTGATAGCCCTGATTGGCGAGGCTCCGAGGCGAATTGTCGAGGCGTGTGTTTGTAGGTTGTGGGCCGCCGAATTTAGTGAGATGAGGGTTCCGCTTCATTTATCGAGGAATCACAGTGCCACGTGTTCACCGTGACTCAGAGTGTCGCGTGACACTGCGTCACCACGACCTCCCGTGACGTCACGGCATGACACGGGACGTAACAATCGCGCATCTAAATTTAGCGGGTAGTTTTTTTCCTTCCGCTTTTAGCGGGAATTCAGCGTGACGTCTGACGTCACGCTGCCACACATACAACGTCCGCCAAATTTAGCGGGACGAACATCCGCTCATTTTAGACTCGAGAGTGTTCACTGTGCGTGTGCAGTAGAGCGTGACGCGCTCCTCGGCTATCTCATACATCTGCTCACACACACACACACCATACAACTAGACACGGCGTTCGCTACAGACGTGATGGCAGAATGTTTTGCGGACGCGCCTCATGCCATAGCTTCCTCTATACTCACACAGCCTGGCAGTTCGACGACGAAGCCATCAGGGTGCCCGGTCGCAGATTTGGAGCGCGAGGATCTGGTAGCACAGAACATTTCTCGGGGAACCTGGACGTCAGCGCACAGCTTTTGCAGCGGCGAGGACCCGAAACATGGTTTTCAAACCCGACGAGAAAAGAAGCGGTAGCCCGAGGAATGCGAGAAGCACGAACGGAGATTCCATCGCTCGGGACAATTGTTTTTTGGCGCCTCGCCGCAGCGGGGCGCCCGTTACATGTCTTCCCTCTCATCTGTTGCCACCGTGCCGCTCTACCTCTTCCCTTTCCGCGGCCGCTTTTCGTGGCGATCTGCCAGGATTTGTCAGTGTAGATGAAGGATATGCTCATGCATGTTCGCAGCATCTTTGATTCATGCACATGTATGTTCGGATCATGTTTGCAGACAGCCTTTGTACTACCGATGTGACCGTTATACAAGGAAGGCCTCGGCCACTGTCTCCAGGCTGTCTCTTGTATGCGATGTATTGGCAGTGTGACCTCGGCTTAAGAGTTTAAGCATTATTGCAGCGCGTGGTACGTGGGCGGAATATGCAGGGTGTCCCCCCAATAAGTTTACAGTGTGTTTTCTTTTTTTCATCAAAAAATATTTTTTTTTTCCGGAACGAGGGGGGGGGGGGTCGACATTTTATATACGAACATATGGTTGGAACTGCCGACAGAGTACTCTGGCTGCATCCACCCACCTCTGTCGCTCGCAGGCCATGATGAGCATTCGGAAATTGTACCTGCTCGTCAGCGCCGCCTCGGCCGTCCTGACCTTGGGAAATTCAACGCCACTCTCCGAGGCCAACGAGCCGAGAAATGCGCATCTACTACGGTTCGCGAGGGAACTGCCCACACAGCGAACCGAGGAGAGCTTGAGAAGCTGCCTTGTCCAATCTGGCTTCCAAAACGTGCACTGCAACACCGAGAACGGATTCGTTCGCTGTGAGTACGCTGGTCTCTCATCTTTTACGAAATCTAAAGCATATACGAGCGCGTTTTCACACTGCGCATATGCGCATACAAGCTTGTTATTCCATCGGCGAATGATTTGCGCCTAATCAATTAGAAAACCAGCGTCACCGTCGTGCACGCTAAAATACCTGGTGAGTCTATTTCTCCTCAAAGCCCTTGGGGAGAGCCATGATCGCTGCAATCAACGAAGGGTGCTCGGCAATTTGAGACAGAAACGAAAGCTCGCCCCTCCTCAACCTTGGAATGAGTTCGGTTCGAAAAGAACGCGTTCTCGTTACAATTCTATGATTGAGACGTGTCGTTACGTGAACGTTGCGTTTGCGTATTTAAATAAAATTTTGTGCTGGATCATCTGAGGATAAAATATACCATGGAAGTGAAAATATCCACATTGGACAATGTGTCGAGCCACCACGATTACGTTTGTTCCAATTCTTTGCTTTCGGCTATCTCTGGGACACTTACTTCCCCATTCATTGAAGTAAAAAAATCAAACAATCCATAAAAAAATAAAAAAAACAAAAAAAAAACTAGATGTTTACTAAGTTCCGGCACAATAGACTACTTCCAAAAATCTCTGTATGAAACACTGCGCGCGTTACATTATGGGACCTATTTGTACATAAAAACGACTGGCATGGCTTCAATTTCGATTGCCCCGTTTTACGAAGTAGTGCATCTCAGCACAGGATTGAGATAAAGTCGCCACTCGCTAGCATTACACTCAAAATCTTCGTGAGGGCCCCGCTGAGACACGGACCTCCAGTGGCCATGTACACGTACCTGCCTAGATTTAGCAAGGACTAGGATCAAGGTTTGCCGTTCCCCATACCTTTCTAGCAGCCTGGCTACCAGTCCAGAATGCAGCATGGCTCTCCCGGGCCACGAATCATTTTAAAAGCCTCACTCTAACAAAAAAAAAATAAAAAAGTTTGTTTATAAAAGTTGTTTTGACGCCCCAAGAACCCTTTCAGCTTATAATTATAATGCAATTAAATGCAAAGGTGCAAGCGAGCTGGACAAGAATGTTTGTCCTTTGTCCCTCTTGTTCCCCTTCTCCAGGGATTACTTTCGTCAACCCTTTCAGCTCGTGAAGAACGGTTTTGCCTCAAGCATTAACGCACCCTGGCGCACTAGAAAGGCAATTAGGCGATGAAGAACAATTTTGTTTCAAAAATCAGTTTTAAAGGACCTTTTATAGGCTTTTCTTTGAAGTACCGTTGATGGCCTGTTTGCCTTGCTGCATACCCGACCCGGAGGGATAACACGGGGAGCGGGAAAAAAGCTTACCGGAAGAAGGAACCAAGCCACGTGGAACTCCTACGAGTGGGTAGCATGCCCCACGTTGGGCGCCATTGTGGTCGGTTTGCCTTGTTGCATACCCGAACCGCAGGAATAACACGGAGCCAACGGTTCCAACAACAAGAAACTACATTTAATTGGACATGGACGAGACGACGAAGAATACTAACAGCAAACCAGTGAGCACCGGCGGCGCTTGAGTGCAGCCAGCGACTGCGATCCAGCGTTGTAAACACGGTCGCGTTACCAAGCGCGTACATCACAGAGGAAGTGCTGGGGAAAGGGTATAGCTGTCTCGTAGCGACACATCGTTAAGCCGCCTGTAATCCAGAGAGTCTGACTGTTCTGTTGTTCTCCCTACGAAAACAGACGGAAGAGCCATACTCTGTCCGTATTACACGCGGCTTAACGATGTGTCGCTACGAGACAGCTACCCTTTCCCCAGCATTTCCTCTGTGATGTATGCGCTCGGCGACCGTGTTTACAACGCTGGATTGCAGTCGCTGGCTGCACTCAAGCGCCCCTGGTGCTCGTTGGTTTTCTGTTAGTATTCTTCTTAAAACATGGACAAGCCGAAGAACCCCTAAGAGTTTTTTACGACCAGGTTTTTTTAGGGTGAAGGACATTGAGACTGTGAAACAAGATGATCAGCCCAGAATTCTTCTTTCTTTGTGTACCTGCGCACAAACTCTACTGGTACGCCAGGAGCCCCATGAAACGTGCCCTGGCATTCTATCCGTATTGGTAGGCAACGCCATAGGTTTAACGAAAGTCACATATGCAAAAATGCAGTGCACTGTATTTGCTCATGGCGGGATGTCGTGAATTAAGATTGGCAAATCAAAACCGAAACTTTAACCAAAAAGGGACCCAAGATGCTTTGCACGGAACTACGTCGCCAGAATAGCTTCGATTTTGTAAGGAGTCTATGCGAAGCGCAAGTTTGTCTGCCTCTTGCACAGGGATTGTGATGACGTCAGAACGCCACACTTTTATTGGCTGATACAAAAAAAAAATAGTGGGTAGACCTCAAGGCATCTAGCATGGGGGTCTACCCACTATCCTTCCAATCAAAGCCAATCAGAACTCGGCGTCACTATGACGTGACCGCAACCCCTGCGCGAAAAGCGGACGACTTGCTCTCCTTATTGCAGATAAATAGACAAAAAAAAAAAAGATGATGCCGTTTTTTTGTTTTTTCCTAAAAAAAAAAAAAAATGTAACGAGTTTCCGTTTCAGTTTCACGGATGGAAGATTTAACGGTGTCGTTCCTCCGTTCCCCCAGAAACGAAACGTGTTGCAGAAACATCGTTCCTTGGAACGCCGTTCCGTACAACACTGACGGAGAGTACGTTTAGACATAAAAAGCGGTCTGCGCGTTGAAACCGAGCTTGGACGTTTTACCTGCTATACGTAATGCTCAGTGTCACAGCGCAGATTCTTTTAGATGTCGGCGTATCTTGGCCTCGTCATTCGCCGAGCTCCAATCCGTAGAATACATCCATTGGCCGTAACAAGCGCTATGCGGGGAAAGTAGATGCCCGAAATTTCTGATAGTTGCGGACATTTTAATATACGCAAGGCGTGGCTTGTTGTGTTCTTGCTTCACGCTTCGTAGTTCATTTTTCGGCGTTCTTATTGGCAAATGGCGACAATCTCATTGAATGCAGCGCGACCGTGAAATACTCGGATCCCGCCACCTCTAGCATTTCTTAAAGTGACTATGCGGGTAGAAACTGGGGGAGGGGAGAAGACAAGAGTGGACGATAGAACGCCGAGCTCTGGTTGGAACGATTAGGGGGTAGGCGTAAAGCTAGCCGCCTCTCTCTCGACTGCACTGGTCGAACGCGTTCGAACTCGAACGCCAAACGCCCGACACCAGTGTTTCGCGTCCTACTGCAGTGGAGGCAAAGGCAGGTTGCTTTAGGTCTATTGCCTAACAATTTAACCATTACAACCAGAGCCCGGCCATAACCTCCTACATACTGGCAAAGCCTGGCAGATCGCCACGAGAAGCGGCCGCCGAAATGGAAAAGGTGGAGCGGGGGACAACGGATGAAAGGATAGCCACGTGACTGGCGCCCCGCTGCGGCGAGACGCCGAAACACACTTCTCCCGAGCGAACAAGTGTGTTTCCGGTCCTCGCTGCTGCAAAAGCTGCACGCTGACGTCCAGGCTCCCCGAGAAATGGCTTTTTGATGCTCTGTGCTACCAAATCCTCGCGCTCCAAATCTGGGACCGGGCACTCATGGCTCCGTCGTCGAATTGCCAGGCTTTGTCAGCATAGAGCAGGCTAAGGCTCCGCGTTCCGACGTCCCCCCTCGTTTCCTCCCCTCCCTCAATTTCTGCTTACATAGAAAGCGTTGTCTCTGACCTCACTGACTGGGGAAGGTGACTGACGGTGTCTTCATGCATGCCCCCTAGGCCTTAGCGGCGGTTTCGACCACACCCCAACTGGGAACATCATCGCCACTGCGCTGGGCGTGGCCATCGGCGTCATTTGCGTCGCCGCGTTTGGATGCTGCTGCTGGACCATGAGCGGGAGGCGAAAGGTGAGTGGAGGGACTTGTACCTTCTTTAACGCAGCGTTGTTGGCGTCGTGTGCGCTGGAAAGTTAGCCCTGCAGCTTCGTCTAAAGCCGTGGTCTTACTGATAACACTCCATACAAAAGACAGTCTGCAGATACATGTCTAATGCGTGTTTCTTCTTTGTGTGACGGCCTTGCCTCGTTGATTGTACAAAAAATGAGGCCGAAATCGCTGCTTTGTACCGCTACGATTATTCTCAACTAAATCCGTTAGCATTTAGCGCGGGGATTACGACTCACGGAAGGATGGGAATTCCAACCTCGAAACGTGGTCCGCATACTATTGTATTCGGAGGGCCAATTTTTCCTCGCGTTTGTCGGCAGTTTCGCGCAAACGGCGGCGACGCTGCGACTCGGTTTTACGTTGTCGCGCATACGTTGTGCCACCGCCACGTTCCGCTCGATCCCCTCCTCTCTCGCTCCCTCGGCGCGTCACAGGAAGCGTGCCAGAAGTCTCTTTCCTTCTTGTAAAAGGGAGAGTGGAGGTAGCGAAGGAACAAACGGAGTTAAAGAGGACGGTAGAAACGGCGCCTCACGTAACTATACTTCATTTCACCTTATGTCCGAGCGCCGACGACGTTACGAGCCGAAGGGCTAATCAAATAGCTCAAAAAGCGCAACGTCATGGCGTGCTCTCTGCGCTTGATAGGACTAGCCGGCGGAGGAGCACCCAGAGAGAGACGGCAAATACCCGCTAGTCCTGTCAACTGCAGAGAGCACGCTACGACGTTGTGCCTCTTTCGCTGTTTGATTGGCTTTTCGACTCATAAGATCTGCCGCGCTCGGACCTAAGGCCAAACGAAGTATATGAAGCCCAGTCCAGGTCAAAACCACGACCGTTCAAACGAAATACGGCTGCATGCATCGGCGCAATAAATGCTCACGCTTTTAAGATTGCTTGCAGACATGTTAGAAGTATACATGTTACACGAAGCCAACATGCTTCGAACAGGCTTTGCGAGTGTTCGCAGGTACTTCTGTCGTCATGTTGCAGCGAACGCCGTGACTTTTGTGTGATGTGTGAGCGGTGTAGCTGCGGCCTGACCGTGGCGTAAAATAGCTAGTTATTTGCGAGCATGCAGTCATGCCCGGGGCTACGTCTCCGTGGGAGCACGTACAACGTGTGCATGGTTCACATTTTGCGTAGGTTGCGTTTGCGCGAATCTCACGGTAGCGCATGTAATCGATTTAGTGCGTCGAATCGGCCCATCCAAAACACATCGATTCGCAAGCCTGTCTCATCGAATCAAATCCGACCCGATCCGCTAGACTATAACAAAGATCTTCATGCAAACTCTAGTGAATTGAATCGATTGCTCGCTCAACGAATCACTATTCAGACAAGGAGGAGCACGTTAAAGACGTATTTTTATATTTTTAAATGGCGTTGAAACCACTGACTGACGTTGCCGAAATAAGTTTTTAATAGCAAAACCGCATCATTGCAAATCTGAAACGAGTTAAATCTCGTGTTTATCTATCATCATTATAAAAGAAGCAGAGGGTCTCACTTGAAAATATTGCGTTATTTCTGGATTGGCTGCTGCAGCTTCAAACAACTCAACGCAGGTGTTGCCAGCCCCTTTCGAGCCGGCCCCGATACCAGCAATTCAATTTGCAGCACCGTGCTTGAAAGGAAAAAGAAAAACAACTCGGAGGTAGTCTTGAAATAAGAAAATAACTATTTTCTTTGTCAAAAGTGCCTCACCGTTAATTAAATAAAAAATACAACCCATTAAGGTTGTTTTTTTTTTGTTAAGTGCCATGATTGAACACGTTTGCCACAAAATAAATTTTCTCTGAAAAAAAAAAAGCGCAATATTTACGCCGCGAGATACAGTTTGAGTAAGGAACATTTGTAACACCTTGGCACGTCTACACTTGAAAAACAAGTCTTTCGGAATTGTTCATCGAAACGGTGGACTCGCACAAAATAGTTTTAAGTACCTATATAAAACACACGCGTAAAAAAAAAAAAAGCAGTTACTTTTAAAAAGGAGAAAAAGAAAGTACAGCAGTATTGAGGTTACGAGAGTTACTTTCACTGAAGAACGATTCGGGGAAGCGCCTGTATTTGGGCACATCATCCCTAAAGAGAAGCACCAAATGGAACCCCGTCGAGTTAGTTATATTGAGTCTCGCGACCTAATTACTGCGCTAAACATTTCTTTTACAAGTATTTTTTTTTTTTTTTTTTTTTTTTTGCAAACGTGTTCTATCAATCACTTTAAAACATTTTTTCGGGGGTAGTTCAGCGTTCATTTTAGGGTGACTCACATAATCCTTTCGATGGAATCACAATAGACCGATCTCACCAGCTAGTTTGAGTACGCCACCGCTGCCGATATGCATCGTGAGAGCTTTAGTCTTTCTGCACGCGCGACAACCCTGCTGGAGGTCTGCGCGAGCAGACCACGAGGCAGCATGAGATGTCTCGTTAACTGGCGTCTGCCTCCTACTAACTACAGTTATGGCGGCGTCACGCATGCGTGGAACGCTTGGTAAGATCGGTCTATTGTACGAGGTAAGAAAGCAAGTTTAATTGCTCAGTGAGTGCTCTCTGTGTTCGGTCTTGTTCCAGGAAGCGGCAGCCGCAGCTGCTGCTGCAGTCCAGCAGGTGCCACACGCGTCACGGCGGCCTCCGGTCAGAGGAAACACGTCCATTGGATTCATCAACTCGATGGCGACACCGGCCACCATCGGCAGTGGATTTCACAGGCTGTGAAGAACTCATTGACAATTACACTCATTACGGCAAGCGAAGCATAGTCATAGGATATGTGAATTTTTACTTTGTTCAGTTTGTTTTCTGTATATAGTGTTTAAATGTTTCATATTTTGTTTTGGTATGCATTGTGATACACCACTGCTGTTGGTGAACATCCTCAATAAACAAACAAACAAATGAACAAACAAACAAAGCAAGCGGTTATGGATGCTGACCTTAGCTTGCACATTAAAATCAGCAACATGCAATGAGGCTAGACAGCGCACATTAAAAATGAAAACAAGAAAGAAAAATGGACATAGCTTATGTGCCTATTTTTTTCGTTCGCTGTTTCCTCTGAGGACGGATATGTTTTGACTCATTTTTATGACTCATTTGATATGTGACTTTTATTTTATATATTTATTAGTTCTCGTACACTCACGATTTTTAATTCCTTTTTGTACATATCTGTTTTTTATTTGTCCTTCTCCCCCCTTCCCGAGCACGACGGTAGCAATCCAGCGTCATTTGGTTAACCTCTTCGTCTTTTTATGTATCTAATAATAATAATAAAAAAAAAAAATTGTCTCAAAAGGTTTGGGGAGCCTTGTCAGTCTTGTACACACACATTACTAACAAACGCAGCTAGCTTTGCGCTAGCTGCATTTGTCAGTAAATCCCACTAATCATTCCACTCAGATGTTCTGACGTTCCCGCGCGCTATAGTCTCCTTCTCCTCCCTCGCTTTCTGCACGCATAGAGTCACTGACGTCTCAAGAAGCGGAGTTCCCACTGCGTTCTTTTTTTAGCCGTTAAGGCAAAATTGCAACCGCGAAATCGCTAGCAAAATCGCGCCATGTATGTATGGATGGATAGATGGATTATATCGGCTATGCCCTTTGTAACGGGCGGTAGCTTGCGCCACCTAGCCTGAGAAAATGCTTTCCTCCCACACCTGAATACGCTATTTCTTTCTCTCTACATCTCTGCAACTAACAGCCGAGCAGGGGAATGAACCACCAGGCTTTGCACACAGTCTCCAGACTTACAAAGTACCGTGTTCGGAATGTGGAAACAGCTTGTCATGACTTATATACGACCCCTATAGTATTCCTGAAACGCGATGTATATGCAATTAGTGCACAGACACGGTATACTGTTCCCATTTTCGCTCCTCACCAGTTACGGTATAGTAACTGCAGTGTTGGGAACGCCAGGAAGGTCCTTCAGTTATATCTCCTCCTACAGCGCAAGCTTTCTGCCTTCGATGATGCTCCGGCTTCTCGTT
This sequence comes from Ixodes scapularis, assembly GCF_016920785.2. Classification (NCBI taxonomy): domain Eukaryota; kingdom Metazoa; phylum Arthropoda; class Arachnida; order Ixodida; family Ixodidae; genus Ixodes; species Ixodes scapularis. The sequence goes on along the minus strand of NW_024609839.1, from coordinate 64,974,363 downwards.
AGTCTGGAGCACTTACGCGCAGCAGCCAAACAACGACAGAAGTCAGCGAGCACGTGCTGCAGGCCGAGCGTCCGAAAGAGACACCCTTCTGCTCTCATCCTGTCACGTCGATTGAGATAGTTTCCCTGATAACGCCACACTCGCACAGAGACGCCATTTTCTTTAATATTATTGAGAGGCGGCATAAAGTTAGGTTCGTGGTGGCGGTTACGCGTTACAAGTAACTACAGTTCCTGTAACGCGATGCTTTGTTGTACTAACGCATTAACGTACCCATTACGCTTTCCAAACAGAAACGAGTAAAAAACAAAATTAATACATCTTCAAAAAAAAAGAATACTTTTAATTTTTTTTTTTTTTTTTTGTGTTAGATCAGGACTCCTTGCATTCGTCCCACACACATTAAAATTGTCTTGGTCCCACATACAAAATCTAACATTTTTAAGCCATGGCACATATGCATACTAGTAACGTCAAAAGAGTTAAACGTTTTCCTTTATAAATAAAAAAGTAGCGCGAAAGTAACGTGCACTACTTTTTATCGGTAACGGTAACACGTTCCTTTTATTTTGAGGTCACGTAGGTCGGTAACACGTTATTTTATATGAGAGTAACGAGTAGCGTATTTCATTACCTTTTTTTTTTCGGTAACGCTTACAACACTGTCAGTACGTCCGACAGAAACAGATAATAATATAATAATAATAATAATTTTAATTTGTAGAGGAGTTTTACACTGAGTGGCTTGCTTGGCTAGAACAGAAAGGCGAAAAGCCCGTACTCTTGAGCGTCTGCTAGCCAGCCCCTCGGGGCAGGAGGAGAAAAATGACCGCATCTCCACGTCGTGAATGATGTTGATTGGGGCGAAGCTCTGGTGGTGCTGATGATACTGATTTTATTGTTCATACGTAGTGGTGATGGTGCTGATTCTTTTTTTATTGTATTGCTCATAGGTAGTGCTGAGTTCCGGATTGCGTTTCGACTTCATTATTACAGCTTTAGGGTCGGTGAAATGCAGAGCCAGTGGTACGTCTCATCCTTTCTTATTGTTTTCATTCATGTCAGAAAGAGAATTAATGTGTGGTATGGAACGTGGTTATATACGCATTTGAGCATTTGACCGCAACGCCCTCTCGTCTAAAAACGTTGAGCCAATGCATGCAAAGTTTAACGCGATTATATACGCATTTGACCGCAGCGCCCTCTCCTGTGTAGACGTTGAGCGGCTACATGCAACGGTTCATCCATGACATCCCCAGCTCTTGAGTTACTACCACATCTCAGAGTCCCCCACTCGTCCCGCAGTCGTGGCCGAGTGGTTAAGGCGATGGACTAGAAATTCATTGGGGTCTCCCCGCACAGGTTCGAATCCTGTCGACTGCGCAAACATTTTTTCTTTTTTTAAAAAGACAGATGGGATGGCAATCGATGTGAGCACGGACGCCGGACGGACAAGACTAGACCCTAAGGAGCTTCGCCCCTAAAACATAGCAGAAACATCGGAGCAAGAACAACATTATGAGCCTATTAAGCACCCTGTACACGCTAGAGAAAGAGTCGCGAGAATGCGCGGCGAAGGGCGGCTGATTCTGTCCGGTCAGTAGGGAGAGGGGAACGAACAGACTAGGGGGCTGCTAAGAAGTCCCTAAGGGCGGCGGGAAGCACAGATTTGGTGTGGCACACAGTGGGCGCGAGTAGCGTACCTGGCCATGGCCGGATCGCTTCCCAATTTGGATGTAGGAGTTATGGGGAGTGCCCTTCATAGAACCGTCGAGCACCCGACATAGGAGACAAACACGAGCCACAGTCCGGTGTTGCTGAAGGCTCTGCCATCCAAGAGATTGAGGTCGAACCTCGTAGGGGGGTGCGGTGGCACGCCGGCCCAGCATGCGAGAAAAAAAAAAGGGTTCTGGTGGCTCGACGCTGCACGCCTTCAAGTCTGTGAACAAGGTGGGCCTGAGAAGGGCACCACACAGAACAGTCCTCAAGCCTATAGGCAGGAGCACGGCAGAATATAGTTTGCGAAGCGCTTCAGGTCCCCAGGCCCTCGAGGCACGGGTGACAAAGCCGAGAGTTCGGCGGGCTTTGAAACAGTGTTGGTGATATTCCGGCCGAACTACAGAGAAGAGAAGACAACTCCCAGAATAGGAAGCGGCTCAACGACCGCAACTGGGATGCCTCCTCACAGTGACTAAGTTGGATGGGAAGCAGGACGAACATTGCCGAGGCGCATTGCGGCACTTTTCTGTCGGCTTATCGCGAGGTCGTTCGTTCTAGCCCAGCAAACGACCTGATCACGAAATCCCTGGATGCCTGACACAGAGTAGGGAGTCATTACTGGGGTCAAAAAGGTGGTGTCATCTGCGTACTGGGCAAGCAGACATTCTCTAGATGTGAGCATGTCGTTGACGTATACCAAAAAGAGTCTGGGCCAAAAATGTGCCTTGGGGTATCCCAGAGGTGACAGTGAAGTTGTCAGAGACCTCTTCATGGAACAATACGCGGTGGACACGGCCAGTTAGAAAGTGGCTCAACCAGAGTGACATAAAGCTGCACACCCCGTTTTGCGCTATTTTTTTGGAGGAGGATGGAGTGGTACAGGGGATCAAAAGCAGCGGACATATCCAGTTGGATCAAGCCTGTCGGCGTACGGTTGTCCAAAGTGTTACAGACATAGTGTGCACCTGGGGCTCTATGCTATTCGGCGGGTCCAAGCCGGACAGGGAGTCCGGGAGATCGCCGCCGTCCGCGATTGTTCAGCGGCACGGCGCAGACCAATCACAAACGGCGGCGATCTCCCCGATTTCCTGTTCCGCTTTGTCCCGCAGTTTAGCATAGGGCCCCTGGAATCATCAAGCTTTTCTGGATATAGGAAAAGCTCTGATTTCCAGATACATATTTCTTTATTAGTGTGCCAAAGAAGAAAAAGTGCCAGGGTGTTTCGCGTGGCTGAAGCTGAGAGACTAACCGCTCATTCACACTGGGAGCGGATCCGCGTTCGCAAAGCGGTTGTGAACGCGGTTGTATAAAGATCCAGTGCAATTGCACGCGCACTCGATGACATCAAGTGCGCGTGCAATTGTACTGGATCTTTATACAACCGCGTTCGCAACCGCTTTGCGAACGCGGATCCGCTTCCAGTGTGAATGAGCGCTAAGTTTGGTCATAAAGTACAGGCGACATGTAGCTGTGCGTCGTTAGTGTAAGACAATTGTAAGACATGTGTTTATTGTTTGGTTGGTAGGCGTTTGGTATGAACACGTTTAATTAAAAAAGATTGAAAAGGTTTACATCGATCATTTTCTTTGCGTTCTTTGGACGATCCAACTGGCCTTTCCTTCACTCCCTTCGCGTTATCGATTCACCATTTTGACATCAGATGGCGCCAGGCTTCCACTGTGTTGGTTTGTCAGGGTTGGAACTTTGCAGGGTATCGAACGAAAGCGGAACCAAAAGCTGAACAGAAACAGTTACTTTTCCGAAAACCGGGATGGTACCGAAACGTTATAATTATTGTACCAAAGAATAATTTTTTGAGGTTTTTGGGTTATTCCCGCGTCTAGATCACCTATGAAAATTACGTCCAATTCGATCATCAACTGTTTCTCACCAGACTTTGACACTACCATTGGCCATCGAGGATTGGAATTCACTACCCCACAACATCGTTTTTATTAATGATACTACTAAATTTGCTGAAGCCATTATTTTCTCTTTATCTAACCTCCCTAGCTAGCTTACAATGTTATAATTGTGTTTACTGTTCTATCTTTTTTTTTTGTTCTATTGCCACCCCCCCTGTATAATGCCCCACGGGCCCTCATGCAATATAATTGGGTACACAGCGGTAGTAAAGAGGAGCGGATTGTATAATTGCTTAAATTATCAGGTTAATTTAGCGCTCTTCTCAAAGGGCTGGCGGTTTTTTGAGATAGCCAAATTGAAAAAAAAAAGATTTTTAATACATTTAGGTTTTATTCTTCCAGATATGCTATTTCTTGTTTATACATAAAAAATAGCTACTGGAAAACCGTAAATGGAGGTTTCGCCAAAACCAACATTTAAAGTTTCCCGGGATCTTCAGTGGGATGACGTCATATGTGGTATCAACCTGCATCGAACAGGCAGGTCAAAAAACAAAGCACTTTGCGCATTCTTTTTTTTTTTCTCTCGTTTTGCTGGAGTGAGTTATCTCAGTATGCATTTCACACCACCACACGTCTTGTCTCCCGCCGGGATCAGGCTGTAGTGCTAAGATTTGGCCCAAATTACATTTCACATCTCGTTTCTAGTGTTGTGAGTAAAGCCTCTCAACCTCTAAAAAAAATATAGCTAGGCAAAAAAAAAAAAAAAACACAAAAAAACACAAAAAACCGCTTTTAGCTGTAATATGGTTTACTAGTTCAGATGTGCCAATTAATGTGTTGAACTAGGTATGACATTTATTGCCTCTAAACCCCTGATTCTGTTTATTTTTAACAGTAACTATGCACTTTGTGTAGCATTAATAAGCCCGAGCAGGTCCTTCGGTGCTGTATAAAAGGGATGTCAAGTTTTTCTTTCAGTGCTGAAATGCTGCTTTTACGTTTGAAGTCACAAATATAAAATACGCTGCTTTATCTTGTACATATCCAAGTAATTCTATTACCGTATTTTCCGGGCTATAGTCCGCACCCGGTGTATAGTCCGCAGGGGCAAATCTGGGGTCAAGAAGAAAAGATTTTGCTTTGATAGTCCGCACCCGGTACATAATCCGCACCCGGTGCATAGTCCACCTGGTGCTTAGTCGACACGAAAATCTTCTCATAGATGGCACACCTTGACAAATGTCTGCTTTCTCAGCTCACAAAGAAGCTTGTATTATACATAGATCATCAATAACATCTCTTTCATTCATAAAATCCGTCACGTCTCGTCATAATCAACGATCCTGAAAAACTAAACTTCCGTATAGTCCGCACGCATAAATAGTCCGCACAGCCAGAAATTTCAACTTTTAACTTTTAAACATGTATAGACCGCGGACTGTAGCCCGGAAAATACGGTAAGAATGACTGATGGGGCTCCATACTGGCGAAGCCAATTTCAGCTGTGACATAATGCGAAACAGCGCAAAAGGGGCAGTACACAAAGTAGAAGGACACAGGACATACGCTTACTAACAACCAAAGGTTTACTATAACGTCCATGCGCGCACAGTGGCCACCGCAAGCACAAACTCTTCTTTTGTCTTTTGAAAGAGATTAATGCTAATAAAGAACGAAACAGCGGCGCTATACTTCGTTTCACCTTATGTTGTACCGCAGCGAAGGCTAAAAGCGCGAGCTCATAGCGTTGGCTGTCGTTCTTGAGTCACGAGAGCTTGTGCCGCCGAAATGTGCCCCAGAGCAAGGAGCTCGCGCTTGTAGCCTTTCCTGCGGTACATCATAAGGCGTTGGAAAATGCGTGACCAGAATAAATATTAAAAAAAATATTAAAAGTTTTGCAGCGGCACGAGAAAACAATAAGATCATGCGCTGCGTACACTCCACGTTCGCACCACGTGCATACCCCGTTCAGGACAGAAATTAGACCCTTACAGATCGCGTGTACAGTAATTGTAATTCCCTGTTGGTCAGATGTACTGACGCGACACTAATGCAGTGATCTGTTGCGCGTGGAAGTTATAGTAAACCTTTGGTTGTTAGTCAGCGTATGTACTCTGTCCTTCTTGTACTTTGTGTCCTGTCCCTTTTGCGCTGTTTCTCATTATGTCGTTCAAGCGACGAGCCCAGCAAGGTATCCTGTCTCCGCTGTGATTTTACGGTGGGATTATGGGCAATGCGCTTTGTGTCTTCAGAATCGAACTTAAAATGGCGTTTAATGGGAGTTAATGTTCTGCTTGCTTTTGTGGCTATGCTCGTTATGCGATTTTCTCACGTAAAGTTTGAAGTAAAAAGGCGTAGCTAAGTATTTGTAATTTGTAACTTCCGATTTTATGTCGCTATAAAGTACGTTGATAAAATTTTGAACTTTTTTTGTTTTATTGTAAATAACCACAACAGGGCTAGAAAAGGCGCGTTTTAATACGTCTTTTACAATAGGGGTAGTGCGCCGAGTGCGCTGTAGCCCACTCGGTGGCCGAGTGGGCTACAGCGCACACCCAGCTCGACGCGCGTGGAGCGAAAGTTCGCGCTGCAGAACCCAGGGATCCTGGGTTCGAGCCCCACCCCTGCCCGTTTCGATCTGGATGAGCATCGTACCGGCGTGCGGTCATGTATCACTACTGCGTGAGCACGTTAAAGACCAGAGGTTAGCAGTCATACTGCACTGGCGAAATTGCTCATCTAGAGTGTAAACCAGCGTCGCCCCATCCTGGCAGACCGACCTTACGCTGTAGAGATCACTAAAACGTCCAATTTGACTTTGACTCTGAAGGGCACCGCTACAGTGTCCTTGAAAGTTTAATGCTCGTGTTCGTAGGGCTAGCTGCGAACCTGGGAGGTATCCTCCAACTTTAACGAAAACGTCGAACACAACCAGGTTGTCGCTGTTCCTAACACTTCTGACAGCCAGCGCAGCTCTGGAGGACGAGAAGGTTTGTAATACAAGAGAACGTAAGATCCGCAAACCATCCGTTTTCTTTCACACGCTTTAGAAATTTCCTATGCGCAAACTTTCTCACAGGTTGGCCGCTATACGTACTGGGATTTAAAGAACGCGTCGACTAAACGAAAATGCAGATATGAATCACTGGAAAGCGCAATCTGTGCCAAAACAATATCCCGTGTTTTTCTCTTTCCTCATTATTTTTACTTCTGACAGTTCTTACAGAATCAAATCAGGCAACGAAAAAGAATACTTAAGGCCTTTGAGTGTATGATGTGAAAGCCAGACAGACTCCTCGACTTGCCTATTCTCGTGATATCCTTACAGGGGCAGTGACGAACACACCCCGACACGCTCTCAAAGTAGACTTTTCCCAAAACTTGTTCCTTGATCCGGCTTGTACGTTACTATACAGATTGCGACACAGTTAGCTCACAGAAGCAATCGCAGATTTGTCCCCAACGCATAAAAAGAAAACAAACAACAAGAATACCATACTAGTGTATAGAAAGCGGTCACCGAAGGAACCAAATTAGACCTAACATGTTATAGCTAGTTGCAAAAAAAAAAAAAAAAAAAGCGCCGTTTTTGCGTTTATGTTAACTCTTCCCGAAGTGTGCATCGTCCATTAAAGTCGCATTATGTCTTCAATGATAAACTATAGTCCGGAGGGATAAGTAAATATAAAACAAAATACGTTTACAGCTCACATATTCTAAAGGTGTTTGTGTTAACCTTTGTGTTAACCAAAAACGGTATGAGGTGACATCGTCCCGACCTTGCGCTGCCGACGGGAGATATATCACAATAGAAGAGAGTTTACGAACGCTTAATCTGCCGCGTGCTCTCACGTGAAGGAGATTCTAAAAACTAGCCTGCCTCTTTGTTTATGAATATGTCACGCCGACCATTACTCTCACCTAATATTCAATAGAAGCATTCGTTTGTTCATTGTTATTGTTCGTCTTAAACACTGATCAAAGGTGCCGCTTGCTTCTATTGAGATACTCCCCATATTCGCATCCACAAAAACAGCTGCGAAACCGTGGGCATTCTCCAACTTCGACGCTTGTTTGTGTTCAAGGGCGAGAGCAAATGATAGTGGACGTTGACAGAAAAAAATGTTGAACAAAGTCAAATTGTTGCTGCTCGTAACCCTTCTGACAACCTCCGCAGCTTTGGAGGACGGCTATGTTTGCGATCTAAGAGAATGTGAGTACCGCGAATTACCCCTTTCCTAAGATATGTGTCTCGAAAAATTATGTGCGCCTACTTTCCCACAAGTCACCTCAATACATTAATCCGTTCTGATTGATGGAGCGCGTCCAGCGAACGAGGATGTTCAATGAACGGTCCAACTCAAAACCTAAGACAATGTTAATTTTTTTTTTTTTAGCGCCAAAGTTTTTAGTTGCATTTGCAGCTTGGAATTTTAACTTCCAAGCTGCATTTGCCGCGTCGGTGATGCACCACATCACGGGTCGGTTGCACGCGCGAGCACACTCCACGTGTGCTCGCGCGTGCAACCGACCCGTGACGCCAACCAAAGCGCGTGCACTTAGCTCTTACCAGGCGACAGTGTCATTTACTACTTCTATTCGCAGTTCCAGAAAAACAGACGGCACCTAGTGAGAAAATATTGAACCGGCAAGAAATGGCCCTTTTGGAATTTCTCCTCGTCGCATGTGGCTCCGTGATTGTATATTGTTGTCGGCGGTCGGTGCGATGATGGCCACCGAAGTGAAGCGACGGGATCTGCGTCGGTTCTGTCCACGACAACAAAAATCGCCGCCACGACAGGGTCGCCGGAAAACCACGACTCAAAAAGTCCTAAGAATTAAGAGCGGTATATGAGAACACTAGATGACTTTTTCATCGCTTTCCCGGCCCTGAAAGCCCCTGAAAGTAATTGTTTACACCAACACATTGGCGGAGGTTTTGAAGGTACTAATAATGACCAGCGGCAAACCATTTTGAAGCCAATGCTTGCCCGCTTACACCCTAGCGTTATGGGTGACGAGCTGACGGCCTCTTTTCAGCCGCCATGTTTGTCCAGAGTGGCGACCCCTGCAAGTCGCTCACGAATGCGGTTTGCGGGGAACGCCGCTACACTTTCCTCACCGTAGAACGTACAGGGATCGATCGGGAAAATGAGACCCGGCTTTTCGGACCGCATTGAGAAACTACGTATCGTTGAAGCTGAAGCTCAGTCAGAACGTGACGCTAGCGGTGGTGATCAAATGCGAAAGTTAGAGCGCATGACGTTATCTAAACTAAAAAAAAATCTATTTTTTATAAATTGACGTTTAATTACGCGTAATCGTAATCTATCAAACCCGCTAGCGTCACATTCTCACGGAGTTTCCGGATTCTGCAATGCGTAGTTTATGCGGGACGAAAAACCGGGTTTCATTTTCTCCATCGATCCCTGTGTACATTCGCGTGTATGGGCTATCAGATGTAAAAGCAACCCACCATCCGTATAGCGGTACCGGCTTCGATTTAGTCATTGATGGCAACCTTGACTCAGGCGTGCAGCGTGTTCCCTGTCGTATACATGCATACCTCAGCGAGCACAAGGCCGTGCTCTTTGTGATCGAGGAAATAAAGATGGTGTACACCTAAGAAGTGCGTTACCATACGCGCAGTAAGCGCTCTCGTTGTGCTCTCCTCGAACACTATGGCGAGAAGCTGCAGGCTCTTACATATACGGTGGCATTTCTTTAGGTCATCCCACCCCTCTGAGTCACGCCGGTCGTCACGTCGAAAGGCACGCGCATGTGCGGGAACGTGAGGCATGTGCGGGAACGTGAGGCGGGAACGTGAGGCTTTCCTTATCGCGCTCATGCACGGGTAGCGATAAGTATGCGCTCACTGGGCGTGCCGCTGCAGCCTTCGCAATGCCTCGCAGGAGGAATGAGCAGACTAGAGCCACTAAATGAGCTGCGCTTAGAGTATCGGCACTCCGTTCCCCGACATTGTTGTGGGCGCCGCCATTTTGGCTCGTATGCAGAGCAGACGCAACTGCCGATTCTCATGATTCGAAAGTGCGACTTCCTTGGCATTAGGTTCGGTGTTAGAAAGGTCATGTGATATTGCTTTGCTCTGTCGCGAACTGTTTAAACATTTGTGGAGGGCGGAAAAGCGTTTCCTGTGATTTCAGATAAAGCTTCAGATAACTGGCAACCATGATGTTAAGACACAATATGGCCAAGTGTCGTTACTCTGAAGCGTAGCTTATTTAGTGGCGCTGGAGCAGACGAAAGAGAGCAGGGCTGAACGGAACCAGCGTGGTACACTGAGTATACGACGTTCCACATACACAGTGCCACGCACTGGAAAATAACTTTAGGCACGATGCTCAATGTCGCAGTGCTCAATATTGCAGCGCAGACTGCTGCTTATTTATAAAGGTCTAAATTATGTTCAGGCTTCTCATTCGCCGAGCGTCCTCCGCAGATTGCAGCGATTGGCCCTCCAAAGTATTTTAGATGGAGACACTCTAGATATCTTGGAGTGTTTACGCACAACGCGGAGCTTATTTTTTCCGTCAAATAAGATCGACTATGGAGTCTAAACGAATCTATTCTAGCGGGCTCGATATTTTGCGAATGTTGCGAAGTGTGTGCGTTATCGAAATAATGAAATTCGCGATTGGGAGTGGTACGCTGCGTATTCTTTATCATATAGGGTGATATGATCGCGGGATCAATGAAATTTCGCAATCGAAACGGGTACGCTGTATTTTTTCTATTTAACGGTAATCCGTATTCGCGCGAAAAAGTTCTGGCGATACTCTCCAAGTCGAGAAATGCGCCTAAATTAGGCCCTCGCGATAATTACGTTGTTGACAGTAATCTGAATCCTCTCTCGCATAATTTTCTTCAGCACCACTTCGAATGCGGGTTTTTCATTTTTGTAATTTTTGAACAGACTCCTCAGTTTAACTTCTACACATTTAGGGCGGAATTTACGTTTTTAATGCAAAAGCAATAACTGGTCCCGTGGAGCGAAGCCGGCGTTGTCTGTAACCGTCCGCAGCAAAAAAAAAAAAAAAAAAAGGCATTAAAAAAATTTTTTTTATTAATACACACACAAAAAAACAGAAAAAAAAAAAACACAGCAACTCAGATGCCTCGTCGCCGAAGCCGGCGGGTGCGCTCAAGGTCAAGCGGACGCGCTGCAGGAAGAAAACACAAAGAAAAAGCACAGCAGCGCAATGCTTCGTCAGGGAAGCCGTCGTGAAGCCGGCAGGTTTCACCGCGCCTGCGCAATGGGGGTTAGTGACGTCACAGCCGGAGCGCCGTGTGCGATAGGAAAACGTGGCGCGCTGCTTTTAACAGTGCTTTCGAATTCCTACACGTAAGCGGTCTAAAGTCTCTCTGCCGAATTTTTTAGCGGCGGAAACATTCTCACCACTCTTTATATACAGTATATATATATATATGTATTTTTAACACAGACGATCAACTGATCATGGACTGCCGCAACGAAGTTGGCGAGACGCACGAGTTTGTACTACCGACCGAAGAAGAAAAGGCGAGTGGGGACAAATATTTAAAAAAAAGTCACGACATAAGCTCCTAAATGAAACCAATGCGAACAGCAACCGACGGAGTGGAGGAGACCAGAGCCCGAGCACGCGCTCCCCCTCACCCTCAATTTTTAGCCGCATAAGTCAGCACATAAGCAACGCTTCGAAGTACCGACACTTCAGCCATAGATGGACGGTTGGATGCCAATGATTGTATCTTTCATAACGGGCGGTAGCTTGCGCCGCCTAGCCATTTGGTGATCAAAATCACGGTTCCCTGTTACCTGAAGCTTTATCTGAAATCGAAGGAAACGGTTTTCCGTCCTCCAGAAAAGTGAAAAAAAAAAGTAAGCGACGGAGAAAAGCGATATCGTCCGAGCTTCCTGGCACTGTACCTAGAGCTCTGAAGGTCACACCTTTTCTAAATGGTAACCGTATATCCTTCGTTTCACTTGAAGTCCAGCCGAAGGCGAAGCTACGAGCTGAGGGATCAATCAGACAGCGTCAAAAGCGCACCATCATGGTGTCCGTCATGTTCCTGTACGTGTTCTATCATCGCTGAACCAATCATAAACAGGAAACGCTGTCGAGACCGGTTATAACCAAGTCAACGGGAATCGGAAATCACTTCGTTATATCCGCTGTTTCGTTATAACCGACTGCTTATAACGAAGTGCAAAAGGGAATGGCAAATCGTGATCGCTTCGCTGCAGCCGCTATTTCGTTATAAACGACTTCGTTATAACCGGTTTCGACAGTGGTACGCTGCAACTCAAGAAGGTAGGGCGAGGGAAAGGAAGGCCGGGGAGGAGGAAGCAGTCGGAACGCTGGAGAGAGGAGGTGGTTTATCCCTCTCCTCTCCAGCGCAGCATCGGCTTCCTCCTCCCCGGTCTGTCTTTCCCTCGCCCTACCTTCTTGCATTGAAACGGACTGTAGTGACTTTCGCTTTTGACGTTGCTTGATTGGTCCCATTAGCGCGCAGCGTCGGCTGCGTCTGAAAGTTAAGATGAAACAAAGAGTATCTCCAGTTGCATCCGCCCGGCACTAAGCACCACAACGTCGGCGCCTACAACATAATTGGGGAATCGAGTGGCATTACTCTAAGCTTGGCTTATTTGTGGAGTTCCGTGTTTTCGGTGTTTATTTAATTCTTTTCCAAAGTGATGAAAAAAGTTTCTGGTGCTTTTTCCTCGCAAATTCGGTGTTGTTTGTGTGAATTGGTTAAGTTCTAGCCAACTTACCAACACCGAACCCGCAAAAAAAAAAAGAAACTAAACACAAAAACACCCCCAAATTTGGATAAGAAAATAAACATCCAAAACAGGGAACCCTACTTATTTAGTAGCTCTAAAGACAACCTCGTGCGAGACGACACTTGAAAACGCTGTTTTTCAGGTAGCTTCACTTTTCTTTTGACAATATTCCTTATTGAAGGGTACTTACGAACGAAAACGATAGTTTTAAATGTGCCACAAGTCTCGAATTCCTATACAAGCACTTTCGAAACTACCCCGAAAAATTTTATGCTAGCCAATAAGGTTTCGGACACTACCTACACTCTTTTCTTCTTTATTTTTTCTGGACAAACAATAAGTCCCCTTTTCAAAGTTCGTCAAGCAACACTGGCGGGCGCCATGTTTTGGGCGTCACTTTCCGCGCAAAGCGTGTGACTGGATCCGAACTCGTGCAGAACGCTGACGCGGCGCTCTCGTCGAATGCATGCTCAGAGTGCGTGCCTAAAATATGGCGTCCACTGACAATCGACGCATATCTGTACTGGATGTCTCAGACGTTTCAAATATGGTCCATTGAAACGTCACGCTCACCCGGTTACCCCAACAATAGATATATAGGGCGGCTAACAGCGGATTTAAGCTGTAAAACGAGCCGAAATAATTAGCGCCTGCGCATAGAACGCTCTAACTGTCGACGAATACGCTTTGAGGTGGTGCATTTTAGCAGATAAAATTATAAAACGTAGCTACCTTTTCCTATATATATATATATATATATATATATATATATATATATATAAACGAACTTGGCAAGGTCAACGGCGGACAGATGCGCAGACGACCGTGTCAGCGATGCTTGGTAACGTGTGGCGCCATCTCTCGATAGGCGCCGAAAAGGAGCTTCATTGGCCTCATACAATCCATCAAACAACGCTCCAAGTTTAAAGCCGTGTAATACCACCTTAGACGACAAGGACTCAAGGACTGCGTTTTTCACCTTCCAAACTTTACGAGTTCTGAATCCACGCAGTGCCACCTATGCGGAAAGCAAGTCGTCTGCTTCGTGAGCAGAAGTTGCGGTGACGTCAAAACAACGCCAAAATCTTATTGGCTGATTGGAAAAAAAAAAAAAATAGTGGGTATACCTTAAAGCATCTCGCAATGAGATCTACCCACTATTTTTTTTTTTTCAATCAGCCAATAAGAGCTCGGCGTCGTTTTGACGTTTGGTTGCGTCGGCGTCGACGCCGAGCCGGTCCTGCAGCGTCTCGCGACAAGCGCGACGCTAGCAAGCAGCGACGCCAAGATGGATGCGTCCGCCGTTTTGAAGAGGCTCTCGTCGAGTTTTAGTGTGTTTTTTTACCGCTTGGGGTAGTTCAGAATATCCGCAGAGGATGCGCATGCCTCATCTTGTAGGTGGTACTGAGTCATGCCAACGCTCGTTTCTGTTTCAGAACATGACAGATATACACAGAGAGATGGCCGAATGCAAGAATGAAACCGAAAAGAAGCTAGCACCAGAGACGTTTTGCAAGGAGCCTTACGTAAGCGCGCACACCAACGGTAACCCCGATGTTACGCGCCTTTGCTCGCTCTATTTATTGTTTTTTTCACATAAAAAGACGTGTTGATAATGTGAGACAAGCAGAAAGTAAATACCATGTTATGTGGGGCCCAAGTTCGTCTGCTTCTTCTTTTTTTGTGGGGGTTGTGGTGACGTCAGAACGTCGACCTCTGACGTCACCACAACCCCCAGCAAAATGAAGCAGACGAACTTGCGTTTGGCATACCCGGCGTCAACTGTTTTGCGCTACATCTTCAAGGGTAGCGTATCTTCCACAGCGCTCCAGCCACGCACTGTTCCAAGAGCTATGTCTTCGTCTTGTCGATTCGTCAGTATGGAGCACTGCGGAACCTACGCTAGCCTTGACAACTTAGCAGAAAATAATTGACGCCTCGCATAGAGTGCAACAAGGACATTCCGTCATATGCAATGGGAGGACGAAAGCACTTGAGTGAGATTTTTTTTTAAGTGCAGCTATTTTTGTCGAAATTTAGTGTACACATTTCCCCCGATAAATTCAGTAGAAAATAGTGGCGTCACGTCACGTAACAGGACGCCACGCTACGTGACACCATAATCAGTCCCTCGCTGAATTTAGCGGGAAAATGTCGCGTCGCGTCACGTCACGTAATGACGTCACGTGATGGCGTCACGTTACCTCGTGTGCGTCACTTCAGGTCACGTGATATCATAATATCACGTTACGCCACGACTTAAAACTGCGACGCCAATTTCCCCCCGGTCACATAAACATCATAGATATCACACGCTGCCATATACGTTTCATTTCGATATGAAGCTAAAGCCACCTTGTACACACCATGTCTGTGGACATTGGCAGATTGAGCAACGCAGCGCGTGACGAGGCCTGAGGATAACATTATCCGAAGTCCGCCATTGTTTGGATAAGTATTCTGAGCTTGTATTATGCAGAAGGTCTGCGTCACCCTTCGGCGTGAAATCGGCTCAGCTTGTGCCTACCGGGGACGAGTGTTGTTTCAGCGCTCGACGAGGACCTGGATCTAATCAGCGTTCGACGACCGCAGTATTTTGTTTATTGGTATTTTGAAAAAAAAAAAAAGTCTATTGCCATGTTTACGATGTCTCGCGAAGTAAATATTTTGTATTCCTCTGTTTCAGTTTCTCACGCTGGGAACTTGTTACTTGGGTAAAGACGACCTTAAAACAGGGGTAAGCGGTTCTTCTTGTGGTTTTTAGTATTTATTTTACTCGCTTTTTGCGTCGTGTTTGTAGGTCATTCTTTAAGCATAATATCCGAAATCCATGAGAGAGGGGACTTTTGACAATTTAAATGGTAGTCCCAGTTCGATTTTACGAATCAGTTTTGCCAAAAGCAACACCAGCTATCTGTACAGAAAAAAATGATTAAAGTAAAAAAAAAACTGTTTTTTGCACACACTCTTTTTTGAAAAACTATTTTTTTTTGTTATAATAATTAGTTAGAGGTTTGCCGAAGTTTGTAATCAATATTGACGTCGGACGAGAAGGGCCTCTGTTCATGGTAGATTTGTTTACGTCACTTCAAACAGAAACAGATGGCTTTTCCTCGCTTTTGCAGCATCGCTGAGTTTATCATCTGGTATTTCCTGTCAAAACGATTCAAAATTTTACTATCAATAATCCGCTAAAATGGCCCCCACACTTTGTTTTTAGATTGTGTACAAGAGTGGAATAAATCAGGAGCTTCCACTTCATGAGGTCTTCATGATGTTTCAGGTGAGTTGAGCAACATTACTGGCGCGCATTTCATAACAAGCATTGAGAGTCCCCATTAATTGGGCATGCCGTTTAAAATGCGCGCAGAGATTGAACGCAGCAAATTTTGCTTACTGATATCAATAAGCAAAGTAAAACAACAACAACAACAACAACAACAACAACAACAACAATATAACCTTCACCATAAAAACAAAAACAAGAAAACGTATTCTCTAATGGGAAGCTGACGTAGCAGCCGGTCCCATAACAGCCGGTCCTATTAACGAAGTCGGGTTTTAGGCCGGCCCGATAATATGCATTGTATAAATGTATATGTTACGAATAAAGCTATTTAATTATATTTTATATTATTTCACTACTGCGATACATGCAGTGCGTACCCGTGTTTTGCACTCACTATCTCAATAAGTTTCTTTAGATAGCTTTTGTACTCAAGAAATTGTACGTTGCTTACCTCTGCGACCATTGGTAGCAAAGCTGCAACCTCTGTTTTTTGTTTTTTTTTAGTTTTTACGCGTTGGAGTAGTGTTGTCGCTCGAGATGTTCAAAAAAGCCGTCATAAGCCAAGAGTCACAAAATCGTAATAGTTATTCTATGAAATGACCGCCATTGCGAAACGTCGGCCAAAAAGAATAGCTACTCGCAACATTAGCCACCCAAGATCACCGAAAGCAAATCGTTAACCAAGAAAGAAAGAACTCGCACATAATTGATTATGTTATGAGTGACTGCACTCTAGAAAAAGAAGAAAAAAAAAAAACGCCCGTGCGTTTACTTTTTCGCGCAACAGTCGGAGAGCCAGTCACCGCAACTTACGGAGGCAGCTCAGCGAATGACGTTGCCGAAACATATGTTTAGACCAAAGAACGCAGTCTGACGGTTGTGACATTATGCAGTGCAAAACGTCACGCTTGCATTGCTTAATGTCACAACTAAGACTGCGTTTTTTGATCTAAACATATGCTTCGGCATCGTCATTCGCTAAGCTGCCTCCGTAAGTTAGTGGTGATTGGCTCTTCGAGTGCTGTGCAGGAAAGTAGACGCACGGGCTTTTTGTAGAGTGTAGTGTCGCCGGTAACTTCAGAAACGGAGTCGTGAGCTTCTCATTATCGCCCCACAGCCACTGAGATTGCTGCATTCGCCGATAAGAACGCCAAAGAACCAATCACAAAGCAGAAAGCGTGAATGAACATAATAAACCACGCCTTAGGTTGCGAAAGCTTTCGGCGACTAGGCTCCCGCTTCGCAGTGTGTCGAAAAGCGCTTGTCACGTGACTGTCTGCATGAATCGTCTACCGTCCTCGCGGTACATTTAACGATGTCCGGTGTGGCACTTGTCGAAATGGTTGCGTGCTTGCTTTGGTTCGGATAACCTGGAGCGGCGGCTTTCCCACAAAGCGATTGGGAGACAACCAATCGCTGCAATTTAAGAAGGGTGCTCGGTGCATGAGGGTCTAAAGATATGCTTAAAGCCCCCCCCCCCCCCCCTCCCACCAAAATAAAAAAAGGGATAAAAAACGCCTTGTGCTGTACATTCCAGCATAGTGAAACGTTTTCGTTTTGCTGAGTAGCACAGCGCAAAATCTTTTTCGTGTTAGTTTTGTTTACACGTATTGTTAGCCGCGTCATTGTCCGAGCTCGCTCCATAGATGGCAGCGATTGACTTTCCCATGCGCTTTGCGGGAGGGCAGAGGTTCCTATTACTCCAGATAGACTGCAAGGGTCTCGAACACGCGGACCGCGTGTTCGAGACTCTTGCAGGCAACCGGCTGCGAGCGCCCGTTCCCATGCCTTGAGCGCTAGAAATGGCATGCGCTGTAATGATCGAGACGTAGCTCTGCTGTTATAACATATTTACGTAGTTACTATTCTGTTTTAATTTGCCTTGTGTGTCGCTTTAACTCTTGCTTCCTAGATTGTTGTCATGTTAGCCACCTGTAGGACGACTCCGCTACTGGGCTGCAAGCGCGAGCACTTCGTTCAATGACGCACTTCGGATACTCAAACTATCGCTGAGCAGAGCAACTCTCAAAAATAATCCTAAGAGATAAAGATTTCTGCCTTATAAAAAAAAGAAGAAAACCGATTAAGCTACAAGTATTTTCTCAGACTGCTGCTCTCAAGAATCCTCAGGGAGGCAGGAACTGCCGTATGAAGAGATTTTCTCCCCTTTTTCAGACATGTTATGCTCGATTACTTCCCGAGTGAATTGATCAACAGAAACGACAGTGTGCTTGCTCTCGGAGGCGCGGTTTCATTTTAATTCTTGTTATCACATCTGGCAGGGGTCCAGAATAATCATTATAAACAAATACAAGCTGAAAATGTTATTGACTAAACTGCAAATCTACAGAACAACAAGAAAAAAAATATAGAGCACGAGGTCCCTCCTTTACAAAACTTCTTGAACCCCTCCGCATCCGTAAGTTGGCCCTCGTCCTTCTGGGGGTGTACTATCTGGCCCCCACGTCAAATGAGCTTGAGACCCCTGAGATAGAGCGTAGGACGAGGAATTTGTCGGTCGAGGATGTTAAAGTCACTTGATCCTGGGAAAGTGACGTCACTGCCTTCCCTGCCTGCTAACCGGACGGAAAAAAATACCAACCGGGAGACGATCAAACCTCGCAAGGTGATTGGCTGATCTGTCTCAGTTACCTTGGCTATCTCCATTTCGGTGCATTCAAATCTCTGCACCTTCGAAAGGGCTGTTGTAAACCACTCGTGCCAAGATCGCCATGGAGGATCATCGTACTGAAAGAGTGCCTTGCCAACATAAGCGTCGTTGGCACCACGCACGAAATCAACTTATCAATCATGCTTATCTTCAAAATCTCTTAGCGTGATATTGCTCTTCTTGCCTATTTAAAGACAGAAAAAGTATTTTTCTATGTCTCCAAGCATATACGTCACATGTGGTGGCAGTGCGAAGATTTGCACTTTTTTTTTTTGCCAGTGTATGGATACCCAAATCTAAGTATGCAAGAAACGTCTCTGCAGAGGCACGCATCGCCAGCGAATTTATATCGGTTCACCAAGAGTGGAGAGATCTAAGAGAAACTGCTCGTTCCATGAACCAAAATGGCGACCATGCGGGGAGCTTGACGCTACATTCCAATGATCCAGTTATTTTAGATTGTACTAGAGAACCTAGAATGAAGAAAAAAGGAACAACTCAAACCATGATGAGCATTCCGGGGATTTAGAAGACAGCCTCAAATATGTAGCGTACAAGAGCTTATGAGACTCGTTACGCTGACAGCGGACTAACGTCTAGAATGGTCTAGCTCCCCTTCGGTGCCTGTCTAACTTTTTTTCCTCATGAACCACCACAAGGTTGCCATTAGAGATACACCCAGGTCAACGTTACTAGGAGGTGTCAGTTTGGAAACCCGCTTCCCGGCGTGGCGTCATTTCGTAGAGGACGTGAAAGGCATGCTGTGGTCTCTCTATAGGATCGACTCTCCGTGGTGTGTCGTTGTCGACGTTGTTCCTCGTGTTTTAGCTCGTCTCATCGGTGGCTCGTCGTAGGCCCGTAAGCGTTCTTTTCTTGTGCTGGGAACTTTGAGTCCTTCTCCGATCAAACAGAAAGCACGCCTACCCACTGCGCTCCCGGCTGTCGCAGCGGGTGCCCCACAGGCGTGAAGTGACGGGAAGCGCCACTTCTTTACCACTCCGAAGGATGCTATGTGCCTGAAGGTATGGCAGAACGCGATCCCTGGGTACATGTTCACAGTCACATCAAAGCACTATGTGTGCGATTCCCATTTGCAGCTCGTCGACATTAATCGTCTTTACTTGCACGTCACAAATTGGCAGACAATTTCGATGGCCAGGGGCCAATGATCATTAAAGAACGATGCCGTGCCATGTCTGATCCCGAATGTCCCCGCACATCTCTTGAAACAAACCACGAAAAGCAGCCATAATGTGACAATTACAGATGAACCCGAAGCAGACGACGATGTCAGCACACGAATAGGCACGCGCAACGACGTTTGGTGGAGAACTCCACCCTGCGCGCACAGAACCTATCTCACGTAAAGGGGCTTTAATCTTAAAGCAGATCTGTGTATTCGGAGAGTTTGGCCATACATTGGTTTGAATAGGCGAGCATCTCGGGGCCAACCACAGGCCTCGAAACAGCCCCTAGCGGTGATCAAGAGCTCTTAATATGCGACTTGATTACTTTAAGCCGTTTTAGCGTCGCTCGAGCAAAAATGTATAACTCTTGGGGACTGAAAACTTGGCGCATGTGAGGGTTTGGTCACGTCCATATTCAACGGTAGAATAAACGAACGTGCGCTCCGAACCAGGCCCGACGTGCTAGAAACAGCGTCTCAGCTGAGACTGGGGAAAAGACAGCACTGGCAAAGCCAGCGCACGAGCTGAGCGGGACTCCAGCCGCGTCTCAAGGCGCTCGTGCGCCTCAACATATGCACTGTTTTCTTTCGGCCAGTCTCCGCTGAGACGCTGTTCTAGCAAGCCGGCCGAGAGCAAACTGTCACGGAGACGCCGAGATTGAAAGCTTCTATTTCACGCTTTAAATGTCGTTTAAAATATTGTAACGTCTCGGTCTGCTCATTGGTCGGCACTGTGTCGCGCTTTTAGTTTACGCTCTAACCGCGGGGCGAGAATTCGGCGCTGGCGGCGGCCTTTGCACCGCCTATTGGCCAAAGCCTTCCAATGTACGGCTCTGATCTCACGGCAACGGCAGCGCCACTGTTTCGCCAGCTACCGCAGCGGCTCGCGCTCCTCCGGCGAATGCCGCTGGAACTCTCAAACTGGCCCCATCTAGCGATGTTAAGTCAGGTCGTGATAGTTATTGAAGTGGCCAGACTGAATTTCTAAAAGGGTCTATCGCGTTCTTGCACACAGTGATTTGTAACCCCAAATGTTCTGTTGTTATCCTCTTGTGCCTCCAGGATTGCGTAACTGCTCGTGCCAATCTTGTACACAAAGATGAGCTTGAGGAGTAAGTTCAATCTTTCATTGTACAGTATTGCAAATTTTTAGAAGAGAAAAAAAAAGTGGTGCACAATATCTTCGATAACAATTCCGCGTATTAATGCATAAACTAAGTTTATGGAATGTGGTTATTTCTGCCACGTAAAAATCTTTTACATTCAAAAGCAGAAAAAAAAAGTTTGTGAGTTTGCTCTTTTGGAGAACACGAGGACATTCAATCGCGGGGGGTAATAGAAGGATCCTGTGGAATGCTGACGCTCAGATTACGATTATACTGAACAAACGTGATGTGCACAGGGACAATGAACTTGACGCTTCACCTGCACACTGTGTCTATGCCCGTGGTATTTTGGAGATCTAATCGTGTTCTGAGCTTCGTCATTGGCTGAGACGCTTCTATTGCTTCCTTTGATTGCCTGTCTCCGTGTTCTGTAACAAAGTGACCTCACATGCGATTTTTTAAAAGGTATGTTAGTTACGTCGTCTCATCGATATAAATATTAGTTTCGTCATGTAATAAATGTATTTACTGAATTAAAATCGTTGAAGAAAGGCATATTGAAGTAGGTACAATGATTCGCACGCGATGATCGTAAAAATACGCCTTTCCTTGCGAATGCCGCAATAAAGCACTATACTTTCTAGAGATCAACTTTTGAAATGTGACCGAAGACATGCGTAAACGATCCCGACAGTGAAGATGGATTGCATCAGTCATCGAGCCTTCTATATCGTAATCATGCAAAGGAAACATTTGAAATATTCAATTAATCGTCTTGGTTTGATTGGTGTCACAATCGTCAACTGGGGGAAAAAAAAGTCTAGGCAATGTCGGTTCATTTGGAGATGTATTTATTACGTATTTTCTCACCAAGAAGCACGGAGAATTTTGTCTGTTTTGCTATATATGCAAAACAAAAACAAAAACAAAAAGAGAGAAGATATTAAAGCCTGCTGAAAGCTGAAAGGAAGTCGTGAAATGGACAATACAAAATGCCGCCACCCCTCCCCCAACCACAAAAAAAGAAGATAATTTTATCAGTTTAATAATAAACTACGCAGCGCCGAATGATCATTCTCTGTCCAAATGTAGCGCTATCAGTCAGAACCGAATTCACAAGCTTTAGAAGTAACAATTATCTCATTCAAAACTTATTAGCGATTTTCTGAAAATTTTAGTCTTAAAATGGAGTCTGACGAAGTCCTCAAATATGCAGAGTTAAACTGCTCAAGGTAACAAAAAAATAGGCTAGTTTTCGAGTAATTCAAAAATAAATCGTTTATAACTTTTGAATAATGTAACGGTAAGCTCTGAAAGTTTGGCATCCGGTTCGGATTGCTGGCATTACGCTTGGGCCCAGAACTGGAGTTAGACGATGCGTAGTTTATTTTTTGCGAAAAAAGAGTGTATCTTAAATTTTTTTTTTTTTTTTTTTTGGTGGGGGGGGGGGGGGCATGTTGTAGATTATCAAACGAATTATATACTCACGCTAGAGCGCTCACACACCATACATATCAAATATCACGTGAAGTTACGACTTCACTTTAAAACTAAATGATATTGTTTGTAGTAGAATCCTTTATATATTACTGCCAAGAAAGCACTTACTTAAAAAAAAAAACATAATTCCGCGAGCGTAGTTAGTGTGTCGCGTTGTTCCGCTTTTATTCTTCACTCAAACAAGAATCTGGTGCCTCTGCCCTCCTGCAATGCACAGTGAAGAGCCGATCCCCGCAATTTATGGCGGAATATCGGATAATACGACAAAGCTAATAATACGTCGATTCCTAAAAAAGAAGTGAAAGCCATTTGTAACCCTGTAACGCCTGTAACGCCCTGTAACGCCGAATTAGAGCCTCGGGGGGAGGGGCAACGTGATCTGGGGGGGGGGTCACGTGACCCCTTCTTCCCGAGGTCACCGAAGGCACCCGAGGTCCTCCCAAAGGAACCCGAGGTCCTTCCGAGGTTCTCGGGGGTGGGTGGGGTGGGGGGGGGGGGGGGGGGGCGGAAGGCTCGCGGTTACGCCGACGCCGACGCCGCTCAAGGCGGAAACGGGCGCCTAAAAGCTGCGGTCTAAAAATAGCCTGCGCTGTGAATTTTGTCCACGACGTTCCCCCGGGGGGTGCTATACCAGACGGCGGGATGATAGGACTGAGACATCGCCGCCTGCTGCTATTTGTCAGCGGCGTGACGCTGACCAATCGCAACAGGCGGCGATACCAAGGTTCCTTTTTCCCGATGTCTTGCATAGTCCCCTAGGCCCAGTGTCAAGGAGCAGATTTTTTTTTTTTTAGGTCTAAGCATATTTTTAGCCACGTCATTGACCGAGTTGTCTCATAAATTGCAGCGATCGGCCCACTCAAACTGCTTTCCGGGAAAGTCAGCGCTCCAGATTTTTTCTTTCTTCAGACTGTTGGAAATTGGGTTCTTTTTAATTATGGCAGAGGACGTTGACTTTATATTTCGTTAGCTGTCCCGAATTGTCTTGCCCATAAAAGTGGAAACCGTAGAAAAACGAAACAAGGTCATATGTGCTGGTGCAGGAACCCATTAACTGTCTTCTTTTTAGATGCAACTTCGACTTCACACCCAATGAGTCATTTTTTACAACCTGAGATTCAACGCCGTTGGTCGCATTTTCTGATTTTCTTTTTTTTTAGTTGTGACCCTAACTGATCAGAGACACGTCTTCAAGCAATACAAGGTTATTCAGCGAAAGGTAAGACTGGAAACGTGTTCTTGGCAGAGGGTTGAGTGAACCATGAGCGGATTTAGGGAGGTTCCTAGGAGGAAATGCAAAGTTTTTGAGGATAAAAAATATTAAGTAAAAAAAAATATCTGGGCAACGCTTCCCCCATCACGTCATCTGTCTGCTAATTCCCCCCCCCCTCCCCCCCCCTCCCCTCAGCCTTACCCATAAATGCTCTCTTGGTGTGAGCGTGCTTTAGACTAATAGAGCACTGGTTTTAGTTTTGTGCTACGAAAGTATACGGACAGAAGATCAGGTGCCTCGTCGTGACAGACATATACAATAATTATAATCACAGATTGTGGCCAGTATTTTTAACTGTATAGTCGTGCTACTTCTTCATTTAATAGTACGAAAATAAAATGACAGTGTTTAGTCAACCAAACACCGCCTTCTTTATATAACCGGAATGTCGACTATTTTTTTTCCAGGTTTTCGCCTTGATTATTGATGCAGTTTTTCACCGACAATCCTTCTAACTATAGAAAATTATAGCTAAATAACAAATTGTTTAATAAAGATCTGTTTGCATACGCACTGTAAGAGTGAATTGTTTATTTAATAACATACCCGTTTGGAATAAATACTGTAATTTTTCATATAAATTTATATTAAGAAAATCGTGTACAATTAACTAAGAACCCAATCATTCATTCACGTGCATCAAATTTACGTGCATCAAACATGATTTCAAACATCTTAAGGTAAAATGACACATTTAAATCACTATGCAAAATACATCAAACATTTATATTGTAAATATGAAATTTCCTGAACCAATAAGAGCTCATTCTGCTAAGCAATGTGAAGTATCATGAAGAAATTACAGTAGGAAATTTGACCAAACGGGATTCGTTGGAGCGTAGAGGAGGAAGCATACAGAGAAATGAGGTCAAGCTTTGCGGGGGATTGCTGGTGCAACGTGACGGGTCTAGGCAGATCATGTTTCACGTTTGGAGTTGGGTTCGAGAAGTAGAGATGTAAAAACGAACGCCGTGGAAGTTTCTAAAACCCTCAAACATTACGCATTACAATTGGATCCTGACAAAGCCGGATTTAAAATAACGCGAATGTATGAAAACACCTGTTTTGAAGGGTCAGCAGACGGCAGAAGATAACTTCAAAACAAACTGTTTTGGAGTTATCGTTAGCAGACGACAGAGGAAGACGCTCCTCTAACACTTCCCCGTGGTCCCACACTCGCGCGGCGTGGCCAATGGGAACGCTCGATTTCTCTCTCCTCGCGCAATAAGCAAAAATATTTTTTTTTATCTCCGCTGCGACGACAGCCAACAAACGGCGACCCCAAAATCCCTGCAAGGTGTCACCCGTAACGCTATCGCTTTCAAAAGCTTGTGCAATTTATCATAAAAAAATCCCCAAACATTTTGCGACCGTGCATACAAACTGTCTTCTGTGCGATGTACTATAGAGCGTGACAGAAGCTTTAGAGTACCGAATACGCTGGTACTCGCCCGAACGCTCTGCAGTTCTTGGGAATCGCAGGTCCTAGGGAACTCCAGGTAAATCTTGTAGATTCCAGGGAATTCTAGGAAATCAAGTAAATTCTAGGTAAGTTTTAGGGAGTCTACTAAATTCCAGGGAATTCTAGGAAGTCGAGCCGATTGAACTTTTTGATTAGGTGATGGTGGCTATGTAGGCTATGATCTAGAATTTGAACGCAGACTCGCAGTCCGGTAGGTTTTCTCGTTAAGCGACATAATCTCCCAGGTGTTTTCTTACATCCGTTTAACTTCATTGCCCAGGGTTATCATCTCACAGCTAGAGTACCCAGATTTGATAATGCTTGCAAATGCTTGATGGGGGTCACCTGGGTTATAGGGGATTCCGATCCCATAACCTCCATTTCACCTCTCGTCTGCGAGAGGTCAAATGGGAGAAACTTACAAACTAGAGATGGCACAAGGTACCGCGAGGAAAAACTGCCACACACGAAGTCTATTCCTTCAGGTGCGCACCCGGTATTGTCAATGTTTAGTAGATGATGCATTCGCCTACAGAGGCTTAATAGCTTAAGTTGGCGAGAAACTCACCAAAACAATATGAAAGCAGGTCAATAACCGTAATTATTTCTTGATTCATGACTCTTTAGAGATGCTGCGTTGAAGACCAGGAGGCGAGAAACAATTATTGCATTATACTCAACTGAAAATAAGATCACATGCACTCATGCCCCCTTATCTCTCATCACCATACAAAAAACAACAACAGCAACAACAACAACAATGGGACCTTACATGCATTTTTCATAATGATGACCCTACTGATTAATAGGTTGTTTGACCATGGTTGTGTGTCACACGATTTTCACCTTTCATTAAGAAAGTTCATATTTAGCGATATTCTATTTATATAGATCTTGCGCACATCTACATTATTTTGTGTGTTTTTATGTGTATAGTATTGATAATATATTGTCTTGAACTACTAAAACTGTAAAGTCCCCTGATAAAACTTCTTAATTTGCCAATATTTCTTAATAAATGTTTTCCATAAATAGAAAATGGGTCGTGTCTGACCATAAGCTTCTTTTCAGTAGAGTTACTACTAAATAATACTAAGGGCAGTCGCCACTTCTTGTGACGTAGTGAGACTTAACCCCGTACAAGGGCCGGATAGGCACAACACCAACCGATTGGGATAGGGTACGGTACTCTGGTTATATTATCCCTTTTACGTCTCGCCTCATATCCGGGTTATGTTTGATTGCTACAAGCCTATTTTACCATACATATAAATGGTTTTGTTGTCGTCTATTAAGTTTTCGCGGAGCTGATGGTCCTTATTAGTAAAGCTTCCCACATAATGTTTCCACAGGATGAGCGTCACTGACAGAACCGGTTTCTATTACAAGTTGCACAAAATCCGTCTCGAATGTATAAGGTGGTTCAAGTCACCAGGCTCGATCTAGAATGCACCGTAAAAATCGACGCCTGCACGTAGCCATCTAAACTTTTCGTCAAAGGTGTATTCACAGGTCGGTTTTTTCTTGTAAAGTTACAAAGCGTAGCTCTTTTTACGTAAAAAATAAGGCCAAGAAACTTGCCAGGGTCTACGGCGGGCAGCAACTCAGACGACAGGGGTCCAGTAGCGGGGTGTGTTTGTCGTTCGTATTGATAGATGGCGCTACCTCCCAATCGCCACGGCTCGCGACCACCGTGGTTTATTAAAATGAATATAATATTTTTGAAATGTACCTTCGGTTAAAAAAATGAATCCGAACAATAAAGTCAAAACGTAAAGCGAAAAGAAAAAAAAAAAAAAAAAAAAAAAAAAAACGCGTCTGCATAACGGCGGTGCTTTTGCTGCCAACGGATTTTGTCTGCGTGTCGTCTGCTATCTTTCGCTGGTTGGCTGCACCTTCAGACGCTGCTTCCGACACCATCTATCAATACGAACGCCAAACACAGCCCGCTACTGGACTTGGTCGTCTGGGTCACCGCCCGCCGTAGACCCTGGCAAGTTTCTTGGCCCTATTTTTTACTGAAAGAGAACTACCCTCTGTAGTTTTACAAGAAAAAAAGACCGACCTGTGAAATACACCTTTGACGAAAAGTTTAGATGGCTACGTGTAGGCGTAGATTTTTACGGCCCATTTTAGATCGGTGAGCCACCTATATTATGTGACTTTACGTACGGTACCTTGCATTCCTCGCCGCCTGGCTACAGTGGCTTAAAGGGGGTAGCGTAGTTACCACGTAGCCTCCACCATGCGTCGGGAACGGCCGCTCCTTGGAAGACGATGCAGGTGGCGCTTCGATCTGCAGCTCCGTTATGGTCACGTTAGGGCGCCTCGATCGGCTGGAGGCACCCTAACACGCTTCGTAACTAGTGTAAAGACCTCAAAAGCAATTATTTGTTTCCATTGAACTTCCAAGGACATGATTAGTGTTTGAAGGTGAATAAAAATGTGAAACTAGCAGACGACAGTGTGGTCGACAGCTGCGAATCGGCCGGAGCTGGCCAGAGCCAAGCTGACCAAGCGGCCAAGCCGGAGCCATAGCCGGAACGACGGCGCTGCAAGCGCCAGCGCCACCCGCGGTGGTCTTCCAACGGTGTGCCGCTTCTCCGGTTTCGTTCGTTACACTACCCACTTTAAGTCACTGTAGTCTGGCCCCAATAAAAGGAACACCGCTTGAAACAACAACAACAACAACAAGAACAGGGGAACTAATTTAGTGATTAAGAGTAAGGTGGAATTATCCTTACACACGCTTATTTGCACGTGAGAGGTAAACTAGGATAAATCGGTTTTCTGAAAAATATCATTCTTTATAAAAATTAGCGTTGCTGTGATGAAGTGTACCCAGAAAGTGCCTTCTAGACATTTCCAAAGGAATGTGAATTCAGGCAGAAATAATGCTTACGCAATCAAAAAATAAACCTTATCAGTAGAAAAAGACAGCAGTAAAACACAGTAAAAAACGGTTTGCGTAAAAAACAAACAAAAAACGTAACCTGTTTTAGTTTTTTTTTTTTTTTTTGATGTTATACGGGAGAACATTGTACGACAACTCCAGTTCAGATGCTCCCATTTTTGAAGATAACTTACGTGGAATTTCCAACCAGTTTTACTTACATTTTGCCGAAACTTCCCCCCCTTCTCGTATATAAAGTCTCCCTTAAAGAACATATACTGGAGCAAACAAAATACAAAAAAAAGGTGCTGATTTGATTGCAGAAACTAATACAGTGTTTTATTTCACAATTTTGAAATTTCTAATAGAAGCGTAATTCCACAAAGTCGAAACATGCCGGGAACGTCAGGTGCGTCGTGTGAGAATTGAGTGAGTTGATTACTAAGCTTTGAGGTTTCTTTTATTAAACCTATATCGATGTGATTAGTGGCCAAACTACAAGATACTTCATTTGGAAGTTTATAAAAGACTCGGTGCAAAAAATAGCATCTTGTTTTATTTATTTATTGCTGTAAACTCCTCCTAACCGAACGTTTTTCTTTTTTTAAAGCAGTGAAAAAGAAAAGAGAGAAACATTCAAGATGATAAAAGTTTGGTTGCATCTTTATTTTGGTGTACTTATTTCCTGACCTCTAATGTAATGCCCGTCAGGGACCTCAAGCTATAATAAATGAGGATGATGATGACGATCATATAAAAAAAAGAAACTGAAATTGGGCGCATAGTGGAACGTATCAGTTTCCTAAATATTAGGTACATTAAAAAAGATTGCAAACAGACAGAGTGCTCATCACAAACTTGTTTATTGAAAACTATTGGAAAGATGCACACATAACGTAAGACAACGTAAACTGAGAAAAAATAATGATATTGGTCATGGAAGTGCTACTTAATAAATTTAGTGACTTGAAAATAGTAATCGTTCTTTGTTATTATTTTCTCAATATTATTTAACTCTTAAGATGCGTCATCTTCTAACAAGGGCTTTAAGGGACTGCAATTCAGTAAACGTGTGCGTTAAGGAAGCTTTCTCAAGATTGTGACATATTCTTGAGACAGTTTTTTTTTTGTTTGGGACGCGCTGTCAAGCACTTCCCAATTCACAACGTGTATTACTTTTAGCTTGTTTCGCCTTTACATCTTTTAGACGCACAATATTAGTCTTTTTCAGAGTCTCACTCAAAGAACTTTATTCAGCTTGAACGACTTGGCTGAATTTCAACAGTGATGCGGAAACGAGAGCTCTTTGTATGGATGTATTACAAGTTGGTTCATAAATTTATACTGCACCATTGACCGTTAGGAGTTGTTCCAAATAAGAGTTTTGCTTGAAAGGGTGACGTGTATGCGGAAAGAAAACCATTCAGAACTTTGCCATTACCTTCTCTTCTTAAGGATATTTATTGTTGTACAAACTCGCCTAGATATTTTTTTTTCCTTTTGCTGTTGAAAATAGATGGACGACTTTGAATATACCTGCATTATGGCGCCACCTATTAATCGAAGCTGTAATTACTTGGTCGTGCAGCCACTTCCGGAAAAGTGGTGCCATCTTCTCGGAACGCAGCCAAACAGACGTATAAGTGTTATGCCGAGGTTAGCCGTGGTCGTCAGTGTGGAACAGGCAAGCGTACAATTTTCATTTCACATAATCCACCCTAGTAATATACTTTCAGGAACTCAATCATGGTTAAATTCTTCCATGCGTTTCTATATCCTATTAAACTCCCGTGTTAAAATTTTACTTTTTTTTTCTAGAGAAAACATATTTTTGAGGTAGGCTATATCTAATTGTTTTGTAAGGAACTCCTGAAAAGGTGTTAATAAGTGCAGACAGCTGCAACAATCTAGGGTGTGACTTATCATCTACACGCTTTTTGCACACTGATTCGTTTTTTCGCGTTCTTATCCGCCAATCATTTGCAATATTGCCGCCCACCAAACGATAATAAGGTGCTATGGGACTAAGCAGTCGACGACAATAGGAAATATTATTTGTGCGTTGAAAAGCTTTCGCATAGACAAATCTCAAGCATCGAATGTTTAGAAACTAATTTGTGCTAGATAAAGATAACCCAATAACCCGAATAAAAAATCGCGAATGCACCGAACCAACATTTATATACCTTTAACAACCTGGACCGACAACCAATGTATGTCTTATTCGCTACTAATACACATATATAATAAACAAATTCCAGCCTCCCAAGAGATTATGCAGACCCCTACTTAGTAGCGCGCCGTTCCGGTCTCTCCGAGCCGAAGTGTATGGACTCGCAAATCAAGCTCTCCTTAGAACCGCTAATTCAGCGACATCGCAGTGGCAGATTTCTGCGTAGCGGTAACTGAATAATAACGTCGATCATCGGAATCGGCGAATCACGCTTAACCAGAAAACCTGGGCATTACGGATGGAAACGGACGAAATACAAGGAAAGCTAGACTTATTTATTTATTTATTCTTCCAATGAAAGTTGAGAGCTTTCGTTCCTACGGCATCTCAGAGGTTAATGACACTGATTGATTGAACAGGATCGCAGCTTTTGAGGGTTCATTACCCTTTTACGGACACCCGCCGCTGCACCTGTGGGCCGAACGATACACAAATTCATAACCGCAATGGTATAAGGAGGCCTTGCTGGACACTAGCCACCTCTTACACGCATGTGTTCCAGCAGCGCGAGAATTGGATTGTCACAAAGTAAGGTGAGCCGCGCTAAACAGAAGAGGGACCTTGAATTTATCGCGAAAGCGCTGTATAACGAAGAACTAAAATCCTGAACACCTCTGTGGCTATTGTTTTTTTAGCGGAGATGTTTATACAGCTGTAAAATGTTCACGAAATTACAAACCAGCGTAGGATGTTTAAAGCCCAGCACCGGCGTGTTTGTCGCTTTAGAAAAGCAAGCAAAACATGCGTCTTAGGTAAAAACGCTGCAAGTATATCATTGAGCAGAAGCGCGTTTCCTCGACGGTCAGGACTCGGAATTGAAATTCCCTTTCGCGTGTTGCGATAATGCCTAATTGTTAAAATATTTCTGTGGGTTATTTTTTTGCGGTTTGTTGTTATCATGAAAGAAAGTTTTACTTCTTGCCGTCGGACGTCAACAGCGGAACCTTAAGGTATCTTATTGCTGTCTTGAGTAGCAGAGACTGAGCACTTTCTTCTATAGGTTTGAAATGTTTCTCACCTTTCTGTCGATGGCAAACGTGTATAGATATATATATAACTTCTTTTTTGTGTGTGGAGACAACTTGCCTCAAATTTTGAGGTTGATTTTTGTTCGTTGATTGTACTTCCTTTTTTTTTCTTTTTTTTTTTTTTTTTTTGCAGAAGCGCATATTCAGTCTGACTAGGAACATGGTACGAGCAAGCATCATCACTCCCGCTTTGATCCTGTTGCTTTTGGGTGAGTTAAAATAAATGATACATTATGCGGCTGGAGTTCTCAAACATTTGAAGAATGTTTAGTGAACATTCTGGGTTAAATGACATGAATAAGTATGCACGTTACAGGTGTTCACGCATTGTGCCATAATACGTGGCTAACCGCATAAACATGTAGACTGCGCGGCATACAGTCCCCGGAAACACAATAGCGGTGCTTCCAATTTCGCACGCGTGTTTTGCTCTCGGATTTCCAAACGAATTTTAAAGTTTGAACGACTGAGCACACTCTATAAGAGGCTTAGTTAGAGTGATCGATTTGCGCCATGCAGATGGTCAGCTCAAGCTATTCATTGTGCAGGCTAGCGTTGTGGCGTTCCGCACACGAGAGGAAACTCCAGATCTCAACACTCGTCGGAACAAGGGCTCCGGCCGTTACGAAGCTGAAACGCATGTTTCATCATAAAATGCCTTTCTAACACTACACTTCATATACAGCCCATGTGTCTACTTTCCCGTACAGCACTCACAGAGCCAATCACCGAAACTTAGGGAGGCAACTGAGCGAATGACGATGCCGAAACATATGTTTAGACCAAAAAACGCAGTCTGAGTTGTGACATTGAGCAATGCAAAACGTCACTCTTGCATTGCTGAATGTAACAACTCAAACTGCGTTTTTTGGTCTAAACGTACGCTTCGGCACCGCCATTCGCTGAGCTGCCTCCGTAAGTTGCGGTTAATGGATTTCCGAGGTGTTGAGCGGGAAAGTAGACGCACGGGCTTTCTTTTTTAGTATAGAGCATAGTTCTGGGGCTTTGCGTTTCTTGAAAAGTTTGACAGGCGATGTAATCGAGCATATATTAAAAGGATGGAGATATTTGCCCACGACTATTTGTTTTTTTATTTGAGCGCCTATGTGTGTGTGTGTGTGTGTGTGTTTTAAATAATTTCCCCAAACGGGCTGCATGTCTGTATCCGTGTTCATAAAAATAACACTACGAAACTAGCAGTAGTGGAATCAAATAACCTCTGTTGTTACTGGTGATAAACTGGCGTCTTGTTCGTACAGGAAAAGAGAAATCACACCAAAAGGATTCCGTCGCAATAATATATATGTATTTTTTTTTGCGTTTAGGGTATATTCAGATATACTTACGACAGCATAATCAAGTAGCCTAAGACGCCCCACAATGTGTTATAAATTATTCTGCACGACCATAAAATAGTTTACCTAAGAACTGTGTTAGTGTTCGTGAGGTATTTTTATACTTAGACGTTTCATGCATTTTTTATTTTCTTGTCCGTATAAGTGTCGGTTGTAAGTCACCGTTCGTTTAGACACTTCAGGTCAAGCAAGCGTGGTTGTGTTCGAGCTGTTATTTGAGGGACATAAAAAGCAAAGAACAGGAAGCCATCTGATCAAGCTGTCTCAACGAAGTGTTTCATAAAGACTCGTGCGCGAGGACGTAGTTTTGACAAAACGTTTTGTATCATAAAAAAAAAAAAAGAAAACCCGAAAGACAAAAAAGAAAAAAAAAGAATCGGAGAAAGACAGGCCACAGCGCTATGGTGTGTTCCCACTCCTTCCGTGTCTGTCTGTCCGTTGTGAGCGGATAATTTTTAATAAAAAAAAATCCTGGCAACTATAGACCGATGACAAACAGTTTTGCACATGATTTCCAAGACGGCACGTAGGCAACTTTTTCGTGGTAGCCTGCGCGAATCTGACGTGAAAGTTATTGCACACTCTTTCCTCTCACTTTTCTTGGTGTCCAAGTACAGCTACCAGATACTTTATTATAGTCGCTGACTACTTAAAGAACGTAGGGCGTGACTTCTAATGTTCACGCCTTTTGCTTCGTAATTGGTTCTTGGTTGTTCTTATCGGCTTATACCCCAATCCTATTGGCCGAGGAGCGATAATGAGATGCTTAGGAGTTGTCACGACCCTCGTTTTTTACGCTTGCCCTTACTATACATGGCTTAGATTTTGTATACGTTTGCGGCGGACAGGGTACACAAATTACTCTGCGAAAATCCAGATGCCTCTGCCTTGGCGCGGACAGGTTTTGCGCAGTTTGAACAGCTGGATGCGCCGCGGCCTCGGTTTTTTGTGCCCCTTAGAATCGGGAGATTGGGATTGGTGGCTGTGGTCACCTGTTGACGTAGGCACCTGGCGCGCCAGTCGAGACAGCCGTCTCTGCTGTCTCGGCGAACCCGGTATCTCGGTGCGCAGGCGGCTAGGCCTATCCCCCTTGGGGACGCGCAACTGCGCGACAGAGTGAAACGCGCCCTGCGCATGCGTTCTCTCCTACGCGAGTTGCCCCCCCCCCGCCCCCCCTCCCACACACACACACACACATCGCTATGGGAGGATTTGGCACCTTAGGCGTGCTATCTAATGGAAGTGAGTGGAGTGAAATGCATTCTCCGTAATAAAGTATTTGCAGCAACGGTTGTAAATTTTTGTCATGCCCACTGCAGCCTTCCCACTACGTGTGAACTGCGAGAAGCGGCACGAGCCCAAAGTTGACAGTGCTGTCCGTGCTCAACCAGACCCTGCAAAAGTCGGCGGTTGGAAGGAGCTGCCGGTCATCGGAAAAGCCATTCAGGATTTCCAACGCATCATACCGGGAATGTCGTAGCCCGCCTACTCGAAGAAGCATTCGCGAAAGAGGTGACAGATGGCGTCGGCTGCTTATGAGGAAAGATGCGTAGCTGTCTTGGGATGGGATGTATCTATTGCTAGCGTGACAAGCCATATGACGTATGTTTTCTTGTATTTTTTTTTTCAACGAGTTGTTTTAAGCAGAACTTTTCGTAACGTTGACGAAGAATCGTTTTGAAATACCAACTGCTAAACTCGTAAGCTTGATTTATGCTCATCACTACTAAACTGCTGCTTTCAAAAAGAATTCCGACAACCTATATATGTCTGCTTCGATGAAAGATTCTAAGGCGATCGTAAGAAATACAAGCTATACTATGCCTTTCCTTCGTCCCATCCCCAAGACACTATTAAAGACTTACCTCAATGTGTCTTTTGCTGTTTATGGAGGTTGTTCATTGTGTACATTACACCTATTTTGCAGCCGATATGTTATGCCAAAATATGTTGTCCTGAAATATAACGTGCTGTGTGCTTTTAACTCTAAATATATCTCATCCCGAAAGAAGCTTGTACAAACTCTAGACTCAGGGGCCGGAGCAAGGGGTTGCTTATGTCTAAAATACACGTAGACAATCCAAGACAAGAGTACCGTTAATCGAGGAACGGAATCTTGAAGGTCTGTGTCGTCCTTAAGATTGCGACTCAAAAGGGGACAAATATATATATAGAAATAGACTGAGATCGTTTTCATGTAAGTTATTTAGTCTTCCTACATGACATCCTGATTGCTTGACAGTTATTGCTGCTTTAGAAATCCCAACAGCTGTACTAAAACAAAAGCGGATAATTACGCCGCATGCGAATGTTCATTATACGTTTAACGACCTGCGAACATGTAAGCGCACTAGCGACGACAGAACTCTATGCGACAGCGAACTTGCTTTCGATTGCAATACACTATACGAAAAAAAAATATTCCGGATTAAAGAAAATTAAATAAA
The DNA here is from genome assembly GCF_016920785.2 of Ixodes scapularis. NCBI lineage: Eukaryota > Metazoa > Arthropoda > Arachnida > Ixodida > Ixodidae > Ixodes > Ixodes scapularis. Next base: position 64,939,545 of record NW_024609839.1, on the reverse strand, counting down.
TCAAATTTATTTCATTTAAATCATACTAATTTGATGTAAACAACTGTAGCTATAAATTAGTGCTTCTTAATCACTCAATATCGTTTAAAACATTATAGATTGATCGACCAATCTGTCCGATCACTAAAAACAACGCTGAAGAAAGAATTACTGAAAATTTAATGTACAGTTGAAGCAACAATTTTTTTTTAATTAAAAAGTAGAACAAAATAGCGTAATATTTTTTCGTTCCGATTTGCTCAGAAGACCACTGCTTTGTTCTCCTAATATAAAATTTTTCTGCTTGATGATTCATTGATTTCAATACAAAACAAATGCACTTTGAAAAAATGAAATGATACACAAACGCTCACTAATAATATAAAGTATAAGATTGTTTTTGCGGAAAGGGTAGAACTTAATTCATCGCAGGAAAACCGGTTAGATTCAAATCATGATATAAATCACGCACTTTGAGCACGCCTTGTACATCAGTGCAGCGTCAGCGATCGGCTTGAACTCGGTTTCAATCGCACGCCTTGCGCAGGAATCCATTCCCAAAACATGGCGGTGGCCAGTGCTGCTTGACGATCTATAAAATTTGTCTATTGCTGTCAAATCTTTAGTTCAATTAATGAACGATATAATTCTCTTTTTTAACGCTGATCGTTGTCATTGGCGAGGTTTTGCAGCGGACACCATTGCGATTGATGTACCTACGTCATGACCCGCTAAATTTAGCGGGGAATCCCTGTGTCGTCACATTGGGACATCAGTATCATGTGACATCGTGTCACAACACGCTGCAATTTTTTTTCTTTCGTTTGAGCGAGAAAATTTTCCGGCTCATTTAGCGAAAACGTAGTGTCACGCGACCTCATGGCGCCACGTAGTCCCGGTGTCGCTTGACGTCGTGGGCTCAACTGACGTTCCAGTGTCGCATAAACACCGTTCGCCAAAAACTTGGTGGGACCTAAGTCCGCCAAATTTAAACACAGCAGTATTTAAGTTTCGTAAACGTACGCGACAGTGGCCTGCGTTTTGGCGTATACGACAGTGCGGAGCGTTTCCGCTGCGCACTGCCTTTTGGCGTATGCGGTAGTGTGTAATGTTTCGACTTATCAGAGTTTAATGAATCTTTGCAAGTTTCTTAAGTTCAGGTCAGGGCCCGGTTTGGATGGAACTGCTCACACGATGTGTTGGTGAAGGTTTCGTTCTCCTCTGGCGTCCCAAACAAACTCTTTTATTACGCAGGCAGCCACCTGGAGAGAAGAGACTTCGTAAAACATCGAGTAGCAGTCATTTCTAGTAGGGGCTGTAAACGCGATGAAAGGACATCAAGTTACCACACTGGACAGGACGCATTACATATCTATAGAGCTATTGATATGACAGACCGAAGTTTAGATTTCCGAGCAAACGGATCCAGCTAACGGAGAATATCACAGTGCACTTGGCGGCTCGTGATTTATCGGCATCACGCCCGGAACATCGCTGCCATGCTCCAAGTAGAGAGCCTAGAGTGAAGAGAGGGTGCAAGTGAAACCAGAAAGAGCGTTTGCGATTTAATGGCGGACGCCTCCTACATAGATTGGTCGCAAGTGCTCATGACTTGCGTGGTCGCGTGGTGGCGAAGAAACCCGGGGGAGAGGCGCAGACGATTGTAGTCGATCAATGCTTTTGGCACCTCCTTGCAGCTCGCATTGAAAACGCGGCGCGGAGACCACGTGACCCGCACTGAGTAGTTGGAAAGACTCTGAAATCTAGGCAACTTTAGCGGCGTGCGCCGAACAAGAAACGATGTTCTCCTAAAAGGACGGGACGACGTACGACCCACCCGGTCTATCCGCAAAATAAAACACCTCCACTTGTAAATCATGAAGACGCAGAGCAGGTGACGACTCGCCCCGACACGCTTTTCTTCTTCGTCGCAACCGCTGGAAGTGCAAATTCTCCGGAATAAAAGTTATAATCTCCGCTGCCCAAAAATAACAATAACAAAAACAAAAAAGACCAGACAACCACATTCATTACCTTTATTCGAGAAGCAAGACCGCTATAGCGCCAGGTGAGTCAAGACGAAGGAAACTTTGGGGATCATGAACTCTAAGAGATCTGGAGCGGTTATTTTTTCCCCCGGAATACTCTGGAGATTTCATCGCTGCAAACTGCGCAGGAAACTCGGTGGCTCATGAGGCTGAAAATATGTTTATCATTGAAGAAAACCATTCTGCGCTGCTGCACCGAGCATGGTAAAACATCGTACCCAGTGCCATAGCCCGAACACCTTTTTTTCTTCTTATTTTTCGTAGGTCTATGCATATTCTTAGCCTCTTCATTAGGCGAGCTCGTAGAATGCAGCAATTTGGCCTCCGAATTGTTTTTTTAGCGAAAGTAGAAGCCTCTAAATTTCTTAGTGTAGATATGGTGAATGAGATCTTAAGAACATCAAGGCGGATCATGATCACCTCTCTGGTTTCGTGATTCCTCCTTCGGCGTTCCAGGGGGCGCTTTATCGTTCGCGTTACGCTACCTCAAAAGAGACGCTTCCGCTAGCATCCGTGAGGCGCGACCATTGAATGTTGACATGACGCTGTGCCCAAACGTTCCACCATGCACGTTCCACGGGTGCATGCGGAGCGCTAGTTTGTCTGCCTTTTGCGCAGAGAATTGCTGTGACGTCAAAACGTGAATTTTTGATTGGCTCCCATTGGAATGATAGTGGGTAGACCTCAATGCTAGCTGCCTTGGGGTCTACCAACTATCCTTCAATGAGAGCCAAACAGAGCTTGGTCGTCTGACGTCACTGCAACCCAGGCGCTAGCAGCAGACGAAATTGCGCTCTGCATACTAGCGTCTGTCAGCGTTCATCTGCGTCTTTCCACGCGTATTAACGCGGTGCTCGAAAGGACGCAATGCGACGCACAACCGAAGCGCGACCTAAAACTATCCTGTTTTGCTCGCCAGAGGCGCTGCTCAACACTCGAAGCCTACTGGTTAATTTGATGCACTGAACTCGCTACGCCTTGTATTCCTTAAGTTGTCAGACACGACTAATTGTTATGTTGTTAGTGCATCTAGAGAACGGGAAGTTTGTCAGCTCCAATTTACGTCTGATGTCGTCGCTGTAGATGAGAATACAAGCTAGTGCCGTACGACTGCTAGCCTGGGGTATTTAACGTGCTCCACGCAGTAGGGATACACGACAGCACGTCGGTACGATGCTCATCCAGATCGAAATGAGCAGGGGTGCAAACTAAACACAGGATTCCTTGGTTCTGCAGCACAAGGTTTCGCTCCACGAGCTCCGGGCTGCGGCGCGTTAATATATGCTCGGCCACCGACTCCCCGAGATACGACTGCGAGTTGCTACGGAAACTAAATTCTGTAAGTCACTTAGCTGCCATGGTAGCTTGTAGCTGTACATCAACTTCAACCACCGCGACAAAGTAAAAAAAAAGTAGTCAAAACACTATTGTGTTAACAAAACCTAACCCTGTAGAAACGCCTTGTCATTTGGTTTGGGGATCATCTCATATATTTTTGGCTCTCTTCTACAACCCTTCCTGTGCAGTGCGGATACGAAACGAAACAAGAATTCACAACCCTCTCGTGTCTGGTTGCCCCACACTGCATGGGGATAGTTATACAAGTGCAGAGGAGTAGGGTTCCTTCGGGGGCGCCCTACAGAGGGAAGAAAATTGGCTTAAAAGGGTGAAGAGATAAATAATACATTCGGTTTCTATGCTAGATGGCTCAAGCTACTGCCGATATAAAGGAAGCGTCTATTAGCAACCATCCGCACGTGATGCAGCCTGAGCGGCGAAGGGAGGCAACTGGTTTTGATTATAATGGTATTAAATAGACCTATTGCTATATTACCCAAGCATCAAGGAGAATGCGGGGATTGGTGTTCCACGCGTTACACGCGCACGCCTTCCCCGAATAAAAGATTCGAAGTAAATATCCAAGATAAAGCGTTGACGAACGCGCGTGCAAGATGCCATTTGTTTTAGGTATTTGCTTTAGAAAAGTTACGACTACTGACGCCAGCATGTTCGGCGCGTGGAACACCAATCCCTGCATTCTCCTTGATGCTTGGGTTATAAAAGCAATATGTCTATTGATCCTGGGGCAGAGCCGTAAATGTAGAGAGTTTGGCCATTCGTTGGAAAGTATAGGAGACAAATGAGGAGGCGCCATTGGCCGAAAGCGGGCTGGGCGTGTTCCAGGACGTCTTCAGAAATTTGAATGTGACCAACCAGAAGCCGGAAAAATACCCTGACGGTGGTCGCGAGAAACAAACCTGATAACTGCATCGGAGTAACTCTCAATGACTGAAAATATGGTACACGTGATGTTTCAATCACGTTAATCCAAAATGATGGTGGAAGAGTGCGACTAGCGGAACGATCGACATGATCCGTACGCCAAGCGCCAAGGGCCGGGAATCTGCCGTCCGAACGGTCACACTCTGTCCGCGCAAAACAGAGTTGCGCGGCGCATTCGTTTCTTACATCTTTCTGCATGATCATGATCAAAACAACACGCGCACCCTATTTTCAACCACGAAGAGTTACTACACTTCACTCTTACGCGCTTATTAAAACCATTTACGAACATAGACTTTTGATCAGAACTGTTTGCCGCTACCGCCGCTAGGAGATTCTTTTCGGCTTCTGGTTGGTCAAGCGAGCATGCCAAGCCCTCTTTCCGAGTCTGGTGCACGCCCTGGCTCTGCCCGTACCTCCCATTGACTAAACTCTCTACATATACGGCTCTGTCCTGGGGCACAGAAACGAAATCTAATATGGTAGGCAAAGAATTATATTTTTATCTTTCCGTGATTCAATCCCGGGCTAAAGTCATCATGATCAGCTTCCACGAGCTCGCATGTGAAATAACTCATTTTTCCTTTTTATGGTTAGTGCCGTCTCATGAGGGCCGCTGGTCTGTTTTTCGGAGTGCTGAGCACGCAGTGTGCTTTCAGGCATTTCTTAGAAATTTAAAATAAGTCAGTTGCCTTCTAAAGAAAAGCTTACGTTCCCGCCATCTAAGACAATATAGGTACGTCATTTCAAAACACAAACGACAATTCACACAGGCGTCGAGGAATATTCGTGTAAAAACGCCTACTGAGGCGTAAAATAAGGTAGAAATGGCATTTTTTGGTAGGTTCTATCCACAAAGTTTTTCAGTTATTTTTTTTTCGAGAAGGCTTTGGCTGAAAAATAATGCGATTACATTTTTCAAAAATAAAACGTACTTGCTTTGCAAAATATTGCATTTAGTACACAATTTAAGTCAAGCTTAGTTTATAAAGTTGATTTAAGTTGCAGCTTAATAAAAAAAAAACAGGGTATAAATTTAAAGCACGCATGAGCACGTATAAACTTAAAGCACGTATATAACACGTGTTGATGCCACGACTTTGTATCATAAGTGTACTTTGCGCGATTCCATGTGTTGTGTTGGTAATTGTAATTGTAATTGTAACAACTCTTTCTTTATTGGACGCATCTTCTGTCATCCCAGGTCTGAAAACCCATTTTACCTGGAAGCATGACACCAATAGTCTTATGTGGTACCATACTTATCGTCGGGTTAGCAGGTGAGTTCCAAAAGGAATACATTATTTGCAACATAAGCCGCCTGTCAGCCGGGATCACCAAAACTTATCTTTTTAAATTATATGTCCAAAAAGAACGGATAAATCTCACTTCACTCAATAAAAGTGTGTGTTTTAGTTGTTGAATGCAGGAATCATAACTAGGGTTCCGCGTTTTCGTTTTTTTTTTTCCTTTTCAAATTTGGGGGTGCTTTTTTGGAGTTTTTTTTCTCCACATATCTGATTTTTTTTCTGTAAATTAATTAAGTTATAACAAATTTACACAAAAACACCAAATCTAAGGGAGAAAATGCATCTAAAAATATACCCACAAATAAAACAAATATATATATATATATATATAAATAAGCACCGAAAACACGAAACCGTAATTATAACTGTAGCAATGTCGGTACCATTTTTGTTTTTCCCGGTGGTTGGAAACTGGAAATGATCACATGGACCGTTAAAGGGTCCCTTTCAGGCACGTAGCAAGGAGAGAGTGGAAGAAGCCCTGAGCCCCCCCCCCCCCCCCCCCCCTCCCCCGAAAAAAAAACTCTATTTTGTTGAGGCTTCCTCTCTCCCCTCCCCCTCATACAGCATTTTGTCATGGGTGGGTGTTTGCAAACATTGTTGGCCTGTAGCTACTGATAGCTTAAGAAACTCATGCCGTATCGGGTCCCTAGCATCTATCGTTCCGCAGCCCGCGAGTTGGCGGCACTAGCCAATAAGAATGCAGAAGAATCACAAAGCAAACAGCGTGAACACAATTAGCCACGCTTTGAGCTTGTTAAGCTGTCAGTAACCAGAACAAGTCCGTAGTGCTGAACTTCCCACGTCGGCTATCGGAGGCTGAGCTCGAGGGATGGAGTTTAGTACCAGGTCAGAGTCAGCACCAAGAATTGACCTTTTTAAAAAACGCTGGTGCGCATGCACGAAAATATTATGCTAGTGTCCCCATCCATTTAAAGGCTTGGAGAAAATAGATGTGCGGCCGTTCTTAAGCCTACATTGTTCTACATAAACGAAAAAAAAAACAGTATAACTTTTCGCCATCTAGATTATGGAACTGGAAAAGTGTCTGCATATTATCTGGATTTCAGATTTTCAGAAATTGTTTTTTCTAAAAGTTTCGCTATCTGAATTATGAAACTAGAAAAATATCTGGATATTATCTGGATTTGAGGTTTTCAGGAATTATTCATTTGTCTGCAAGCTGGATTTCAGGATTACCGAAACAATTCAAGTTAGAGTTCCCGTTTCGTAATGAAGATAGTGAAAATTTATACGGGGTTTTTCGGTACGGTAGGCGGCTGCGAAAACAAGGTTTGTGTCGTGGGATACCTTTGTTTCTCATAATGCCAGTGAACGCTATCGCCAAAGGCTGCAAAAGTTAATTTTACGGGAAAGAGAGCACGCAGCATTTTAAAATTTGGGGGACCAATTTGTCCCGTGAAGGGAGAAGCTTGAGCAGCCGCCGTGAAGAGAAGAAAGCCAGATGGCTTGCCATGGTGCCCGAATGAGCACTTACGGGCCCGCACCGTGCATTTTTCACGGCTAAGTCGACATTGCGAGCTTCTGGCCAGTCTTCTACGTACTGTTACGACTCATTTTAAAACATTCTGCGGTCTTGAACGAAAAATATTGAAGTTTTTGGCGCTGAACAATAGGTGGCGTGCTGCATTGAGCAAATGTAACGCGCATTGATAAAGGCGTTTTTTTAACAAGTACCGCAAACCATCGTTGTGGAAACGCGCAAGACACGTGCCACGAGCCGGCACTCCGCCGGCATTCGCTTTCAAAGGCCGCTGATTTCAGGCTGCGGCGCCATTTTTTTTTAATTGTAGGATTGGATTTTTGTGGTCAAGCCCGGTAGGGAGGTAGAAACAAAAGGCCCTTCTGCCTAAGGTATCTAACCCCCGTAGTATACAGTAAGTACACGAGCTCTAAAAAAAATCACACACAAACAAAGAAGAAACAGAAAACCAAAATACTTGGCAAAATCATGCATAATAAATATACACACTTGTCTAAAAGTGTTTCAAATATGCTGAACAAAAGGTTATCGTCACATTTTTTAGCCTTCAAGAAACTTAAAACACAAGATATTAGTTCCACAATCATTGAAAATAATGTCATGTTCAGGAAATAATTTTTTTAAATCGCAATAAATACATGTCTCGTCATGGGGCAATAAAAACAAAACACTGGTCTCATTATTAGGGCAAACAAATTGGTTTAGATGTACTGACCCAAAGAAAACAAAAAGATAAAATAAAACTTGGCATATGCACAACAGCATTTGGCATAAGTTGAGTTAAAAATCTGGCATCACGAAAGTTTCACTTTTGCTTCCCCTAATCGATTTCGTTGTGAATAAGCGTGCTTTTTTTAATTTGTTCTTATGCTCATGAAATGATAGCGAAAAGTCGGCATGTTCGTGAAAAAACATTTAGCAGTGAAGGCGCTTGGTTATTCAATTTTTGTTTTCCGTAATTTTGGGTTTTTTTCGCTTTGTATTTCTTAATTCAGAGTGATGTATAGGGACGTCATCTATTCGATAAAGCTTCTGCACGTAAATTTCTTGCAGCAGTTTGAAGTAAAAAATCTGGTTTGCTTTGAGTAATTCGTTTTTTTTAAAAATATAAACAGCTATGAAAATCGCGAACATTACCATGATAGTTTTAAAAAAATGCGCAGGACCCTTTTTTGATTTTATGTAATTTATTATAGTTAGAGCTCTTGTCGTTTTTCCCCAGAGGTGAGTTGTATAACAAAGGTTGGAGGAAAACAGTGACAAATATAGGTTTTCCTTAGGCGAGTTGGGTATTAAATGTGATATTCTGTACACACAACCGAACGATTTCGATAATTCTCTTTTAAGTTTAGTTGCATGAGTTGTCCAGGGTAAACTGCTTACTGAGCCAAACACCAAGGAACTTATGCTTTTGTACTTGAGATACGGAGATATTTTTAATTTGCAGTTGTATTGGGGTTTTATCTTGCATAATGACGGGGCTAAATATAATGTATTTTATTTTGTGCAGATTAAGATGAAGTTGATATGTTTCGAGCCATTTTTAAAGTTTCACTCGGTGATCGTTTGCCTGTATTAGTAGAGTTGCCTTTGAGATCCCATTAAATATATGTTTGTGTCGTGAGCGTACATAACCATATATAAATAATTTGAGATATTTGTTATGTTATATATATATATATATATATATATATAATAAATAGCAGTGACCCTAATATGAAAGCATGAGGCACACCATATGTTTCACCTCTAACATCTGAGAACTCATTTTGTTGATATAAACAAGCTGTTGTTTATTACATAGGTACGACGTAACTAGAGTAGCTGCGACCCGGCGTTCGCCGTATGACTGTAGTTAAGAAAGTTAAATGTCGTGCTTTATCGAGTTAATCGCCTTACTTAGATCAAGAAAAAGATCAAGCATGAATAGTCTATTTTCTATATTTGTTAAAAGTTTGTCCCTTATGTTTGGGAGAGCTAATTTCGTGGATTTTCTTTTTGGAAGCCATGGGATTCGTTGATTGCTTAGTATTTAGCAAATAAGTTTTGCAATCTATTGTTTATTACGCCTTCACATATTTCTGAAAAAAAAAGGCAAAATCGATATTGGTAGGTAGTTGTTTCAGATCATTTTATTCATTCCCTTCATATATTGAGCTGACGCCCGCTATTTTTAGATCATCTGAAAATATACCAGTGTACAGCATATTAATAACAGGTTTATTATACCTTGTACTGCTTTAACTGACAAGAGCATAATATCGTAAACCCGAGCTGCTACATTTGTCTTAATACTTTTTGTCAAACCATTTACTTCATTTGGGGGCGTAGGTGCGAGCATTATAGAATTTGACACCTTTGCCATCTTGTTTATATCACCGATTTCACTGGGTGCACCAACATTAATAAAATGATCATTAATAATATTTGTAAGAGTAACGCTAATTATATTTTTCCCACTAATAGTAATTTTATGTACACCAAATGTGCCCTCACCTTCGTTTGTTTAGCTATTTACCATTTTCTATAGTTTTTTCGGGTCAATAAATTTACTTTAGAATTTGTGTAAAAAGTATCCAGACTTTGCTTTTTTAACGGCAAAGTTTAACTGATTCCTTATTGTAAAAAATTAGCAAATGTTGATCACAGGATTTGACAAAAGTGCGATAGATATAATTTGTAATTCTTATTCCATCCAGCCATAGCTTTCGAAATTTTCGTTTCCCCTTCCTTGCTTCAACTATTTGGAATGCACTATCATATAAGTTCCTGCATATTTTTATAAACATAAAATAAACGTTATCTGCCCTCTTCCAGATATACATTTGATCAGCTACAGCTTTCAACAAGCCGTTTAAAAGTATTTAGAGTTTGGTCATATATTTTTCGAAAACTGTAGCTTACTGAGTTGTTTTGTTGTTTGCGTTACCTGTTATTTTAAACATGGACACGGATCAAGCAGAAATTGGGCAGATGGTCGCTGATATCCTGACTAAAGCCCATGAGAAATGTTGAGTTGGGTTCAAATTTGTTAAACATACGTCTATGGAAGTAGAGCTTTCGCAGGTTATCCTTGCAGGGAGCGATACCACATTTATATCTCCAATAATCAAGAACGGTAGTTTTGTTAAAGAAATGAAATGTAGAATAATGTAAAAAAATTAAGAGAAACAACCTTGGTCTCTACTGGTGGGCTGTATATCGCTACAAGAACCGTGTTTTTGATGCGTAGTACCAGACACTCGACATCTGAATTTACTACAGACTGTTCCTTCACGACAGTAAATGGAATCGAAGCTTTCACATATATCAAAATATCACCCCCACGTTTCTGCTTTTGATTTAAGTTTGCACATTTGTAATTATAAAGAATTGATGGTGCCTAACAACAGTGCACCAAAGCGCAAACAAAATGAATGGAAAAACATATCAGGACCGTTTTGTTTATACTACTAGTATTTACATGAATTGCAGAAAAACATGAATTGTAATTTATGAGCCTATCATTCAACTGTTCCCAGGTATAATATTCGCAAGTATGATTTTCGCATTCGTATAATATTCACCCCCATAAAAAAAAAAAAAAGAGAGTACGAATGACTGACATAGTAATTTTTAGCTGCTTCATGTTTTTTTTCAAGATCGGCCGTGCACGAAACTTTTCAAAGGGCCGCTCGATACACGGGCATCGTGTACTGGCGCGTTTGACGCTACTTGCAAGACAAACGCAAACACACCAAGGGGCTTTACGCAAATCTAAAGCCGTTTACACTAAGAGAGTGGTATTTTTAAGGAGATTTCGGCAGTCTGAAAACCACAGCAGCGAAGTCTGTGATCCGGGAGATAAGTACTTCCGTCCGCCATTTTGGATCTCTTACAGAAATTTTATGCGACTTCTCATGAATAAAGAGGAAAAAGATATAACACCATTTTGTGTTATCGCTAAATCCATTGGGTCTAACGGGCAACAAGCTCCGCCCATTGGCCAAACTCTCTCAGTATAAACGGTTCCGCGTAAATCGTCAATAAAGAATCATAGTCATGGACTGCTTAAAAAACTCAGCGCGTGACGGGCCCCAAGCAAGCTTATCTGCAGCCAAGAAGGTTCCGGCAGCAGCTGAAAGGATTTCCGAAGAATGAATCATGGAGCAAAGCGCATAATCCTTAGGAAGTTTTATAATAAGGGGCGCGCTGGGAGGCCCCCTAACAGCTCGGGAGGAACCAAAGCTTTAGGGTTCCCGATTCTATAACTTTATTGCAGGTCACGTCCTGCGTTTTAGTGCGAAAGCATGAACTGTCCCATGGAGCGAGCCGACGCCATCAGCTTCAAACGGCCCCTAAAATCCTTTCTCCAAGTGCTGCCAGCTCCCCGCTATAAAACCACGCGAAAAGCCTGACAACGGCACCTAGTTTCCCCGATCCCAAAGGAGCGGAGTAAAGCTGACGGATTTCAACTTTGGTCCCATTGACTGGCGTGCGTCGATGAGGCTCCCATTGGCCGCTGCGCGTCAGCTTCAACGACCGCTCACCCCATGGCGCTGCGTGTCCGTCAGCGCGCAGCGCCATGGGGTGACTCTCGTACTGAGTTGCGGTGAGCGGACGTGTTTCCTGGTTCTCCTCGAGCATCCGAAGCTAAGTGCCAGTTTTTCTTCTTTTCTCTCTCTTTTTTTTGAGAGTTGATTGGAAGTGACTATGCGGTAGCAGTATTAGGTTTGAATAGCAGCAGTTAACGTTATATAGTTTCGCAAAGTAGGCTCTGTTTGAATTTTTGGCGGGAAGGGACGGTTTGTTCCCGGTCTAGACATGGGTCTGGATTTGGGTCGGCATGACAAGGGTGGGGACGAGTTGGTGCAGTGCAAGGGGTGTGGGAGGTGGTGTTACCTGGAGGAGACGGGTTTCGGGAGCCTGGAGGAGGCGGCGGGGGTGAGTTTCGAGTGTCGGCTTTGTGTGAAGCTTCAGCAGGTAACTGGGGAATGGGAGGGTAGAGTTCGGGAGATTGAGGCCCAGCTTAAGGCAGAAGGAGAGAAGCGGCTGGGTCTCGAGGCCCAGGTAGAGGAGCTGACTAGGCAGCTTAATCATGAGAGGGAGCAGCAGGTCGGCCTCGAGAAGCAGGCGGAAGAGCCGGGGGAAGTATGGAAGGCGGGTTTAGAGGAGCTTAAGAGGGAGTGTGACAGTAGGGTAGAGCGCCTGGAAGGGGTAATTCGAGCGAGTGAGAGTAGCGAGGGAAGAAAGGAGGAAGTGTCAGTTCTAGTGGGACGAACCACCAGTCTGCAGGCTGGGGTCCCTGGTGGTCGGGAGTCCGGCCTGTTGGCAGGCGGGCTCGACGACGCTGGAGAGCTGATTGAACCTCAGCTCAATGGCGCCTTCGAGCAGCAGGCGTCGGGCAGTCAGGTGACAGGAGATAAGTCACAGGACAAAGGCGCGCAGGCACCAGGGGGATCTAGGGTACTGGTAGTGGGGAGCTCTAACGTAGCACGGGTTAGGAGGGGTGTACATAACAGGGTGAAGGGAGACCAGAGGGTAACCGTAGAGGTCCAGCCAGGGAAGTGTATGGTGGATGCTATGACCGCAGCACGTGAGGGGGTGTGGGATAACCGGGAGGGAAGGAACCTAGTAATAGTTCATGCGGCGCTTAATGATGTGCTGAAGGGTAGGAGCCAGAACCTCGGAAAGCAGCTAAACATGGGAATACGTAAGCTGAGGGACGTGTCTGAGAATGTGCATGTGGTTGTGTGCACCATTCCAGAGGTTCGGGGGCAGTCCGGGTTAACGGAGAGGAGGGTCGTCGAAGCCAGAGGTCGGCATTTTAGGTCGCCCTCACTCACCCTCACCCTCACAGCCACACTCACCTAAGCCCCTCACTCACCCTCACCCTCACAGCTACACTCAGCTTCAGCCCCTCACTCATCCTCACAGTCACACTCACCTTCAGCCCTTCACTCACCCTCACTGAACCTCACGGCCCTCACGCACTCACCGCCCTCACGGCCCTCACGCCCCTCACGGCCCTCACGCCCCTCACCGCCCTCACGGCCCTCACGCCCCTCACAAACTCATGGCCCTCACGCCACTCACCGCTCTCACGCCACTCACCGCCCTCACGGCCCTCACCGCCCTCACGCCCCTCACCGCCCTCACGGCCCTCACCCACTCATAGCCCTCACGCCACTCACCGTCCTCACGGCCCTCACCGCCCTCACGGCCATCACGCCACTCACCGCCTTCACGCCGCTCACCGCCCTCACGCCACTCACCGCCCTCACGCTACTCACCGCCCTCACGCGCCTCACCGCCCTTGCGGCCCTCACACCCCTCACGCCCATCACGCACTGATGGCCCTCACGCCACTCAGGCCAGCTTCAGATGGGGCAATTCCGCCCAGAAACTTTACGTCGCAACACCAGCAACAAGGGCCGCCCGCGATCACACGCAGCAACCAACTGCTGCAATTTGCCATCGTCATCATAACATTTTATTTTTCTTGCACTATTTAGACACAATTACGCGTTCTAAACATGTTTTCATGCATTTAAATTTCGTTAAAAATACTAATGCACCTTTCTGAAACAGTTTATTTCCAAAAAAAAAAACGATCGATTTCAAACCAGAACCAAGTCTTTCGGTGTCATCATCACTGGCACAAGGTATCAAGTGAAAATTTTGCGTCCCTGATTGGATGCAGCCGCTTCAAACACATTCGAATTGCTCCGAGTTGCTTGCTTATTTGCCCCTCACGCACTCATGGCCCTCACGCCACTCACCGCCCTCACGCCCCTCACACACTCATGGCCCTCATACCCCTTACCGCCCTCACCGCCCTCATGGCCCTCATGGCCCTCACGGCCCTCACCGCCCTCACGGCCCTCACGGCCCCCCCCCCGCCCTCACGGCCCCCACCGCCCTCACCGCTTTCACGGCTCTCACCGCCCTCACTGCCCTCACCGCCCTCACGGCCCTCACGGTCCTCATGGCACTCACGGCCCTCACGGCCCTCACCGTCCTCACAGCCGTCACGGCCCTCACAGCCCTCACGGCCCTCACTCACCCTCACACTCATGAATTTTCCTGGTTCAGAAACTCACTCACCCTCACCTCACCTGTGAAGATGAGGGTGAGTGAGGGCCCTCATGAGTGAGGTTTGCCGAGGTATGGTCGAAGCCAACGGAGTAATTAAGGGTATGAGTCGACAGCTTCGGTACGACGTAATGGAGAGAGAGAAGGGTTTATTAAGGAAGGACAGAGAGGTTAACCTGAACGTAAGTTCTGGTTGGCTACTCTGTACTGGGGAGAAGGGGGAGGGGGAAGAAAAGGTATGACGATGAGGAAGAAAGATCAGGTGAAGTCGTCAATGAGGGTGAGCTATGGTACAAATGTTCAAGATCTCACAGGCATTTTTAAGCACCCTACAAAGTGTCTGATAATTCCGTGTTCGTGAGGAACATTACCAAGGCCTTCGTGGCCTTCATGAATTGGTCAGTTGTGTCCCAGGCACCAAGCACTTTTGATGAGCAGAAAGGCCGCGAGTCCAACGCCATTAATTTCTGTTCCAGCACTTGTCGATCCTCTTCGAGTTTCTCACATTCACACAGGATGTGTTGAAGTGTCCCTTCAACTTCGCAGCTTGGACAGTTCGAGGAACCTCTCCTTTGAATCCGATAAAGGAACTGCGGTGTATATGCCACACCAAGCCTTAGTCGGTGCAGGACCGCCTCTAGCTGTCTTGAAAGTCCAGATGGAACGCGGAATGCAAGTTGGGGATCAAGGGAGTATAGCCTGGGATGGTGGTAATGTGGATTCATCCAGTAGTTTTGTGAAATTGCTTTTGCCACGTCTTGAACCAAAATTTTCGTGTCACACCTGGAGTAGGGTGTGCAAATATTCTTGCCGTTACTGGTTGATTTTGCTGCACTATCTGCTGCCTCATTGCCGGCGACACCACAATGACCTGGTATCCACTGAAGAGTTATGTGATGACCCTGCTGGAGGGCCCGGTGGCAGTTGCAGAAGATTTGGTATGCCAGAAAGTCGTACGTATTATTTTTCATAGAAGACTGGATTATTTGTAGCGCTGGTCTTGAGTCACTGAAGATGGTCCAGTTCTGGGGTGCTTGACATAGGATGTACCTTACTGCTTCTCGTATGGCCGCTAACTCAGATGCCGTTGATGTCGTTTTGTGTCCTATTTCAAAACTGGAGGAATTACTGTGGGCGGGTATTACAATCCCAGCTCCAGCTCGTTCTTCAGAAGAGGATCCGTCGGTGTATACATGTGTCGTCGAGCCGTATGTTTCATTAATGACCCTTAATGCCAGTTGTTTCAGTACAGGCAGTGGAGTTGATGACTTCTTATGAATGCCTTTGATGTACGGCACTACTTCTGGAGTCAAGAATGTCCATGGCGGTATGCTCTTAATAGATGGTCGATTGAAATTATTTAGAGTAGTATTGTGCTTTCTTATCGTTCTGGAGAAGCTGGACTTTGGTCTGTTTGTAGGTAACGTTGCTAAGTGATGGCGAGAATGTTGTGTAAGGTGCCTCAAGTGCAACCGCAGCGTCTCTTGTATCATGTATGCTTCAATTGGAAACCTGCGAGCCTCCGCAATTGTCCCGGGCGTGGAAGCAGAGCGGGGTAGCCCTAAACAGGTTCGTAGAGCTTGCGCCTGGATGCTTTGGAGGGCTCCTATATTGGTAATGCAGGTGTTGTTGATGACCGGTAAGGTGTACCTCAGAAGTCCGAGGAAGAAGGCTTCGAACTGTCGCTGTAGGCCACCAACAGTTGCGCCCCATGTTGTGCCACTGATGAATCGCATGAAATGCACTATGGATGTCAGCTTCATTTTCAGTCGGGATACATGAGGCGTCCACGTTAAGCCTCGATCCAAAGTTATCCCTAGAAACGTATGCTTCCGGACGTACGGAAGTTTTTCTCCACAGATAGTAATAGGGTATCTGTCCATTAACTTGCGGGAAAACGTAATCACAGCTGATTTGGAAGTTGATATTTCAAGTCCACGTTCGATGAGATACTTATGGGTAACTTTCAGAGCGCTTTCGAGTCTCGCCCGTATCTGAGGACGTGTGACACCGGTCGCCCAGATACAAATGTCATCAGCGTAAATAGATGCATGTACCGTGGTTGGTAATTCGCGGATTAGATTTATCAAAACCATATTAAACAAAATTAGGCTTAATACCACGCCTTGTGGTACGCCTTTTGTGAGGATGTGAGAACTTGCATTTCCGTCGAACGTTGACATATATATATAGATCTTCCTGTGAGGTAGCTCTCTAACCAGCAGAACATGCGGCCACCAATTCCAAGTTCCTCTACCGCATTTAGAACGGCCTCGTGGGTCACATTGTCGTATGCGCCCATGACATCAAGGAAGACGGCTGTAGTTATTCGTCGTTCCTTCTTGTTCTGTTCTACAAAGGTGACGAGGTCTATGACGTTGTCCAAAGAACTTCGTCCACGTCGAAATCCAGACATTACGTCCGGATACTGATCGGTATTTTCTAGGTACCATTCAAGGCGATAATTTACCATTTTCTCCATTAGCTTCCCAATGCAGCTTGATGAAGCTATTGGCCTATAAGATGATGTGTCGTAGGGCAACTTTCCTGGTTTGAGAATGGGTATGATACGCCCCTTCTTCCATACTGATGGTACCTGACCCGTTTCCCATGAATTGTTGAACAAATCAAGAAGTTGTTTTTGACCTCGTGGGCCTAGGTTGGCAAGGGCGCTATACGTAACGTCGTCGGGTCCCGGAGTCGAGGTCCGCTTCACTGCAGCCAAAGCTGCCTGGAGTTCATCTGGCCGAAGAGAAAATTCATTCTGTCGTCGGACGATGGTGGCACGATTGCTTGCATGAGACCAAATGATAAATTAGATCCCGCCGGCTGTTGGGTGAGACGGCTGCAGAAGTTCTCGGCGACCTCCATCTCAGTCACGTTTAGGCGCAGAGATAAAGCACGGAAGGGATATCGTTGCTGTTGAGGTGTCCGTTGTTCACGCGCCATACGCCAGACTCCCGTAAGAGGTTTCCTTGGATCTAACTTTGAGCAATTCGTCCTCCATTTGACCCTTCTTAGTTTCTGTAGGTATCGACCTATTTGTTTCTGCGTGCGGCGAGATTCACGTAGATCCTGCATATCCTTGGTCCTTCGGTACCGTCTTTCCGAGCGACGACGCTTAGCACGTAGATGTTCATACTCCCCATCGATTGCAGTCCGGGTCGCAGGAAGATTCTATAGCTTCTGGTTTCACTTTTGGCAGCAACAGCAACAGCAGCACTGAAGTCTTGAATGTTAGTAGAAGACTCGCAGAAAGACTTCATTGATGTTTGGTAGGCTTGCCAATTTGTACGACGAATAGTGTGGCGAATTTTTCGGCTTGAAAATCCCTTCAGGATGGTGTAAGTTGGGATATGGTCACTGCCGCGTGTTTCGATATCAGTAAACCACAAGCTATAAGGCACCAGTTCTTGAGAGACGAACGTTAGGTCGAGGCAGCTACTGTATGTAGTGCCGCGTAAGTATGTGGGACTACTATCGTTCAATATGTTTAGGCTGTGTAAGCTCGAAGAGTCTAAAAGTTTTCTGCCTCGATTGTTTATATGCGTACCTCCCCAAATGGGATGGTGAGCGTTGAAATCGCCTGACAGGATGTAAGGGGGAGCGTAGTTGTTCATTACAACTTCAAAGTGCGCGCCATCAAATTTTGCACGTGGTGATATGTAGGCCGCTATAACTGAAAAGGAGCGATTGCCGTTTCTTACTGTGGCAGATACGTATTCATTGTCTGCATGGGGTGTAATGAGATGATTGACATATGTAAGGTCTTTGCGTATAGCAAGCATAACTCGACTGGGTCCATTTGACCGCAGGGAAGTAAAAATCTCGTACCCTGAGAGTCTAAAATCTTTTGGAAGGTTTGGTTCACAAATTACAATTATAGGGAAGTGATGATGATGTGTGAATTGTCGAAAATCTGACATGTTTGACTGGAGTCCTCTTGCATTCCATTGGAATAGTGTTGAGTCACTAATTAGTTCTTCAATGGAGGCAGTGCACATCTTAGTGCGCTGCAGGTGTTGATATGTCCATATTCTAGCTTATTAAATTAATTAAAATTGGGAAAAAAATATCCAATGCTTGCAGAGCAAGGTGAGCCACTGGGGACGTGCACTGGGTGAGATACTGTCGTATGCGACTTTCTGCAATTATGATAATGGTTGACCAGATCCCAGATGTTGCTTCTGGCGAAGAAGGAGGGTCTTTTTCAGGTCTTGACTCTTGTTTTCTTGGTAACGTTCATACCAGCGCGTCCTTGTAAGGTTGTCTTTGAGGCATTTGCCACCGGCCTTGGGTATGCTTTCGGGAGTCAGGAACATCAGTCGAGCGTCCTTGTTGAGACGAGGCTTTGTCCTTCATAGAAGTATTTGTCGTCTGTTGCTCATTGTAGCCAGTGGAGCCGGTGTTCGACTTGGTATTCTTATGGATTCGCGCGTCGCGTTGAGGATCTAGTAGGGCAGGTTTGTTTTGTTCAAGAGCACTGTCGACCGTCTCCTGGGCAGGTTTAGCGGGTGATGTGCTCCCAGCTTCTTGTCTTAAGTGACGCATTTCCAACTCATGTTTCCATTTTGCACATTGATGCGATGTCGCTTCGTGTTCTTTACCACAGTTACAGCACCGAACTGTCGTTGTATCAGCGTCACAGTCATTTCGCTGGTGTGGTCCGGCGCAACGTGAACACGTTGGAGAGTTACGGCAAGTAGACCTAACGTGCCCAAAATGACAGCATTGATGGCATTGAACTGGCTTTTCCAAAAATGGCTCCACCTTGTGACGTACTAGACCGAGGAGAACGTATTCAGGAAGTCTTGACGACGAGACAGTTATTGCTACTGTGGTGGACATACCCATTCGACGAACCGATGTAACAGATGCGTTGTTGTTGGCCTTTAGCTGTGCATGAATCTCGGCACTGTCGATGTTGGTGTCGACTCCTCTGATGACTCCCGTTGCCTGGGCTTGAGAACGGGGCTCAAAGGGTCCGACAGAGATACCCAACAGAGAGGTCACCTTCAGGAGAGATGACAGGCCGTCACTATTTCGTATATCGACAGGTATCAAGTTGAGCCTGTAGTTCGGTCTGATCTGAATTATGGAACCGGGCGCTTTCGACTCAAGCAGCTCTGACAGTCTTAGTTGGTTTAATTTGGTGATCACTTTTGTTTGGTCTACTGGCATGAAGATGACAGTTAGAGACGATTTCTTTGAGCCCACAGATATGATCGTACTGCTGCTCGAGGATAGTGACTTGGCCTCATGACACCGTTTCTTTGCCTTCTTGTATTTCACGAGAGTGAAACCTTCGTCATCTGTGGTAGAGCCATTTTCTGTGTCAGTAAAATTAGGAAATTGTTGTCCGGGGGTCAGGGAGTCGATACACATTTTAGTTTCAGGCGTCAAAGATCCGTCCTCGTTTGTGTACTTGCCATTCAGTAACGCAGGTGGCTGAGATAGAGCTTGGAGTGTCGCAGGTGAAAGGACCAAGCTGCTGACAGATGCCGTTTGGTGATCGGGGGGCGGTTGACCCCCGTCCCCCGTGGCCATGGCGTCGTTCAGGTCGATGGTGGGTGACCTCACTATCGGCAGGTTCAATTTCAGAATAGTTATCTAACTAAATATTGAAGAGCGATGAGAATGTGCTTCGGCGTGGGAACACTTCGTCGTCTTTCCATCGACGTAATGGAAGTAAACAGAGAAGTGTACGAGGCTGGCTCCCGCCCTTTTGCAGATGGCATTCACTACAGTGAGGCCACGGGTTACAGGGTGGGGGATAGGATGGGCCGCACGGTGACTGCTTTTTTGGGGGGACCGAGGGCCCTGGGGGCACTGAAGTAATTGAAAACCCAACGAAGTCAGGAGAGGCACCCAGGGTTAAAAAGAGGAGAAAACGTAAGAACAGGTATAAAAAACAGCACAATCAGATATTGGATATATTAACATGCAGGGTGGTAGAAATAGGTTAAAATGGGAAGAGGTAGAGGAGCAACTAAGAAAGGAGGATTTAATGGTGTATGGGTTTGTAGAAACACATCTCAGAGACATGGAGCAGCCACCTTGCAACCCTGACTATGTGTGGGAAGAATGCAACAGAATGGAGGGAACGAGGAAGGGAGGTGGAATTGGAGCATTTATCAAGAAGAATATGAACTTTCAAAGGATCAGAAAGGAGTGCGCCGAACATTTGTGGCTGAAAGGAAAAGTCGCTGGGGAATCAACAGTCCTTGGAGTGGTTTACTTATGGACAGGGACAGGTGCTAAAGAGGAAAACAGAAAAATGATTGATTGCATATCAAGAGACATTAGTGAACTAGGGGAAGGCTCCGAAATAATTATTTTGGGAGACATGAATGCCCATATTGAGGGTCTGGATGGGCATACGGACTCAACTGGAAGCATATTACTAGAACTGGTGGAAAAACATGACTTAGTTTTATGTAATACCAGTCAGAAGTGTGACGGGCACATAACTTGGGAAACTGGCAATCTGCATTCAACTATAGATTACGTACTCATGTCACACAAAATATATGGTAAGTTACAAGTAATGAAAATAGATGAAGAAGGTTCCAAAAGTCTTGGTAGTGATCACAAACGTATTAAGCTGAATTTTGCCAGAGAAGTAAATGCTGAAACTAGACAACATAATTCAAAGCAAACTTTCTGCAGCGACAAAGAGTTGGAAATAGTTGTTGAAAGAATAGAGGCAGCAGTTTCAGGGCAACGGCATACAGATTGGACCTAGGCTTTTTGCTCTAGAACTAAACAAAGTTAAGAGTAAACGAAAGGGGAGGCAAGGACATAGACCAAAAAGTTGGTGGGACAAAGAAGTGAAGCAAGCGATACAAAAACGTCAGGAAGCCTCTAGAGAATACAGGTATTCTAAGCGTAGTGGGGTGTCCGAAACGGAAGTAAAAAGAAAATGGGACAATTTTATAACATGTCGCCAAGAGGCATCCAGTTTGATCAATGCGAAAATTCAGAGAAAGGGTGAGGAATGGATGAGTAATGTAAGTAAGAAAGATAAAAACGCTGCCAAGAAGTTTTGGGAGCACTTGAACTCACTCAGTGAAACAACGCAAGCTAGACAGAGGTTCATACTCTCGCATCAGGGAGATCAATTAGAGGGAGATGATGCGATACAATATATAGGAGCAGTGATGGAGGAGAAATTTCGGGAACGGTTGCATGTGGAAGATAGGAGAACCGAAGGAAGTAGCAGTCCAGTTTGTGACATCGCGGATTTTGGACAAAGAGAATGGGAAAAGGCGGAACGAAGAGTCCCTAGTGGCACGTCGACAGGCACAGATGGTATCCCTATCAAGCTGGTGAAGAATTTGGGTCCTAAATCTTAGGCAAAACTAAAGGAGGTAGTGAGTACCATGATAACAAAAGGAAATATTCCAGATGAATGGAGGCTTAGTAGGATGAGTATGATATATTAGGGAAAGGGAGATAAGTCTGATATTAGGAATTATCGTCCTATAACCGTGACACCGGTTATTTACAGGTTGGTAATGCAGATTATAAAGAACAGACTGGAGGAATGGGTTGATTGCGAGGAAATACTGGGCGAGTTACAGAACGGGTTTCGAAAACAAAGAAGGTTGGAGGACAATTTATTTTCTCCAACACAGTGTATAGAAATAGCGCAAAAAGAAAACGGACAGCTCTGGCTGGCATTTCTGGATATCAAGGGTGCCTATGACAATGTGAACCAAAGAAACCTGTGGGACATAATGGAGAACTTAAACCTAGATGAAGGACTAACAGCACTATTAAGGAACATTTACAAAGATAACAAGGTGATTATAACATGGGAAGGAAAGGCGACAGGGAAAATAGAGATAAGACGAGGCCTTAGGCAGGGGTGCCCGTTATCGCCTTTGCTGTTTATGTTGTATCTGAGAGGATTGGAGGATAGACTAGAGAAGAGTGGGCTTGGGTGCAACCTTTCTTACAGTAAGCTAGGCCAAAAAATTCAGCAATCCTTACCGGGATTGATGTATGCGGATGATATTGTACTAATGGCTAACAACAGGACAGAGTTGCAGGAATTAATGAGCATCTGTGGTAGGGAAGGAGAGGAATTAGGTTTAGAATTCAGTAGCGAAAAATCGGCAGTCATGATTTTTAACGAGGATGAAGTTGAGAGGCTGAAGATACAGAATATTACAGTTGAGAGAGCTAGTAAATACAAGTATCTAGGAGTATGGATATGTGATGGTGCAGAATATCTCAGAGACCATGAAAAGTATATAATATAACAGAAATGCAGCTGTAATGAAAAATAGAGCACTTTGGAATTACAACAGGTATGGGGTGGTGAGAGAGATTTGGAAAGGGGTCATGGTGCCTGGCTTGACTTTTGGAAACGCAGTGCTATGCATGAAATCCGAAGTGCATGCGAGACTAGAAATAAAACAGCGCGGAGTAGGTAGACTGGCTTTGGGGGCACATTGCAAAACGCCAAACCAGGGAGTACAAGGAGACATGGGATGGGCATCATTTGAGAGCAGGGAAGCGGTGAGCAAGGTAGAATTTGAGGATAGGTTGAGGCAAATGGACGGGGAGCAATGGGCACGAAAGGGTTTCAGCTATTTATGCATGAGGAGTGTAGACACAAAGTGGAGACAGCGCACTAGGAAATTAAGAGGAAAGTTTTTGGGCAATAGCGAAGATACGGAAGAGCAAGTCTCAGTTAAGAAGATAGTTAAGGCCACAGAAAGAGATCGGTGGCTAGAGGGAATGCAGACAAAGACGGCTCTGGGAAGCTATAGATTAAACAAAAGAGTTATTGCCAAAGAAAGCATTTATGACAATTCTAGGGGAAGCTCATTGCTGTTTGAGGCAAGAACGGGTGTTCTGCGAACCAGAACATACAGAGTGAAGTACCAGGAAATTGATACAGTGTGCACTGATTGTGGAGAGGAGGACGAGACGGCTGAGCACTTGATACTCTACTGTAAAGGGCTTCACCCTATGCCTACCGAAGACAACATAGATTTAATAAAGTCATTGGGTTTTAGAGACAGCGAAGGGAGAGTGGATTTCAAGACTGTAGAGATTACCAAGCAAAGATTAAGTGAATGGTGGCAGAAATCGAGAGAAAACTAGGTATTTTCTTATTCACTGATGGCAAGGGGGTTTCATAGCCTCACTGTCTTTGCACTGCGGAGTGAATATAGATTTCACATTTAAATATTCTAAGCTTAAATGGTAAAACAAAATGGCTAGGTGGCGTAAGCTACCGCCCGATCCAAAGGGCTCAGCCGTATTCATCCATCCATCCATCCGCGCCGTTAACGCGGAGCGTCCAAGTTCAGCGCGCCGAGGAGAGCGCGCGCTGATCGACGACGAGAAGTAGGCAGCAGACGAGCGGCTTGCATCCTTTCGCATTCACAACTCACAAGAAGTGCTTAGATGTACAGTGCCCCTCAAACTTAACGCCGCCACTAGATCGTCCGGTTTATTCACTTGTTGAGCTATTCCTGAACCTAGTGGTCAAACTACTTGGTGAACATTCGCGTCCCCGATAAGAACCCAACCAGGGGAAGGTATTCGAGCAGCTGCAGCGACCAATTTATCTTTGGGTAGCATGCAATAGATCAATATTTGCGAAACCAAGTGTAACCGAGTGGCGGCGTTAAGTTTGAGGGGCACTGTACCTCGAGCCTTTATTTATGCTGCCAGTGAATATGACAGATGCACGAGCTGTAAAAAGAAACGCGCTGTTGGAAAACCGCAAATGACAAATGCTCTACTTTTTTGCGATGTTAGCGCTCCAGGGAGTTCGAACAATAATTATACGAGAGTAAGCGCATAACCGGAACGGTCTATGGGGTTTCCTTTCCGTTCAAAAGAGCTGCAAGTTCTGATGCTCTTGCAGGTGCTTTGGTCTTATCCGAAACCCCGGCGCTCTAGCTCTGACGCGGCGAATACTATTAGTAGCTTGAGATTGCTAGAGCTAAGAAATAGACACATTCAGGCAGGAGCGAGAAAGAGTAAACAGAGAGACATTCAATGTGTCTACTCACTTCGTTGAGACTCAATTCAGAGGGGGCCACAAGATCGAACAGTATTCGTCCTCCTGATGAGGCTCATAGATTTGACGACGGTACTTTCTGATAAATTTTCTCTGCTTCCTTCGGTGACAAGAAGCTACGCTTTCTCATATAGCTACTTTTTCAATTACTCTTTAGCATCTGTGCAAGCTGGGTGGTGTCAAGTACACGAATCACCGATGTTCCCGTTTCAATCGCCATGCACCATACTAAATGAAGACTCTTCACTCCCTAGCATAAGATTTGAGACTGAAAGTACAAGTGTTAAGTTCTTTAAAAGCACTAAAAACGTTCACCGCTGTAAGCATTGCACATTATTCTAACCTGCAGCCTCTCCTCACGAGGTCTATGCGGTTCCGCAAGCCCGAGAGTTTGATTCTGCTGAAACAATCCACATTCCAGGTGATTGGT
The DNA here is from genome assembly GCF_016920785.2 of Ixodes scapularis. Lineage (NCBI taxonomy): Eukaryota > Metazoa > Arthropoda > Arachnida > Ixodida > Ixodidae > Ixodes > Ixodes scapularis. The sequence goes on along the minus strand of NW_024609839.1, from coordinate 64,914,872 downwards.
TTTTTGCTACTTATTTTTGGAAGAACCTATAGCAAGATGAGCCATCATTTTTAACGGCCTAGAGCAGAGCACACTCTGGGTGTAATATTTATAACTGTCCTAAGATGGTGGATAGTTTGGCTCGAAATAACTTACGGGATGCCGCTCTGTTTGTCCTTCGACACGAATTGAAGCTGTAGAAACTGGTAATGTATTTGTTTTACTGTACCTCTTGAGTGATCGGACCAGAAAATATTTTAAAGAACGTTACAGAGTAGGGGGACGACGTGCATTTTTTAATGTTCTTGCAATACATTTTAGAATCATGCTACATCAATTTGAATCATCCCAGATTGTCCGGAAGTGCAGACTTCATAATTGTGTAAAACGCAGAAGCGTTAAAAGCAGGGGCAGTAAACAGACATGTACCAGAATAATATTTTAGTTTGAAGAAACCTGTCGCCTTACAAGCTTCATGATGATTCATCAATCCAAATTTATATAGCGATATTAACTAACTTCGATAGATGTTTCACTTTAGTGTGAGAGGGACTCTGCCAATTTTGAGGTGAATTATAAATAGGCTTCCGTGTTTCGGAGTTCATTTTTCGTCAAATCCAGGGGGTGGATTATGGAGGTTATTTTTTTTTATCCGGTGTTTATCGGAGTTTACTTTTGTGAGATTCCTAATTCTCTGAAACTCGAAGTGGAACTTCGCAATGTTTACTATTTTTTAAATATGAATGAAAGCTTCAAGCATGTTGATGTGTGCTAGATTCAAGAGTACGAGCCTGTATCTCTTAATCATTCTTTAGCTGGATGTGGGGTTGGCGCCCTTGCCATTGGCAATACTGATCTCTCCCACCACGAAACGTGCAAAGAAGTGTTCCTTTGATAAACGTTAATACTTTAAAATCACTGAACTCCCAGTGGTAGACATCAACGTTAACAACTAAAAGATAAACAAACCCGCCAAAAAAATCCTCCCCCCGCCAAAAAAAGAAAAAAACCTGCTAAAAACCGCTACATTCAAGGCAAAGGGGAAGAATGACTTTTTAAGAACATTTATTGCGATAACTTGTCAAAAAAGACAGAATATAACATAAAAGACAACTTACAAGTATGCTCTCCTGGTTTAACTAAGAGTACTTCCATGCACATACCGATGTCCACTGCATGATTTGTTACCAGGAGTAACCAGGTGTGTGTAGTCTAGCCATAACTGCATATGTAGTACATCTTCAAAGTTTCGATCTTTTGCGCAATATTTCGTGGGAGTTCAGTTTCGGTAGCCAAAGCTGCACGCTTTTCAAAAAATATTTATTCTTGAGATGCCATGTGGAACTTCCAGTAAACACTCTTGAAGTTTAGAAGCCGATAGCCCTAGCTTTTCTAAATTGCTGTACATGGTGAACTGGGCCCATGTCATCTGGCAGACTTGAAAACGATTTCATACATTGACGCCCAGACCAGTTCAAAGCACGTTTAAATGTTTCTCACGATAATATCCTAATGGCGTCGCAACCTTCATTAGTGCGGTAGCACTTAGTGAAATACTTCGCGGGTTTCGCGCCGTCGACAGCACTCCATTTCGACGCGTGCCCTTTTCGCCTCTCCGCCAAAAGATTCCACATTGACGTCACGCCGCAAACGCAACGCCCAAGATGTCATGCCACTGACGTCACGGCGCTCGACACCACTCTAGCCTTACACCGCACATCATGTCACCTGTCACCTGGCGCCAGCTGACAAAATGACGTGACATTGTCATGTTAAGTCTCGTTGCGCGGTTACGCCACGGGACCTAATGATGTCATGTGACACCGTGAGTCATGGGATGTCATGACGTGACGTGACACTTTGGTGTTACGTGAAATTCAGACGTTACGTGACAGTATGTAGTCACCTGACACCAAGACGGCACGTAGAAACATAAACATGAGACTACTGATAATGAAAACAGTAAAACAGAGCAGGTTCGCTAATTATGCCAGAAAACGGGTAAAGGTTAAGCCGGCGAAACCACGGGCGTAAACTTAGGCGCTACTAAAGGCTTGATACTTGAGTGCGCGATTTGGAAGTTTTCTTCAGTGACCACAAGGCAGCGCTAGTTTGTGTCCAATAACATTGCATAAGACGTCCAGGCAGCCACACGAACGACAGGAAACGGTTCGTGCATACACATGCACTTTCGTCGTTCCGTGAATTTAAAACTTGGGCGCGCGATTTTCAAAGTGTTCTTCAATTACAACAAGTTATTTCTAGTTTGTGTCCAATAAAATTGCTTAACAGGTTTACGAAATGCTCTCTACCTAATGCACCCTTATTGGTTTTAAAATGTTATGGAATTTTCGTCCTGTGTGTTACTCGGTTTAATACGAAACGAATGTGCGGACTCTATGGTGCGCGCCTTTACCGTACATTCAGTCCATCTGCTCCGAACACCTTAACAGCTCTGACGTCACACCCCAGTTGCCGCAGTGTCACACTTACGCTACCTTACGGGTAGTGTAAGCGTCTACAAAGATTGTTTTGGCCTGATATCAATTTTGTTGAGAGTAAGCAAAAATAACGATCGCACAACCCTAACTGATGTCAGAAATTAAACCATTTGCGAGTAATAAATGTAAACAGGAGACCATTTTTAACCACCCCCTCCGCGCCCTCCCCGCCCCCCAAAAGAAAAACACACACAAAAAAAAAAACACTAACATGGCTTAAAACTGATAAAATCCCGCCAAACGCCAAATGGAAATTTCTCCAACTATACAGAAAAAAAACAACACAAAGCTCAGCGGGAAAACCGCTAAATGGGACACACTGATATAGCTACGAAGCTTGTTTTCACCCCATCCTATAAAAGGGTATAATAAATAGGAGCTCCAACTGCCCCCCCTCCTTTTCACCTTGCTATGAAATGTTTATGGTTCATAGTTTTCACTGTTAGACACAAAACCCCTCCTTTCTCTAAGCACAAATTGTATGGTCTAAGCTTGAAACGCGAGCAGTGGCCTTTGTTCTGATCCCGAAGTACGATGGACTACCGTCCTGAATGAACCCTGTTACAGGTTAAAAAAAGTTGGGACATACTCCTACTGCAAAGCTCTCCACTCTTTTTATTTGAGCAGAGCGAACGCTGGAGATTGGCCAGAGAGGAGGAGAGTTCACTTTCATCTTCTGCTTCCACTCGCTAAAGTAGAAAATGTGGAGGGTTTTGCGGGACGAGTTTTTGGGAACAGCCTCTCCTGCATATCTTGAGCTGCAGCGGCCAATACTCAAACCTGGTCGGAATAACACCTCTATTGAACTATCAACAGCGAAAACTATAAAGAACACGAGAAAGATAAAACGCACATCACGTCTTGTTAAGTTCAATTATGAATAAGTGTGTCGTCATTAAATGACACCATACAATTCGGTGAGAATCCATCGCTTGTATCTACGACAAGAACCAGGGTATAATAATCAACATCCACATGCACCAGGGTACTACCTTCCTTCACCGTTTTTATTTCTACGTAATCCTCAATTGTTCACGGAATGGCGACTCGTATAATGATGTTGAGCTTTAAGACATTGCTTCCGAGGCTGGCAGATCAGAGTAGGCTAAGTGAAAACAATGTCTAAAATCGACTCGAATCTCGAATCGGCTCCGGAACGACAACTTAAACAAAAGGAATATTCACAAATATTATTCACATTAAAGATGTGTGTCAATAAATCACATGGAACGTGAGGCAGTTATGAATGGGACATTTTCCCTTCTTAATTTCCAGTGTCTAAGAGAAGAGTAGCAAATATGCCACATGTACCAGATTACTACCCTTTTTTGCCGTTCCCACTTCAAGGTGAATTTCAATTCTTACCACCATTGCCACTTGTAAAAATTATGTCTACCTTCAAGAGCAAACTTGCAAAAATGTGCAACTTCCAAGCAAAAAAAAAGAAGAAAATCTACATTCCACTCATTTGCCAGCCAGCTCTGCAAGGACGTGTTTATGTCTTAAACGAAAGCGATATTCACGAATTCTCAATCAAGACGAAGCTGTGTGACAATTGATCTCTTGGGACGTAAGGCAGATATTACGCATCACGCAAGGCCCCACTGTTTATCTTCACTGCCTCAAGGACAAGTACCAGAAATTCCACATCTGCCAGACTACTACCCACCTTCATCGCTCCCACATTCAGGTAATTCTAAACTCTTAACGGAATTGCTTCTCCTAAGTTGAATGTCGAGCTTTAAGAGCAAACTTTTACGGATGAGAAATCACAGTCCGTTAAGTAAAAAGAGTGTATAAAATCGACTAAGAACTCAATTTTTCAAGGATGTGTTTATGTCTAAAACAAAAGGGAGATTCACAAATTTTCAGTACACATTATATATGGGTGACAATATTTCATTTGGGTCCTCAGGAAGATATTAAGTTTTTCTTTTGTTTACGTCCAGAGCCTAGGGGACAAGTACCACAAATTCCACATCTGCCAGGCTACCACCCTCCTTCACCCCTCCCGCTTCCAGACGACCACTTTCCTTCAAAGTTTTCATATCCAGGTAATCCTAAATTTTTCCTTCAATCAACCTCCGGTCAGACCTTTAAAGGCATCCTTGTCCAAAAAAAAAAAAAGATCTCGAAATATACGCATATTATTTATCATGTTAAAGAGGTGTGACAATTAATCACTTCCATACTGAGGCAGTCAGCAAAGATGCCTCAGCTTTTCTTCGTATCCAGTGCCTTCCGTAAATGTTCCACGAGCTCCAATGCTACCAGGCTACTACCGTCCTCAATCGTTCCCATATACAGGCAATCATTACTTGTTGCCTCAAGCACACATCGTAAAGAAAATATGGTGTCTTAATATCTACCTGTCTCGACGAGGAATCAGAATCGCATTGTAAACGACGCCTAAAATGTATTCTTAAGTCCACTGAAAATTTTAACGGCATCCTTTTAAAAAAAATGAAAGCGAATATTCATATACTCTAATTCGCTTTGAAGAGTATTAATCAAGTAATAAATTGGTTCCCCAGGAAGTTATCAAAGAGGCATCCTGTTTTCATTCCGTCCAACGCGTGAAAACGTGCCACGATTTCAAATATTACCATATCACTACCCTACTTCAGAGGTCTCATATTCAGGTAATCATAAATTTGTGTCTCAATCACGACTAGAAAAATAACTGAGTAGTTATAAACACAGATTCTAGGATCGCGAAATAGAATCGGTGTAGGGCGACGTCTAAATGCTGCTAAATCTCCATTCCTTCAGAGCATCATTGTATGAAACGAAAGCTAAATATACACGAATTCTCTTTCACGATAATATGGTGCAGCGATTGTTCATTCGGCTCCTGATTCAGTTAACAGATGTTTTTTTACATCCAGTGCCTAAAAAAAATTTCCACGGGTTCCGAGACTCCCATGCTACTACCCTCCTCCAACGTCCCGATTTCAAGATAATCATTAAATCATGCATCAATCACAACTCGTCAGAAAAGAAGGAAGATTTGAAAACTGACCTGACTTGATGGGTGATCAAAATTGGTGTGCAAACGACGTATAGGTTGTAGTCAAATATCTAATCAGCTCTTAAGGGCATTCATGACATTAATGCAATGATGTTTTCTGTTTTCACCGCATCCAGTGCCAAATAAAAAAGTTCCACGAGTTCCAAGACGGCCATACTACAACCCTCCTCAACCGGTCCCATATCCAGGTAATCATTAATTCTTGCCTCAATCACAACTCATAAGAAAAATAAAGGAGCTTTAAAAACAGACTTTATTAGGTGAGTAATCAAAATTGGTATGCAAACAATGTATATTTTTGGTAAAATTTCTAATAAACTCCATAGGGCATCCGTCTTAAATAAATTAAAATACCCCAAAGTAGAATTCACGTTGAAGAGATGCGACCATTATTCACTTGGAGCGGGGTACCACCTTGTTTTTGAATGGGGGGGCAAACCATACGCCGCCCCCTCCCCCCCAGGGCCGTTGGCATCCCTTGGGCGCGCCCGGCCAGTGTTGGCCCTGCCCAGTGGCGGCAGTTTCAGGAGGGGGGGGGGGGGGTAAAACACATGCCTTGCCCCCCCCCCCCCACTTTGAGAACTGGGGGCAAGCGCCCCCCTTGCCCCCCCCCCCCCCCGGTTGCCACGCCCATGTTCACTGGGTTCCCGAGGTAGTCATCAAAGGTGCCTTCAGTAGTCTTCACATCCAGTGATAATCAATAAGCTCCACGAGTTTCAAGACTGCCATGCAAATACCTACTCCGACCGTACCCATATCCAGGTAATCATTAATTCTTGCCTCAATCACGACCCTTGAAAAAGAAATGCTAGATTTTGAAAACAAATTTTTCAGGCTGGGATATATAAAAACGGTAGGCAAACGATGTCCAGATTTTATTTAAATCTTCTTTAAGCCAGCCTAGAGAGTCCCTGTTGTGAACGATAGCCAAATATAGAACCATTCTAACTGAAGTTAACCAGGGGCAGGAATTAGTCACTTGAATATTGAAAATAATAAAAAATGTTTTTTGTTCTCCTCCCATACAGTGCCTATTCTAAAAATTCTTCCAGTTCCAAGACTGCCATTCTACTACCCTCCCCTACCGCTGCCATATCCAGGTAACCATTAATTCTTGCCTCAATCACAACAAGTGAGAAAACAAGGGAGATTTTAAAGACAAACTTTTTCAGAATGGGATAATTAAAATCGGTAGGCCAACGATGTCAACATTTTATTAAAATCTTATTTGAGCTAGTCAAGAGAGTAACTGTTTTGAACGAAAGCCAAATATAGACCCATTCTCGATGACGTTAACCAGGTGAATGAATTAATCGTTTGATTATTGAGACAATTATAAAAATGCCTTGTGTTCTTTTTACATACAGTGCCTAATATAAAAGTTCCTCCAGTTCCAAGATTGCCATTCTACTACCTTCCTCTACCGTTCCCATATCCAGGTAATCCTTAATCCTCGCCTCAATCACGACTCGTGAGAAGGAAAAAGGAGATTTTAGCAACTAACTTTCCAGGATGGGATATTTAAAATCGGAAGGCAAACGATGTCTAACTTTAATTAAAATATTAGAGCCATTCAAGAACCTCCCTGCTTTGAGTGAAACCAAATATGGACCCATTCTCACTGACGTTAACCAGGTGCAACAATTAAGCACTTAATGCGGCAATTATGAAAAATGCATTATGTTCTCTTCCCATGCAGTGCCTAATATAAAAATTCCTCCAGTTCCAAGACTGCCATTCTACTACCCTCATCTACCGTTCTCATATCCAGGTAATTATTAATATTTTCCTTAATCACAACTCGTGAGATGAAAAAGGGGGATTTTATAAACAAACTTTCCAGGATGGGAAATTTAAAATGAGTATGCCTACGATGTATAAATTTTATTCCAATATTTTTGAGCCAGTCAAGACTGTCTCTGTTTTGAACAAAAGCCAGATATAGACCCATTTACATTAAAAATTAAGCAGGTCCAACAATTAATCACTTAATTAATGGCGCAATTATCAACAATGCATTCTGTTCCCTCTCCATACAGTGCCTAATATAAAAGTTCCTCCAGTTCCAAGACTGCCATTCTACTACCCTCCTCTACCGTTCCCATATCCAGGTAATCATTATTCTTGCCTCAATCACTAGTCGTGAAAAGGAGAATGGGGATTTTAACAACAAAGTTTCCAGGATGGGATATTTAAAATCGGCAGGCAAACGATGTCAAAATTTTATTCAAATATTCTCCGAGCCAGTCAAGAACGTTCCTGTCTTGAACGAAAGCTAAAAATGGCCAATATTTCACTGACGTTCATCATGTGCAAAAATTAATGAATTGATTAATGAGGCAATTTTCTAAACTGCCTTGTAATCTCTTTACATACAGTGCCTAATATAAAAGTTCCTCCAGTTCCAAGACCGCCATTCTACTACCCTCCTCTATCGTTGCCATTTCCAGGTAATCATTAATTCTTGCCTCAATCACGACTCGTGGAAAGGAGAAGGGGGATTTTAACAACAAACTTTCCAGAATGGGATATTTAAAATCGGTAGGCAAATGATGTCGAAAATACATTCAAATCTTCCCTGAGCCAATCAAGAACGTTCCTGTTTTGAACGAAAGCTAAAAATGGCCAATAGTTCACTGACGTTCATCATGTGCAAAAATTAATCACTTGATTAATGAGGCAATTATCTAAAGTGCCTTGTAATTTTCATACATACAGTGCTTAATATAAAAGTTCCTCCGATTCCAAGACCGCCATTCTACTACCCTCCTCTACCATTACCATTGCCAGGTAATCATCAATTCTTTCCTCAATCACTACACGTGAAAAGGAGAAGGGGGATTTTAACAACAAACTTTCCAGGATGGGATATTTAAAATCGGTGGGCAAATGATGTCGAAAATATATTCGAATCTTCTCTGAGCCAATCAAGAACGTTCATGTTTTGAACGAAAGCTAAAAATGGCCAATATTTCACTAACGTTCATTATGTGCAAAAATTAATCACTTGATTAATGAGGCAATTATCTAAAGTGCCTTGTAATCTTTTTACATGCAGTGCCTAATATAAAAGTTCCTCCAATTCCAAGACCGCCATTCTACCACCCTCCTCTACCGTTGCCACAGCCAGGTAATCATCAATTCTTTCCTCAATCACTACTAGTGAAAAGGAGAAGGGGGATTTTAACAAACTTTCCAGGATAGGATATTTAAAATCGGTAGGCACACGATGTCAAAAATATAATCAAATCTTCTCTGAGCCAATCAAGAACGTTCCTGTTTTGAACGAAAGCTGAAAATGGCCAATATTTCACTCACTTTCATCACGTGCAAAAATTAATCACTTGATTAATGAGGCAATTATCTAAAGTGCCTTGTAATCTTTCTACATGCAGTGCCTAATATAAAAGTTCGTCCAATTCCAAGACCGCCATTCTACTACCCTCCTCTACCGTTGCCACTGCCAGGTAATCATCAATTCTTTCCTCAATCACTACTAGTGAAAAGGAGAAAGGGGATTTTAACAAACTTTCCAGGATAGGATATTTAAAATCGATAGGCACACGATGTCAAAAATATATTCAAATCTTCTCTGAGAAAATCAAGAAAGTTCCTGTTTTGAACGAAAGCTAAAAATGGCCAATATTTCACTGACTTTCATCACGTGCAAAAATTAATCACTTGATTAATGACGCAATTATCTCAAGTGCCTTGTAATCTCTTTACAAACAGTGCCTAATATGAAAGTTCCTCCAGTTCCAAGACCGCCATTCTACTACCCTCCTCTACCGTTGCCACTGCCAGGCAATCATCAATTCTTTCCTTAATCACCACTCGTGAAAGGAGAAGGGGGATTTTAACAACTAACTTTCCAGGACGGGATATTTAAAATCGGCAGGCAAAGGATGTCGAAAATTTATTCAAATCTTCTCTGAGCCAGACAAGAACGTTCCTGTTTTGAACGAAAGCTAAAAATGGCCAATATTTCACTGAAGTTCATCATGTGCAAAAATTAATCACTTGATTAATGAGGCAATTATCTAAAGTGCCTTGTAATCTTTTTACATGCAGTGCCTAATATAAAAGTTCTTCCAATTCCAAGACCGCCATTCTACTACCCTCGTCTACCGTTGCCACTGCCAGGCAATCATCAATTCTTTCCTGAATCACTACTAGGGAAAAGGAGAAGGGGGATTTTAACAAACTTTCCAGGATAGGATATTTAATATCGGTAGGCACGCGATGTCAAAAATATATTCAAATCTTCTCTGAGCCAATCAAGAACGTTCCTGTTTTGAACAAAAGCTAAAAATGGCCAATATATCACTGACGTTCATCATGTGCAAAAATTAATCACTTGATTAATGGCGCAATTATCTAAAGTGCCTTGTAATCTCTTTACATACAGTGCCTAATATAAAAGTTCCTCCAGTTCCAAGACCGCCATTCTACTACCCTCCTCTACCGTTGCCATTGCCAGGTAATCATCAATTCTTTCCTCAGTCACTACTCGTGAAAAGGAGAAGGGGGATTTTAACAACAAACTTTCCAGGATGGGATATCTAAAATCGGCAGGCAAACGATGTCGAAAATTTATTCAAATCTTCTCTGAGCCAGTCAAGAACGTTCTTGTTTTGAACTAAAGCTAAAAATGCCCAATATTTCACTGAAGTTCATCATGTGCAAAAATTAATCACTTGATTAATGGCGCAATTATCTAAAGTGCCTTGTAATCTCTTTACATACAGTGCCTAATATAAAAGTCCCTCCAGTTCCAAGACCGCCATTCTACTACCCTCCTCTACCTTTGCCATTGCCAGGTAATCATCAATTCTTTCTTCAATCACTACTAGTGAAAAGGAGAAGGGGGATTTTAACAACAAACTTTCCACGATGGGATATTTAAAATCGGCAGGCAAACGATATCGAAAATTTATTCAAATCTTCTCTGAGCCAGTCAAGCACGTTCCTGTTTTGAACGAAAGCTAAAAATGGCCAATATTTCACTGACGATCATCATGTGCAAAAATTATTCACTTGATTAATGAGGCAATTATTTAAAGTGCCTTGTAATCTCTTTACATACAGTGCCTAATATAAAAGTTCCTCCAGTTCCAAGACCGCCATTCTACTACCCTCCTCTACCGTTGCTATTGCCAGGTAATCATCAATTCTTTCCTCAGTCACTACTCGTGAAAAGGAGAAGGGGGATTTTAACAACAAACTTTCCACGATGGGATATTTAAAATCGGCAGGCAAACGATATCGAAAATTTATTTAAATCATCTCTGAGCCAGTCAAGAACGTTCCTGTTTTGAACGAAAGCTAAAAATGGCCAATATTTCACTGACGTTCATCATGTGCAAAAATTAATCACTTGATTAATGAGGCAATTATTTAAAGTGCCTTGTAATCTCTTTACATACAGTGCCTAATATAAAAGTTCCTCCAGTTCCAAGACCGCCATTCTACTACCCTCCTCTACAGTTGCCATTGCCAGATAATCATCAATTCTTTCCTCAATCACTACTCGTGAAAAGGAGAAGGGGGATTTTATCAACAAACTTTCCAGGATGGGATATTTAAAATCGGCAGGCAATCGATGTCGAAAATTTATTCAAATCTTCTCTGAGCCAGACAAGAACGTTCCTGTTTTGAACGAAAGCTAAAAATGCCCAATATTTCACTGACGTTCATCATGTGCAAAAATTAATCACTTGATTAATGAGGCAATTATTTAAAGTGCCTTGTAATCTCTTTACATACAGTGCCTAATATAAAAGTTCCTTCAGTTCCAAGACCGCCATTCTACTACCCTCCTCTACCGTTGCCATTGCCAGGTAATCATCAATTCTTTCCTCAATCACTACTCGTGAAAAGGAGAAGGGGGATTTTAACAACAAACTTTCCACGATGGGATATTTAAAATCGGCAGGCAAACGATATCGAAAATTTATTCAAATCTTCTCTGAGCCAGTCAAGAACGTTCCTGTTTTGAACGAAAGCTAAAAATGGCCAATATTTCACTGACGATCATCATGTGCAAAAAATATTCACTTGATTAATGAGGCAATTATCTAAAGTGCCTTGTAATCTCTTTACATACAGTGCCTAATATAAAAGTTCCTCCAGTTCCAAGACCGCCATTCTACTACCCTCCTCTACCGTTGCCATTGCCAGGTAATCATCAATTCTTTCGTCAATCACTACTCGTGAAAAGGAGAAGGGGTTTTAACAACAAACTTTCCAGGATGAGATATCTAAAATCGGCAGGGAAACGATATCGAAAATTTATTCAAATCTTCTCTGAGCCAGTCAAGAACGTTCCTGTTTTGAACAAAAGCTGAAAAGGGCTAATATTTCATTGACGTTCATCATGTGCAAAAATTAATCACTTGATTAATGACGCAATTATCTAAAGTGCCTTGTAATCACTTTACATACAGCGCCTAATATAAAAGTTCCTCCAGTTCCAAGACCGCCATTCTACTACCCTCCTCTACCGTTGCCATTGCCAGGTAATCATCAATTCTTTCCTCAATCACTACTCGTGAAAAGGAGAAGGGGGATTTTAACAACAAACTTTCCAGGATGAGATATCTAAAATCGGCAGGGAAATGATATCGAAAATTTATTCAAATCTTCTCTGAGCCAGTCAAGAACGTTCCTGTTTTGAACGAAAGCTAAAAATGGCCTATCTTTAACTGACGATCATCATGTGCAAAAATTAATCACTTGATTAATGACGCAAATATCTAAAGTGCCTTGTAATCTCTTTACATACAGTGCCTAATATAAAAGTTCCTTCAGTTCCAAGACCGCCATTCTACTACCCTCCTCTACCGTTGCCATTGCCAGGTAATCATCAATTCTTTCCTCAATCACAACTCGTGAAAAGGAGAAGGGGGATTTTAACAACAAACTTTCCAGGATGAGATATCTAAAATCGGCAGGGAAACGATATCGAAAATTTATTCAAATCTTCTCTGAGCCAGTCAAGAACGTTCCTGTTTTGAACGAAAGCTAAAAATGGCCTATCTTTAACTGACGATCATCATCTGCAAAAATTAATCACTTGATTAATGACGCAATTATCTAAAGTGCCTTGTAATCTCTTTACATACAGTGCCTAATATAAAAGTTCCTCCAGTTCCAAGACCGCCATTCTACTACCCTCCTCTACCGTTGCCATTGCCAGGTAATCATCAATTCTTTCTTCAATCACTACTCGTGAAAAGGAGAAGGGGGATTTTAACAACAAACTTTCCACGATGGGATATTTAAAATCGGCAGGCAAACGATATCGAAAATTTATTTAAATCATCTCTGAGCCAGTCAAGAACGTTCCTGTTTTGAACGAAAGCTAAAAATGGCCAATATTTCATTGACGTTTATGATGCGCAAAAATTAATCACTTGATTAATGACGCAATTATCTAAAGTGCCTTGTAATCTCTTTACATACAGTGCCTAATATAAAAGTTCCTCCAGTTCCAAGACCGCCATTCTACAACCCTCCTCTACCGTTGCCATTGCCAGGTAATCATCAATTCTTTCTTCAATCACTACTCGTGAAAAGGAGAAGGGGGATTTTAACAACAAACTTTCCAGGATGGGATATCTAAAATCGGCAGGCAAACGATGTCGCAAATTTATTCAAATCTTCTCTGAGCCAGTCAAGAACGTTCCTGTTTTGAACGAAAGCTAAAAATGGCCAATATTTCACTGACGTTCCTCATGTGCAAAAATTAATCACTTGATTAATGACGCAATTATCTAAAGTGCCTTGTAATCTCTTTACATACAGTGCCTAATATAAAAGTTCCTCCAGTTCCAAGACCGCCGTTCTACTACCCTCCTCTACCGTTGCCATTGCCAGGTAATCATCAATTCTTTCTTCAATCACCACTAGTGAAAAGGAGAAGGGGGATTTTAACAACAAACTTTCCACGATGGGATATTTAAAATCGGCAGGCACACGATATCGAAAATTTATTCAAATCTTCTCTGAGCCAGTCAAGAACGTCCCTGTTTTGAACGAAAGCTAAACATGGCCAGTATTTCATTGACGTTTATGATGCGCAAAAATTAATCACCTGATTAATGAGGCAATTATCTAAAGTGCCTTGTAATCTCTTTACATACAGTGCCTAATATAAAAGTTCCTCCAGTTCCAAGACCGCCATTCTACTACCCTCCTCTACCGTTGCCATTGCCAGGTAATCATCAATTCTTTCTTCAATCACTACTCGTGAAAAGGAGAAGGGGGATTTTAACAACAAACTTTCCAGGATGGGATATCTAAAATCGGCAGGCAAACGATGTCGCAAATTTATTCAAATCTTCTCTGAGCCAGTCAAGAACGTTCCTGTTTTGAACGAAAGCTAAAAATTGCCAATATTTCATTGACGTTTATGATGCGCAAAAATTAATCACTTGATTAATGACGAAATTATCTAAAGTGCCTTGTAATCTCTTTACATTCAGTGCCTAATATAAAATTTCCTCCAGTTCCAAGACCGCCATTCTACTACCGTCCTCTACCGTTGCCATTGCCAGGTAATCATCAATTGTTTCCTCAATCACTGCTCGTGAAAAGGAGAAGCGGGATTTTAACAAGAAACTTTCCAGGATGGGATATGTAAAATCGGCAGGCAAACGATGTCTAAAATTTATTCAAATCTTCTCTGAGCCAGTCAAGAACGTTCCTGTTTTGAAGGAAAGCTAAAAATGGCCAATATTTCACTGACGTTCATCATGTGCAAAAATTAATCACTTGATTAATGAGGCAATTATCTAAAGTGCCTTGTAATCTCTTTACATACAGTGCCTATTATAAAATTTCCTCCAGTTCCAAGACCGCCATTCTACTACCGTCCTCTACCGTTGCCATTGCCAGGTAATCATCAATTGTTTCTTCAATCACTACTCGTGAAAAGGAGAAGGGGGATTTTAACAACAAACTTTCAAGGATGGGATATCTAAAATCGGCAGGCAAACGATGTCGCAAATTTATTCAAATCTTCTCTGAGCCAGTCAAGAACGTTCCTGTTTTGAACGAAAGCTAAAAATGGCCAATATTTCATTGACGTTTATGATGCGCAAAAATTAATCACTTGATTAATGACGCAATTATCTAAAGTGCCTTGTAATCTCTTTACATACAGTGCCTAATATAAAAGTTCCTCCAGTTCCAAGACCGCCATTCTACTACCCTCCTCTACCGTTGCCATTGCCAGGTAATCATCAATTCTTTCTTCAATCACTACTCGTGAAAAGGAGAAGGGGGATTTTAACAACAAACTTTCCAGGATGGGATATCTAAAATCGGCAGGCAAACGATGTCGCAAATTTATTCAAATCTTCTCTGAGCCAGTCAAGAACGTTCCTGTTTTGAACGAAAGCTAAAAATGGCCAATATTTTACTGACGTTCCTCATGTGCAAAAATTAATCACTTGATTAATGACGCAATTATCTAAAGTGCCTTGTAATCTCTTTACATACAGTGCCTAATATAAAAGTTCCTCCAGTTCCAAGACCGCCGTTCTACTACCCTCCTCTACCGTTGCCATTGCCAGATAATCATCAATTCTTTCTTCAATCACTACTAGTGAAAAGATTTGAACAACAAACTTTCCACGATGGGATATTTAAAATCGGCAGGCACACGATATCGAAAATTTATTCAAATCTTCTCTGAGCCAGTCAAGAACGTCCCTGTTTTGAACGAAAGCTAAACATGGCCAATATTTCATTGACGTTTATGATGCGCAAAAATTAATTACTTGATTAATGAGGCAATTATCTAAAGTGCCTTGTAATCTCTTTACATACAGTGCCTAATATAAAAGTTCCTCCAGTTCCAAGACCGCCATTCTACTACCCTCCTCTACCGTTGCCATTGCCAGGTAATCATCAATTCTTTCTTCAATCACTACTAGAAAAAGGAGAAGGGGGATTTTAACAACAAACTTTCCAGAATGGGATATCTAAAATCGGCAGGCAAACGATGTCGCAAATTTATTCAAATCTTCTCTGAGCCAGTCAAGAACGTTCCTGTTTTGAACGAAAGCTAAAAATGGCCAATATTTCACTGACGTTCCTCATGTGCAAAAATTAATCACTTGATTAATGAGGCAATTATCTAAAGTGCCTTGTAATCTCTTTACATACAGTGCCTAATATAAAAGTTCTTCCAGTTCCAAGACCGCCGTTCTACTACCCTCCTCTACCGTTGCCATTGCCAGATAATCATCAATTCTTTCTTCAATCACTACTAGTGAAAAGATTTGAACAACAAACTTTCCACGATGGGATATTTAAAATCGGCAGGCACACGATATCGAAAATTTATTCAAATCTTCTCTGAGCCAGTCAAGAACGTCCCTGTTTTGAACGAAAGCTAAACATGGCCAATATTTCATTGACGTTTATGATGCGCAAAAATTAATCACTTGATTAATGAGGCAATTATCTAAAGTGCCTTGTAATCTCTTTACATACAGTGCCTAATATAAAAGTTCCTCCAGTTCCAAGACCGCCATTCTACTACCCTCCTCTACCGTTGCCATTGCCAGGTAATCATCAATTCTTTCTTCAATCACTACTAGAAAAAGGAGAAGGGGGATTTTAACAACAAACTTTCCAGAATGGGATATCTAAAATCGGCAGGCAAACGATGTCGCAAATTTATTCAAATCTTCTCTGAGCCAGTCAAGAACGTTCCTGTTTTGAACGAAAGCTAAAAATGGCCAATATTTCACTGACGTTCCTCATGTGCAAAAATTAATCACTTGATTAATGAGGCAATTATCTAAAGTGCCTTGTAATCTCTTTACATACAGTGCCTAATATAAAAGTTCTTCCAGTTCCAAGACCGCCGTTCTACTACCCTCCTCTACCGTTGCCATTGCCAGGTAATCATCAATTGTTTCCTCAATCACTGCTCGTGAAAAGGAGAAGCGGGATTTTAACAAGAAACTTTCCAGAATGGGATATGTAAAATCGGCAGGCAAACGATGTCTAAAATTTATTCAAATCTTCTCTGAGCCAGTCAAGAACGTTCCTGTTTTGAAGGAAAGCTAAAAATGGCCAATATTTCACTGACGTTCATCATGTGCAAAAATTAATCACTTGATTAATGAGGCAATTATCTAAAGTGCCTTGTAATCTCTTTACATACAGTGCCTATTATAAAATTTCCTCCAGTTCCAAGACCGCCATTCTACTACCGTCCTCTACCGTTGCCATTGCCAGGTAATCATCAATTGTTTCTTCAATCACTACTCGTGAAAAGGAGAAGGGGGATTTTAACAACAAACTTTCAAGGATGGGATATCTAAAATCGGCAGGCAAACGATGTCGCAAATTTATTCAAATCTTCTCTGAGCCAGTCAAGAACGTTCCTGTTTTGAACGAAAGCTAAAAATGGCCAATATTTCATTGACGTTTATGATGCGCAAAAATTAATCACTTGATTAATGACGCAATTATCTAAAGTGCCTTGTAATCTCTTTACATACAGTGCCTAATATAAAAGTTCCTCCAGTTCCAAGACCGCCATTCTACTACCCTCCTCTACCGTTGCCATTGCCAGGTAATCATCAATTCTTTCTTCAATCACTACTCGTGAAAAGGAGAAGGGGGATTTTAACAACAAACTTTCCAGGATGGGATATCTAAAATCGGCAGGCAAACGATGTCGCAAATTTATTCAAATCTTCTCTGAGCCAGTCAAGAACGTTCCTGTTTTGAACGAAAGCTAAAAATGGCCAATATTTTACTGACGTTCCTCATGTGCAAAAATTAATCACTTGATTAATGACGCAATTATCTAAAGTGCCTTGTAATCTCTTTACATACAGTGCCTAATATAAAATTTCCTCCAGTTCCAAGACCGCCGTTCTACTACCCTCCTCTACCGTTGCCATTGCCAGATAATCATCAATTCTTTCTTCAATCACTACTAGTGAAAAGATTTGAACAACAAACTTTCCACGATGGGATATTTAAAATCGGCAGGCACACGATATCGAAAATTTATTCAAATCTTCTCTGAGCCAGTCAAGAACGTCCCTGTTTTGAACGAAAGCTAAACATGGCCAATATTTCATTGACGTTTATGATGCGCAAAAATTAATCACTTGATTAATGAGGCAATTATCTAAAGTGCCTTGTAATCTCTTTACATACAGTGCCTAATATAAAAGTTCCTCCAGTTCCAAGACCGCCATTCTACTACCCTCCTCTACCGTTGCCATTGCCAGGTAATCATCAATTCTTTCTTCAATCACTACTAGAAAAAGGAGAAGGGGGATTTTAACAACAAACTTTCCAGAATGGGATATCTAAAATCGGCAGGCAAACGATGTCGCAAATTTATTCAAATCTTCTCTGAGCCAGTCAAGAACGTTCCTGTTTTGAACGAAAGCTAAAAATGGCCAATATTTCACTGACGTTCCTCATGTGCAAAAATTAATCGCTTGATTAATGACGCAATTATCTAAAGTGCCTTGTAATCTCTTTACATACAGTGCCTAATATAAAAGTTCTTCCAGTTCCAAGACCGCCGTTCTACTACCCTCCTCTACCGTTGCCATTGCCAGGTAATCATCAATTCTTTCTTCAATCACTACTAGTGAAAAGGAGAAGGGGGATTTTAACAACAAACTTTCCACGATGGGATATTTAAAATCGGCAGGCACACGATTTCGAAAATTTTTTCAAATCTTCTCTGAGCCAGTCAAGAACGTCCCTGTTTTGAACGAAAGCTAAACATGGCCAATATTTCATTGACGTTTATGATGCGCAAAAATTAATCACTTGATTAATGACGCAATTATCTAAAGTGCCTTGTAATCTCTTTACATACAGTGCCTAATATAAAAGTTCCTCCAGTTCCAAGACCGCCATTCTACTACCCTCCTCTACCGTTGCCATTGCCAGGTAATCATCAATTCTTTCTTCAATCACTACTAGAAAAAGGAGAAGGGGGATTTTAACAACAAACTTTCCAGGATGGGATATCTAAAATCGGCAGGCAAACGATGTCGCAAATTTATTCAAATCTTCTCTGAGCCAGTCAAGAACGTTCCTGTTTTGAAGGAAAGCTAAAAATGGCCAATATTTCACTGACGTTCATCATGTGCAAAAATTAATCACTTGATTAATGAGGCAATTATCTAAAGTGCCTTGTAATCTCTTTACATACAGTGCCTATTATAAAATTTCCTCCAGTTCCAAGACCGCCATTCTACTACCGTCCTCTACCGTTGCCATTGCCAGGTAATCATCAATTCTTTCTTCAATCACTACTAGTGAAAAGGAGAAGGGGGATTTTAACAACAAACTTTCCACGATGGGATATTTAAAATCGGCAGGCACACGATATCGAAAATTTATTCAAATATTCTCTGAGCCAGTCAAGAACGTCCCTGTTTTGAACGAAAGCTAAACATGGCCAATATTTCATTGACGTTTATGATGCGCAAAAATTAATCACTTGACGAATGACGCAATTATCTAAAGTGCCTTGTAATCTCTTTACATACAGTGCCTAATATAAAAGTTCCTCCAGTTCCAAGACCGCCATTCTACTACCCTCCTCTACCGTTGCCATTGCCAGGTAATCATCAATTCTTTCTTCAATCACTACTCGTGAAAAGGAGAAGGGGGATTTTAACAACAAACTTTCCATGATGGGATATTTAAAATCGGCAGGCAAACGATGTCGAAAATTTATTCAAATCTTCTCTGAGCCAGTCAAGAACGTTCCTGTTTTGAACGAAAGCTAAAAATGGCCAATATTTCACTGACGTTCATCATGTGCAAAAATTAATCACTTGATTAATGAGGCAATTATTTAAAGTGCCTTGGAATCTCTTTACATACAGTGCCTAATATAAAATTTCCTCCAGTTCCAAGACCGCCATTCTACTACCCTCCTCTACCGTTGCCATTGCCAGGTAATCATCAATTCTTTCTTCAATCACTACTAGAAAAAGGAGAAGGGGGATTTTAACAACAAACTTTCCACGATGGGATATTTAAAATCGGCAGGCAAAGGATGTCGAAAATGTATTCAAATCTTCTCTGAGCCAGTCAAGAACGTTCCTGTTTTGAACGAAAGCTAAAAAGGGCCAATATTTCACTGACGTTCATCATGTGCAAAAATTAATCACTTGATTAATGACGCAATTATCTAAAGTGCCTTCTAATCTCTTTACATACAGTGCCTAATATAAAAGTTCCTCCAGTTCCAAGACCGCCATTCTACTACCCTCCTCTACCGTTGCCATTGCCAGGTAATCATCAATTCTTTCTTCAATCACTACTCGTGAAAAGGAGAAGGGGGATTTTAACAACAAACTTTCCAGGATGGGATATCTAAAATCGGCAGGCAAACGATGTCGCAAATTTATTCAAATCTTCTCTGCGCCAGTCAAGAACGTTCCTGTTTTGAACGAAAGCTAAAAATGGCCAATATTTAGCTGACGTTCCTCATGTGCAAAACTTAATCACTTGATTAATGACGCAATTATCTAAAGTGCCTTGTAATCCCTTTACATACAGTGCCTAATATAAAAGTTCCTCCAGTTCCAAGACCGCCGTTCTACTACCCTCCTCTACCGTTGCCATTGCCAGGTAATCATCAATTCTTTCTTCAATCACTACTAGTGAAAAGGAGAAGGGGGATTTTAACAACAAACTTTCCACGATGGGATATTTAAAATCGGCAGGCACACGATATCGAAAATTTATTCAAATCTTCTCTGAGCCAGTCAAGAACGTTCCTGTTTTGAACGAAAGCTAAAAATGGCCAATATTTCACTGACGTTCCTCATGTGCAAAAATTAATCACTTGATTAATGAGGCAATTATCTAAAGTGCCTTGTAATCTCTTTACATACAGTGCCTAATATAAAAGTTCCTCCAGTTCCAAGACCGCCATTCTACTACCCTCCTCTACCGTTGCCATTGCCAGGTAATCATCAATTCTTTCTTCAATCACTACTAGAAAAAGGAGAAGGGGGATTTTAACAACAAACTTTCCTCGATGGGATATTTAAAATCGGCAGGCAAACGATATCGAAAATTTATTCAAATCTTCTCTGAGCCAGTCAAGAACGTTCCTGTTTTGAACGAAAGCTAAACATGGCCAATATTTCATTGACGTTTATGATGCGCAAAAATTAATCACTTGATTAATGAGGCAATTATCTAAAGTGCCTTGTAATCTCTTTACATACAGTGCCTAATATAAAAGTTCCTCCAGTTCCAAGACCGCCATTCTACTACCCTCCTCTACCGTTGCCATTGCCAGGTAATCATCAATTCTTTCTTCAATCACTACTAGAAAAAGGAGAAGGGGGATTTTAACAACAAACTTTCCACGATGGGATATTTAAAATCGGCAGGCAAACGATATCGAAAATTTATTCAAATCTTCTCTGAGCCAGTCAAGAACGTTCCTGTTTTGAACGAAAGCTAAAAATGGCCAATATTTCACTGACGTTCCTCATGTGCAAAAATTAATCACTTGATTAATGAGGCAATTATCTAAAGTGCCTTGTAATCTCTTTACATACAGTGCCTAATATAAAAGTTCCTCCAGTTCCAAGACCGCCATTCTACTACCCTCCTCTACCGTTGCCATTGCCAGGTAATCATCAATTCTTTCTTCAATCACTACTAGAAAAAGGAGAAGGGGGATTTTAACAACAAACTTTCCTCGATGGGATATTTAAAATCGGCAGGCAAACGATATCGAAAATTTATTCAAATCTTCTCTGAGCCAGTCAAGAACGTTCCTCTTTTGAAGGAAAGCTAAAAATGGCCAATATTTCACTGACGTTCATCATGTGCAAAAATTAATCACTTGATTAATGAGGCAATTATCTAAAGTGCCTTGTAATCTCTTTACATACAGTGCCTATTATAAAATTTCCTCCAGTTCCAAGACCGCCATTCTACTACCGTCCTCTACCGTTGCCATTGCCAGGTAATCATCAATTGTTTCCTCAATCACTACTCGTGAAAAGGAGAATGGGGATTTTAACAACAAACTTTCCAGGATGGGATATTTAAAATCGGCAGGCAAACGATGTCTAAAATTTATTCAAATCTACTCTGAGCCAGTCAAGAACGTTCCTGTTTTGAACGAAAGCTAAAAATGGCCAATATTTCACTGACGTTCATCATGTGCAAAAAGTGATCACTCGATTAATGAGGCAATTATTTAAAGTGCCTTGCAATCTCTTTACATACAGTGCCTAAAATAAGAGTTCTTCCAGTTCCAAGACCGCCATTCTACTACCCTCCTCTACCGTTGCCACTGCCAGGTAATCATCAATTGTTTCCTCAATCACTGCTCGTGAAAAGAAGAACGGGGATTTTAACAAAAAACTTTCCAGGATGGGATATTTAAAATCGGCAGGCAAACGATGTCGAAAATTTATTCAAATCTTCTCTGAGCCAGTCAAGAACGTTCCTCTTTTGAAGGAAAGCTAAAAATGGCCAATATTTCACTGACGTTCATCATGTGCAAAAATTAATCACTTGATTAATGAGGCAATTATCTAAAGTGCCTTGTAATCTCTTTACATACAGTGCCTATTATAAAATTTCCTCCAGTTCCAAGACCGCCATTCTACTACCGTCCTCTACCGTTGCCATTGCCAGGTAATCATCAATTGTTTCCTCAATCACTACTCGTGAAAAGGAGAATGGGGATTTTAACAACAAACTTTCCAGGATGGGATATTTAAAATCGGCAGGCAAACGATGTCTAAAATTTATTCAAATCTACTCTGAGCCAGTCAAGAACGTTCCTGTTTTGAACGAAAGCTAAAAATGGCCAATATTTCACTGACGTTCATCATGTGCAAAAAGTGATCACTCGATTAATGAGGCAATTATTTAAAGTGCCTTGCAATCTCTTTACATACAGTGCCTAAAATAAGAGTTCTTCCAGTTCCAAGACCGCCATTCTACTACCCTCCTCTACCGTTGCCACTGCCAGGTAATCATCAATTCTTTCGTCAATCACTACTCGTGAAAAGGAGAATGGGGATTTTAACAACAAACTTTCCAGGATGGGATATTTAAAATCGGCAGGCAAACGATGTCTAAAATTTATTCAAATCTACTCTGAGCCAGTCAAGAACGTTCCTGTTTTGAACGAAAGCTAAAAATGGCCAATATTTCACTGACGTTCATCATGTGCAAAAAGTGATCACTCGATTAATGAGGCAATTATTTAAAGTGCCTTGCAATCTCTTTACATACAGTGCCTAAAATAAGAGTTCTTCCAGTTCCAAGACCGCCATTCTACTACCCTCCTCTACCGTTGCCACTGCCAGGTAATCATCAATTGTTTCCTCAATCACTGCTCGTGAAAAGAAGAACGGGGATTTTAACAAAAAACTTTCCAGGATGGGATATTTAAAATCGGCAGGCAAACGATGTCTAAAATTTATTCAAATCTTCTCTGAGCCAGTCAAGAACGTTCCTCTTTTGAAGGAAAGCTAAAAATGGCCAATATTTCACTGACGTTCATCATGTGCAAAAATTAATCACTTGATTAATGAGGCAATTATCTAAAGTGCCTTGTAATCTCTTTACATACAGTGCCTATTATAAAATTTCCTCCAGTTCCAAGACCGCCATTCTACTACCGTCCTCTACCGTTGCCATTGCCAGGTAATCATCAATTGTTTCCTCAATCACTGCTCGTGAAAAGGAGAACGGGGATTTTAACAAAAAACTTTCCAGGATGGGATATTTAAAATCGGCAGGCAAACGATGTCGAAAATTTATTCAAATCTTCTCTGAGCCAGTCAAGAACGTTCCTGTTTTGAAGGAAAGCTAAAAATGGCCAATATTTCACTGACGTTCATCATGTGCAAAAATTAATCACTTGATTAATGACGCAATTATCTAAAGTGCCTTGTAATCTCTTTACATACAGTGCCTAATATAAAATTTCCTCCAGTTCCAAGACCGCCATTCTACTACCCTCCTCTACCGTTGCCATTGCCAGGTAATCATCAATTCTTTCGTCAATCACTACTCGTGAAAAGGAGAAGGGGGATTTTAACAACTAACTATCCAGGATGGGATATTTAAAATCGGTAGGCAAACGATGTCGAAAATTTATTCAAATCTTCTCTGAGCCAGGCAAGAACGTTCCTGTTTTGAACGAAAGCTAAAAATGGCCAATATTTCACTGACGTTCATCATGTGCAAACATTAATCACTGGATTAATGAGGCAATTATTTAAAGTGCCTTGGAATCTCTTTACATACAGTGCCTAATATAAAATTTCCTCCAGTTCCAAGACCGCCATTCTACTACCCTCCTCTACCGTTGCCATTGCCAGGTAATCATCAATTCTTTCCTCAATCACTACTTGTGAAAAGGAGAAGGGGGATTTTAACAACAAACTTTCCAGGATGGGATATTTAAAATCGGCAGGCAAACGATATCGAAAATTTATTCAAATCTTCTCTGAGCCAGTCAAGAACGTTCCTGTTTTGAACGAAAGCTGAAAATGGCCAATCTTTCACTGACGATCATCATGTGCAAAAATTATTCACTTGATTAATGAGGCAATTATCTAAAGTGCCTTGTAATCTCTTTACATACAGTGCCTAATATAAAATTTCCTCCAGTTCCAAGACCGCCATTCTACTACCCTCCTCTACCGTTGCCATTGCCAGGTAATCATCAATTCTTTCCTCAATCACTACTTGTGAAAAGGAGAAGGGGGATTTTAACAACAAACTTTCCAGGATGGGATATTTTAAATCGGCAGGCAAACGATATCGAAAATTTATTCAAATCTTCTCTGAGCCAGTCAAGAACGTTCCTGTTTTGAACGAAAGCTAAAAATGGCCAATCTTTCACTGACGATCATCATGTGCAAAAATTATTCACTTGATTAATGAGGCAATTATCTAAAGTGCCTTGTAATCTCTTTACATACAGTGCCTAATATAAAATTTCCTCCAGTTCCAAGACCGCCATTCTACTACCCTCCTCTACCGTTGCCATTGCCAGGTAATCATCAATTCTTTCCTCAATCACTACTTGTGAAAAGGAGAAGGGGGATTTTAACAACAAACTTTCCAGGATGGGATATTTAAAATCGGCAGGCAAACGATATCGAAAATTTATTCAAATCTTCTCTGAGCCAGACAAGAACGTTCCTGTTTTGAACGAAAGCTAAAAATGGCCAATATTTCACTGACGTTCATCATGTGCAAAAAGTGATCACTCGATTAATGAGGCAATTATTTAAAGTGCCTTGCAATCTCTTTACATACAGTGCCTAAAATAAGAGTTCTTCCAATTCCAAGACCGCCATTTTACTACCGTCCTCTACCTTTGCCATTGCCAGGTAATCATCAATTGTTTCCTCAATCACTACTCGTGAAAAGGAGAATGGGGATTTTAACAACAAACTTTCCAGGATGGGATATTTAAAATCGGCAGGCAAACGATGTCGAAAATTTATTCAAATCTTCTCTGAGCCAGTCAAGAACGTTCCTGTTTTGAACGAAAGCTAAAAATGGCCAATATTTCACTGACGTTCATCATGTGCAAAAATTAATCACTTGATTAATGAGGCAATTATTTAAAGTGCCTTGCAATCTCTTTACATACAGTGCCTAAAATAAGAGTTCTTCCAATTCCAAGACCGCCATTCTACTACCCTCCTCTACCGTTGCCATTGCCAGGTAATCATCAATTCCTTCCTCAATCACTACTCGTGAAAGGGAGAAGGGGGATTTTAACAACAAACATTCCAGGATGGGATATTTACAATCGGCAGGCAATCGATGTCGAAAATTTATTCAAATCTTCTCTGAGCCAGTCAAGAACGTTCCTGTTTTGAACGAAAGCTAAAAATGGCCAATATTTCACTGACGTTCATCATGTGCAAAAATTAATCAGTTGATTAATGACGCAATTATCTAAAGTGCCTTGTAATCTCTTTACATACAGTGCCTATTATAAAAGTTCCTCCAGTTCCAAGACCGCCTTTCTACTACCCTCCTCTACCGTTGCCATTACCAGGTAATCATCAATTGTTTCCTCAATCACTACTCGTGAAAAGGAGAATGGGGATTTTAACAACAAACTTTCCAGGATGGGATATTTAAAATCGGCAGGCAAACGATGTCGAAAATTTATTCAAATCTTCTCTGAGCCAGTCAAGAACGTTCCTGTTTTGAACGAAAGCTAAAAATGGCCAATATTTCACAGACGTTCATCATGTGCAAAAAGTGATCACTCGATTAATGAGGCAATTATTTAAAGTGCCTTGCAATCTCTTTACATACAGTGCCTAAAATAAGAGTTCTTCCAGTTCCAAGACCGCGATTCTACTACCCTCCTCTACCGTTGCCACTGCCAGGTAATCATCAATTGTTTCCTCAATCACTGCTCGTGAAAAGGAGAAGGGGGATTTTAACAACAAACTTTCCAGGATGGGATATTTAAAATCGGCAGGCAAACGATGTCGAAAATTTATTCAAATCTTCTCTGAGCCGGACAAGAAAGTTCCTGTTTTGAACGAAAGCTAAAAATGGCCAATATTTCACTGACGTTCATCATGTGCAAAAATTAATCACTTGATTAATGAGGCAATTATTTAAAGTGCCTTGGAATCTCTTTACATACAGTGCCTAATATAAAATTTCCTCCAGTTCCAAGACCGCCATTCTACTACACTCCTCTACCGTTGCCATTGCCAGGTAATCATCAATTGTTTCCTCAATCACTACTCGTGAAAAGGAGAAGGGGTTTTTAACAACAAACTTTCCAGGATGAGATATCTAAAATCGGCAGGGAAACGATATCGGAAATTTATTCAAATCTTCTCTGAGCCAGTCAAGAACGTTCCTGTTTTGAACGAAAGCTGAAAATGGCCAATCTTTCACTGACGATCATCATGTGCAAAAATTATTCACTTGATTAATGAGGCAATTATCTAAAGTGCCTTGTAATCTCTTTACATACAGTGCCTAATATAAAATTTCCTCCAGTTCCAAGACCGCCATTCTACTACCCTCCTCTACCGTTGCCATTGCCAGGTAATCATCAATTCTTTCCTCAATCACTACTTGTGAAAAGGAGAAGGGGGATTTTAACAACAAACTTTCCAGGATGGGATATTTTAAATCGGCAGGCAAACGATATCGAAAATTTATTCAAATCTTCTCTGAGCCAGTCAAGAACGTTCCTGTTTTGAACGAAAGCTAAAAATGGCCAATCTTTCACTGACGATCATCATGTGCAAAAATTATTCACTTGATTAATGAGGCAATTATCTAAAGTGCCTTGTAATCTCTTTACATACAGTGCCTAATATAAAATTTCCTCCAGTTCCAAGACCGCCATTCTACTACCCTCCTCTACCGTTGCCATTGCCAGGTAATCATCAATTCTTTCCTCAATCACTACTTGTGAAAAGGAGAAGGGGGATTTTAACAACAAACTTTCCAGGATGGGATATTTAAAATCGGCAGGCAAACGATATCGAAAATTTATTCAAATCTTCTCTGAGCCAGACAAGAACGTTCCTGTTTTGAACGAAAGCTAAAAATGGCCAATATTTCACTGACGTTCATCATGTGCAAAAAGTGATCACTCGATTAATGAGGCAATTATTTAAAGTGCCTTGCAATCTCTTTACATACAGTGCCTAAAATAAGAGTTCTTCCAATTCCAAGACCGCCATTTTACTACCGTCCTCTACCTTTGCCATTGCCAGGTAATCATCAATTGTTTCCTCAATCACTACTCGTGAAAAGGAGAATGGGGATTTTAACAACAAACTTTCCAGGATGGGATATTTAAAATCGGCAGGCAAACGATGTCGAAAATTTATTCAAATCTTCTCTGAGCCAGTCAAGAACGTTCCTGTTTTGAACGAAAGCTAAAAATGGCCAATATTTCACTGACGTTCATCATGTGCAAAAATTAATCACTTGATTAATGAGGCAATTATTTAAAGTGCCTTGCAATCTCTTTACATACAGTGCCTAAAATAAGAGTTCTTCCAATTCCAAGACCGCCATTCTACTACCCTCCTCTACCGTTGCCATTGCCAGGTAATCATCAATTCCTTCCTCAATCACTACTCGTGAAAGGGAGAAGGGGGATTTTAACAACAAACATTCCAGGATGGGATATTTACAATCGGCAGGCAATCGATGTCGAAAATTTATTCAAATCTTCTCTGAGCCAGTCAAGAACGTTCCTGTTTTGAACGAAAGCTAAAAATGGCCAATATTTCACTGACGTTCATCATGTGCAAAAATTAATCAGTTGATTAATGACGCAATTATCTAAAGTGCCTTGTAATCTCTTTACATACAGTGCCTATTATAAAAGTTCCTCCAGTTCCAAGACCGCCTTTCTACTACCCTCCTCTACCGTTGCCATTACCAGGTAATCATCAATTGTTTCCTCAATCACTACTCGTGAAAAGGAGAATGGGGATTTTAACAACAAACTTTCCAGGATGGGATATTTAAAATCGGCAGGCAAACGATGTCGAAAATTTATTCAAATCTTCTCTGAGCCAGTCAAGAACGTTCCTGTTTTGAACGAAAGCTAAAAATGGCCAATATTTCACAGACGTTCATCATGTGCAAAAAGTGATCACTCGATTAATGAGGCAATTATTTAAAGTGCCTTGCAATCTCTTTACATACAGTGCCTAAAATAAGAGTTCTTCCAGTTCCAAGACCGCGATTCTACTACCCTCCTCTACCGTTGCCACTGCCAGGTAATCATCAATTGTTTCCTCAATCACTGCTCGTGAAAAGGAGAAGGGGGATTTTAACAACAAACTTTCCAGGATGGGATATTTAAAATCGGCAGGCAAACGATGTCGAAAATTTATTCAAATCTTCTCTGAGCCGGACAAGAAAGTTCCTGTTTTGAACGAAAGCTAAAAATGGCCAATATTTCACTGACGTTCATCATGTGCAAAAATTAATCACTTGATTAATGAGGCAATTATTTAAAGTGCCTTGGAATCTCTTTACATACAGTGCCTAATATAAAATTTCCTCCAGTTCCAAGACCGCCATTCTACTACACTCCTCTACCGTTGCCATTGCCAGGTAATCATCAATTGTTTCCTCAATCACTACTCGTGAAAAGGAGAAGGGGTTTTTAACAACAAACTTTCCAGGATGAGATATCTAAAATCGGCAGGGAAACGATATCGGAAATTTATTCAAATCTTCTCTGAGCCAGTCAAGAACGTTCCTGTTTTGAACGAAAGCTAAAAATGGCCAATCTTTCACTGACGATCATCATGTGCAAATATTAATCACTTGATTAATGACGCAATTATCTAAAGTGTTTTGTAATCTCTTTACATACAGTGCCTAATATAAAAGTTCCTCCAGTTCCAAGACCGCCATTCTACTACCCTCCTCTACCGTTGCCATTGCCAGGTAATCATCAATTCTTTCCTCAATCACTACTCGTGAAAAGGAGAAGGGGTTTTTAACAACAAACTTTCCAGGATGAGATATCTAAAATCGGCAGGGAAACGATATCGGAAATTTATTCAAATCTTCTCTGAGCCAGTCAAGAACGTTCCTGTTTTGAACGAAAGCTAAAAAGGGCCAATATTTCATTGACGTTCATCATGTGCAAAAATTAATCACTTGATTAATGACGAAATTATCTGAAGTGCCTTGTAATCTCTTTACATACAGTGGCTAATATAAAAGTTCCGCCAGTTCCAAGACCGCCATTCTACTACCCTCCTCTACCGTTGCCATTGCCAGGTAATCATCAGTTGTTTCCTCAATCACTACTCGTGAAAAGGAGAAGGGGGATTTTAACAACAAACTTTCCAGGATGGGATATTTAAAATCGGCAGGGAAACGATATTGAAAATTTATTCAAATCTTCTCTGAGCCAGTCAAGAACGTTCCGGTTTTGAACGAAAGCTAAAAATGGTCAATCTTTCACTGACGATCATCATGTGCAAAAATTAATCACTTGATTAATGAGGCAATTATCTAAAGTGCCTTGTAATCTCTTTACATACAGTGCCTAATATAAAAGTTCCTCCAGTTCCAAGACCGCCATTCTACTACCCTCCTCTACCGTTGCCATTGCCAGGTAATCATCAACTGTTTCCTCAATCACTACTCGTGAAAAATAGAAGGGGGATTTTAACAACTAACTATCCAGGATGGGATATTTAAAATTGGCAGGCAAACGATGTCGAAAATTTATTCAAATCTTCTCTGAGCCAGTCAAGAACGTTCCTGTTTTGAACGAAAGCTAAAAATGGCCAATATTTCACTGACGTTCATCATGTGCAAAAATTGATCACTTGATTAATGAGGCAATTATCTAAAGTGCCTTGTTATCTCTTTACATACAGTGCCTAATATAATAGTTCCTCCAGTTCCAAGACTGCCGTTCTACAACCCTCCTCAACCGTTCCCATGTCCAGGTAATGAATAATTCTTGCCTCAATCAGAACTCGTGAGAAGGAAAAGGGAGATTTCAAAGGCAATTTGAGTGTGGGATATTTAAAATCGCTAGGCAAACGATTCCAAACTTTTCTTGAAATCTCCTTTGAGCCAGTCAGCAGCGTCCTTGTTTTGAGCGAAAGACGAATATAGACCAATTCTCTTTGACGTTAAGCAGGTGCAACAATTAACCACCTGATTAATTAGGCAATTATCAAAACGTCATTTTGTTTTCTTCACATACAGTGCCTAATATGAAAGTTCCTCCAGTACCAAGACTGCTATATTACTACCCTCTACCGTTCCCACGTCCAGGTAATCATTAATTCTTGCCTCCAATCTGAACTCGTAAAAACGAAAAGGGGGATTTTCATGAAAAACTTTCCAGGATGGGATATTTAATATCAGTAGCCAAACGATGTCTAAAGTTTATTCAAATCCTCTTTGAGCATGAACAACGTCCCTGCTTTGAACAAAAGTCATATATAGACCCATTTTGATTGAAGTTAACCGGGTGCAACAATTTATCACTTAATTAATGTGGCAATCTCCAAAAATGACCTTTGTTCTCTTCACATACAGTGCCTATTATAAAAGTTCCTCCAGTTCCAAGACTGCCATTTTACTACTCTCCTCTACCGTTGACATATCCAGGTAATCATTAACTCTTGTCTCAATGACAACCCGTAAGAAGGAAAAGGGAGATGATAACAATAAACTTTTCAGGTTGGGATATTTAAAATTGACATATTTATTTGCACAGTTCGCGAAGAGGATATACTCGAGCGGAACGGACATTGAGGGGAGCGGCGCCGGAGCTTAAGTTCACCTTAGAAAAGGCGGACAATGGTATTTTACAATTTCTAGACTTACGCATTCACGTGGAGGGGGTTTATGTTGGGAGTACGGAAAAATGGCCGCAAAACTGGTTTGGAGTAGGAAAACTTGTCAGGCTAAATCAGCAAAAGCAGGTGTAGTCAGATCTCTAATCAGCAACGCACTGGAAAAGTCGTGTGCCCATTTTATGGGTTGTGCGGTAGAAAGGCAGTGGTCATGGTTAGAAGATGCAGGCTATGACAGCGTGTTCATAACAAGACAATTGGAATTACAGCAAAAGGCTAAGCAACGACCAGAAAAGGAAGAGAAAAGGCATTATGCGGTTACTCCGTT
Source organism: Ixodes scapularis (assembly GCF_016920785.2). Lineage (NCBI taxonomy): Eukaryota > Metazoa > Arthropoda > Arachnida > Ixodida > Ixodidae > Ixodes > Ixodes scapularis. Next base: position 64,883,675 of record NW_024609839.1, on the reverse strand, counting down.
TTATCACGCGATTTCTCATAACCTTAAAGCATACGCAAAGAAATTTGGGATAGATGTAGCGTTTAAGTCCGCCTTTAAGCTGAACCGTTTGACACCGTTTCAGACGAGTCAGAAAGTGTGTCAGAAAGCGCACCGTGATAAGTCGGTTGATTGCAAGGAAGAGGTGATCTATGAAATACCACTGTAATGCGGTTTCAAGTATGTGGGACAAACGGCAAGGTGTGTAAATGATAGATTGGTAGAGCACAAAACAAATGTAAAGATAAACGCTCCCGATTCAGAGATTGCTAAACACATTAGTGAGTGTAACGAGTGTACGGCACATTGGTCGCAAACTGACATTATTCACAGAGAGCGCAACAACACTAAGCGGCTCATAAGAGAGACAGTTCTTGTTAAATACATCGGTAATTGTATCAGCCATGCTTCGATGCAACTCGGAAGTAGTTCCAAGAAGTTTCTTAAAATGTGAAATGTTTCTCTTTTTTTTTTGTAATAGTGGTAAGTGAATCTGCAATAAGCCATTTTGCGGGGTCATAGCAAGTCTCGTTTTTCGTGTGTTTGTTTTGTTGTGTCTCTTTTGTTCAAGATCCTGAGCTTTCAGCTCGGGATTGAGGTCACTGTTTACGGTTGAGGTGAAGAGCAGTGTCGGTAATACTGTATAGATAACAAAGGTTGACCTTGTGACGTCGGTGGTCGGTGGTTAGGCTTTGGGTATATAAGACATAGTGGAAATAAACGCGGTAGCTGAGTTTGTTTCCACTGTTTCCTTGCTTTTACCACTGTCTAGGGTTTTCTACATTATGATCAACATCCACCAGCTCGCCTGCGCACTCACAGTTTTTTCATTGATAGGCACACGATGTCTAAATTTTATCCCATTCTTCTTTGAGTCATTCAACAACGTTCCTTTTTTGAACGATAGCCAAAAGACAAATTTTCACTGGCGTTAATCATGTGCAACAATGAATCACTTGAATAATAAGGCAATTATCAAAAGTGCCTTGTGTCTTCTTTACATACAGTGCCTTTTATAAAAGTTCCTCCAGTTCCAAGACTGCCATTCCACTACCCTCCTCTACCGTTCCCATATCCAGGTAATCATAAATTCTTGCCTCAATCACGACTCGTGAAATGTAAAACGGGGATTTTCACAATAAACTTTCCAGGATGGGACATTTAAATTTGGTAGGCAAACGACGTCTACATTTTATTCAAATTTGTTTTTTGAGCCCGTCAGCAACGTCCCTGTTTTCAACGAAAGCCAAATATAGCCCATTTTTAGTGACCTTAATCAAGTGCAACGATTAATCATATGGCAAATGGGGATATTAAAAAAAATTCTCCCCTTTTTTAATATTCAGTACCTTATATAAAAGTTTCTCTAGTTCGAAGACTGCCATTCTGCTACCCTCTTCTACCGCTCCCATATCCAGGTTATCATTAATTCGTGCCTCAATCACAACTCGCGAGAAGGGAAAGGGGTTTTCTCACAACAAACATTCCAGGATGGGATATTTAAAATTGGTAGACAAATGATGTCTATATGTCATTAAAATCTTGTTAAAGCCCGGCAACAACGCCCCCGTTTTAAACGAAAGCCAAATATAGACCCATTTGTATTGACGTTATTCAGGTGCAACAATTAATCACTTGATTAATGAGGCAACTATCAAAAGTGCCTTGTGTTCTGTTTACATATTGTGTCTAATATAAACTTTTCTCCAGTTCCAACATTGCCATTCTACTACCCTCCTCAACCTTTCCCATATCCAGGTAATCCTTAATTCTTGCCTCAATCAGGACTCGTGAGAAAGAAACGGAAGATTTTTACAACAAACTTTCCAGGCGGGAATTTTTAAAATCGGTGGGCAAACGATGACTAAATTTTATTCAAATCTTCTTTGAGCCCGTCAACAATGTTCCTGTTCTAAACGAAAGCCAAATATAGACCTATTTTCATTGAAGTTAACCTGGTGCAATAATTAATTACTTAATTAATGCGGCAATAACCAAACATGCCTTCTGTTCTCGTCACATACAGTGCCAATTATAAACGTTCCTCCAGTTCCAAGACTGCCATTCTACTACCCTCCTCAATTGTTCCCATATCCAGGTAATCATGAATTCTTGCATCAATCACAACTCTTGAGAAAGAAAAGGGAGATTTTAACAACAAAGTTTTCAGGACGGGATATTTAAAATCGGTAGGCACACGACGTCTAAATATTATACCATTCTTCTTCGAGCCAGTGAAGAACGTTCCTTTTTTGAACGAAAGCCTAAAGTAGTCAAATTTTCACTGACGTTAATCATCTGGAACAAGTAATCACTTGAATAATAAGGCAATTATCAAAAGTACCTTGTGCTCTCTTTGCATACAGTGCCTTTTATAAAAGTTCCTTCAGTTCCAAGACTGCCATTGCACTACCCTCCTGTACCATTCCCAAATCCAGGTAATTATTAATTCTTTCCTCAATCAGAACTCGTGAGATGACAAAGGGGGACTTTCACAACAAACTTGCCAGGATGGGATATTTAAAATCGATAGGCAAACGATGTCTAAATTTTATTCAAGTCTTCTTTGAGCCCGTCAACAACGACCCTGTTTTGAACGATAGCCAAATATAGACCAATCTTAATTGACGTTAAACAGGTGCAACGATTAATCACATGATGAATGGGGCAATTATAAAAAAAATCCTTCTGTTTTCTTTACATGCAGTGCTCAAGATAATAGTTCCTCCAGTTCCAAGACTGCCAGTCTACAACCCTCCTAAACCGTTCCCATATCCAAGTAACCAACAATTCTCTCCTCAATTAGAACTCGTGAGAAGGAAAAGCGAGATTTCAAAGGCAATTTGCCAGTATTGGATATTTAAAATCGCTAGGCAACGAATTCACAACTTTAGTTCAAAGCTTCTTTGAGCCAGTCAACAGCGTCCCTGTTTTGAACGAAAGACAAATATAGACACATTCTCTTTGACGTTAGCCAGGTGCAACAATTAACCACCTGATTGATTAGGCAATTATCAAAAGTTTATTTTGTTTTCTTTACATACAGTGCCTGATATAAAGGTTCCTCTAATTATAAGACCGCCATTCTACTACCCTCCTCAACCGTTCCCATATCCAGGTAATCATTAATTTTTGCCTCAATTAGGACTCGTGAGAAAAAGGGGAGATTTCAAAGACAATGTGTCCGGGATGGGATATTTAAAATCCGTAGGCAAACGATTTCAAAATTTTATTCAAATTATTCTTTTGCCAGTCAACAGCGTCCCTGTTTTGAGCAAAAGCCAAATATAGACCCATTCACTTTGACGTTAACCAGGTGCAACAATTAACCACTTTATTGATGAGGCATTCATCAAAAATTCCTTCTGTTTCTTCACATCCGGTACCTAATATAAAAGTTCCTCCAGTTCCTAGTTCGCCATTCTACTACCCTCCTCAACCGTTCCTATATCCAGGTAATCATCGAATATTGCCTCAATCAGAACTCGTGAGAAGTAAAAAAGAAAGATTTCAAAGACTCTCTGTCCAGGGTGGTATTTTTAATATCGGTAGGCTAACGATGTCTAAATTTTATTCAAATCTTCTTTGAGCCAGTCAAGGCGTTCCGGTTTCGAACGAAAGCCAAATATAGGCCCATTTCATTGACGTTAATCAGGCTCAACAATTAATCACGTGATTAATCAGGCCATTATCAAAAATTCATTCTGTTTTCTTTACATACAGTGCCTCATATAAAAGTTCCTCCTGTTCCAGGACAGCCATTCTTCTACCCTCCTCAACCGTTCCCATATGCAGGTAATCACTAATTCTTGCCTCAATGAGAACTCGTGAGAAGGAAACGTGAGATTTTAACAACAGACGTTCCAGGATGGGATATTTAAAATCGGTAGGCCAACGATGTCTAAATTTTATTTAAATCTTTGAGCTAGTCAAGAACGTCCCTGTTTTGTATGAAACCAAGTGTGGACTCATTCTCACTAAAGTTAACCAGGTGTAACAACAATTAATCAATTAATGCGGCAATTATGAAAAATGCCTTCTGTTCTCTTCAGACACAGTGTCGATTATAAAAGTTCCTCCAGTTCCAAGACTGCCATTCTACTACCCTCTTTAACCGTTCCCATATCCAGGTAGTCATTAACTCTAGGCTCAAACAAAAGTCGTTAGAAGGAAAAGGGAGCTTTTAAGAACAAACTTTCTAGGTTAGGGAATTAAAAATCGATGTGCAAACGACGTGTAGATTTCACTTATATCTGCCTTGACCCCGGCAAGTGCGTCACTGTTTTCAAGGAAAGCCAAATATAGACATATGCGTATGGACGTTGAACTGGTGCAACGATTAATCGAATGGTTAATGAGGCAATTATGAAAAATGTCTTATCTTTTCACATCCAACCCCGTATATCAACGTCCCTAAAATTCCAAGAATAGCGTTCTTGTAACCTCCTCAACAGTTCCTATATCCAGCTAGTCATTAATTCTTGCTATATTTACAACTCTTAAAAAAGAAAAGGGAGCTTTTAGAAACAAACTTTCCAGGATGGGATATTTTGAATCGGTAGACAAACGATGTCTAAAGTTTTTTCAACTTTTCTTTAAACAAGTTAAGGGCGTCTGTATTTTGAACGAAAGCCATATATAAACACATTCTCATTGACGTTAACCAGGTGCAATAATTGATCATTTTTTAAGGAGGCAATTATCAAAAATGCCTTTTTTCTTCACATCCAGTGCCTAATATAAAAGTTCCACCAGTTCCAAGGCTACCATACTAATACCCTTCTCAATCGTTTCCATATGCAGGCAATCCTTAATTCTGGCCTCATTCACAACTCTTTCAAAGGAAAAGGCGGGTTTTAAAAAGAAAATTTACAGGATGAGACCTTAGAAATTGTTGTGCAAAGGATGTCCAAAGTTTGCTCAAATCGTTTTTGACCCCATGAAAGGCGTACCTGATTTTAATGCGAACCAAATATAGACACATTCTCATTGATGTTCAAGAGGTACTATCGGGGAAAAATGAAACGCGAACAGAGGAGCGCGTGGCTCGCGGTACAGGCTGCGCCGCCTGGAAGTGAGCCTAGGAGCGAGGGTGCGTGGCCTACTCCGACGTGTTCACGCCCCTCTCTCTGCGCTCCCCAAGCTTCAGCAGTGCGCCTCTTAGTGCGCTGAAAGCTGTCACCGCTATCTTTGCTGGCTCAGCGCATGCGGTGCAAAGAAGCTCGCCGCACTCGCCGAGCAGGCAAACATAGCGGTGACAGCTTTCAGCGCACTGAGAGGTGCACTGCCGAAGCTGGGGGAGCGCCAATCGAGGAGCGTGAACACATCGAAGTAGGCCACGCACCCTCGCTCCTAGGCTCACTTCCAGGTGGCGCAGCCTGTACCGCGAGCCACGCGCTCCTCCGTTCGCGTTTCATTTTTCCCCGATAGTACAACAATTAATCACTTGGTTAATAAGGCAGTTATCAAATATGTATTTTTTCCCATATTGAGCGCCTTATGTAAACTTTCCAGGAATTCCAAGACTACCATTCTACTATCCTCCTTCATCCTTCCCATATCCAGGTAATAATTAATTATAGCCTCCACCACAACTCGTTAGAAGGAAAAGGTAGATATTAAAAACAGTTTCCGGGACAGGGAGTTACAAATCGATATGCAAGCGATGTCTCTATTTTACTCAAATCTATATGACACCGTGAAGGGCGTTATTGTTTTCATCGAAAGCCAAATATGGAGACACTTTTATTTAAGTTAAAAAGGTGCAACGATTGATCACTTGGTTAATGAGGCAATTATAAAAATGCCTGTGTTCTTTTTGCATACAGTGCCTAATATAAAAGTTCCTCCAGTTCCAAGACTACAATTGTCCTGCTCTCCTCAACCGTTCCCATATCCAGGTTATTATTAATTCTTGCCTTAATCTCAGCTCGTACAAAGGAAATGGGAGCTTTTAAAAACAAGCTTTCCAGAATGGAATATAAGATATCGGTTTGCAAATTATGTCTAAATGTTATTCAAATTTTTGAGTCAGTCAAGGGCGTCGCTGTTACGAACGGAAACCAAAAACAGAAACATTCTGATTGGTGCACCAGGTGCAAGAATCATTTACTTTATTAACAATGCAATTTTCAAAATTGCCTGTTTTCTTCACATGCAGTGCCTAATATGAAAGTTCCACCAGTTTCATGACTGCCATACTACTACCCTCCTCTACCGTTTCCATATCCAAGTAATCACTGATTTTTGCCTCAATCACGAGTTGCTACTAGAAAAAAAGGTTTTAAAAACGAACCTTCCAAGTCGGGGAAGTTAAAATCTGTGTGCAAACCATGCCTAAACTTTGCTTAAACCTTCTTGGAGCCAGTCAACGGCGTTCCCGTTTTGAAAAAAAGCCAAATTTAGATACATTCTCATTGATGTGAAACCGGCGCAAAAATTAATCACTAGGTTAATGAGGCAATTAAAAAAATATATTATATTTTTTTACCCTCAGCGCCTTTTATAAACGTTTCACAATTCCCAGACTACCATTGTATTACACTTTTTAACCGTTCCTATATTCAGGTAATAATTAACTCTAGCCTGAATCATAATTCATTAGAAGGAAAAGGAAGCTTTTAAAAACAAACCTTCTAGGATGGGAAATTATAAATCAGTGTGCAAATGACGTCTAAAGTTTAGTCAAATCTTTTTTGACCCTTTCAAGGGCGTACCTGTATTCAACGCAAGCCAAATATAGATTCATCCTAATTGACGTTCAGGAGGTGCAATAAATAATCACTTGGTTAATGAGGCAATAATAAATAATACAGCCTTTTCCTTCACATGTATTTACATAAGCGTTCCACAAATTCGAAGACTACCATTCTAGTACCCTCCTCCACCGTTACTTTTTCCACGTAACCATTAATTCTTGTCACAATTACAACTCGCAAGAAGGAAGAGGTAGATGTTACAAGATATGGCAACTGGTGGCGCCACCACCCAAGGAATGCTGCGGCGTACGGACCTTTCTCACCGAGACGGAAAGAAACCGGCGATCATGGCGGGTGCAGATGCCGTCCACTTTGTAACCTCTTAGCAAACATTAAACTAGTTACGTTCGATGTCACGCCTTTGAAACATAATGTCATAAGCGGGAATAGTCAACGTTTGAACTACGACCTCCATGACAACGGAAGCAAGCATGGACAGGATCTCACCGTCTCCGTAGTTTGAACACGCGAGCAACGCTGCGAAACAAAGGCGCACGTTCAAACAGGTCGTCACGCTGGACCTGAAAGCGACCGATGCCGCTGGAGCATCATCGGAAAGCAAAGTCGCAATTCTTCTCGTAGTTCGAGTACCAAGCCTGCTAGACTTTTACAATGCTCTGGACTTCGGAGAGAGAACTCAAGCGAGACCGCACCCTTAATTTGACTTCGACAACGTCGTGAAGCTACTGGATGCGCACTGTCTGCCGAAGCAGAACGAAGTGTACTCACGCTACGTTGTCCGCAAGCGAGTACAACTCCCCGACGAGAGGTTCGACACTTTTCTGACCGACCTGAAACTGAAAACCCGGGACTTGAATTTAGGAACAGAAAATGAGAAGATGATCCGTGACAAAATCGTCTGTGGAGTAAACGACAAGAAAGCACGTGCGGAAATTTTCCAACTAGAGAAACCGAAGCTTGAAAATGTCGTCAAGTTTGCCTAGCGCACGAGTCGACGAAGCTTCAAATGAAGGCAGTGGGGAATGGTGGGTGAGGTGGAGTGGCAAATACTGTGCGCCGACATCTGGAGTCCAGAGAGAAAGATTGCGAAAAAGCGCGACAAAACACGAGATAATGAACCCAATGTTGCCAGCTGAAAGACGACCGTTGCTATGGTAACCGCGAAGACTGAAAGCTCTCAGCAAAATAAAGAGTGATAATTTAGGGTTGTAAACTAAATTCTCAGCTATTCTAACGATTATAAAAAAGCAATTTGCTCATGACGCTGTCGAAATCTCGGAAATCTGGTGGTGGCGCAGTTTCGTATTCCCGGGGTGCTCCTATTAAAACCATAGCGCGAAGCCGCTCATCTGGTTTTGTTTCGCGTTGACACGATGCCGTACACCTGCGCACTATGCAATAAGAAAGCTTCTAAAGGAACGCGAATATATTTCCACCTGTGACTGCGTGGATTGGCCCTTAGGAAGACCGTGAGATATAGCCAATAAGACGCATAGCTAGCGGCTAATCATGTGCGGGACTCCAAATGTCTGCCTTCATGCTCCGCCGCTTGGGGCAGCCAGAATACAAGGGAAAATGGCGGATCTTTTCCTCCAGAGTTAGTATATATGAACTATATGAATGAAGGTGTTCAGGGAAGGCACCAAAGTCGCCGAGGAAGTCCACGAAATGAGAGGTGGCAGCAATCGCTGGCGACTACAACGTGCCGACCGAGAAAGATAAAACGGACTATGTCCAAGCAACCAGTGCAGAGCACACAAGAGAAGCATGTACAGCATCGACCCAAACCTGCAACAAGTGCAAGAAGCGGAATAATTTTGCAACGGTAAGCAAAAGCACCAAGACCGTCGCCAGTGTGGAGCACGACGACGACGACTGAACAAAAGAGATACGGTGGAGGACGGCAGAGCAAGCCCGTTATTTGCAACCTTGATTGTCAGTGAAAGAAAAGTTACGTTCCAAGTGAACAGTGGAGCTGCAGTGAATGTTACCAACCGCAAGATTGTGACACCCAGACAGATCGAGCCAACCTCGACAACCCTGCGCATATGGAATGGCACGAAAGTCATCCCATCTGGCAAAACAAGGTTGAAGGTGACGACAGCCAACGTGCAGAAAGACGTAGTTGACTTCATTGTGGTCCGTAACGACATCACACCCCTCATAGGGTGGAAGACAGCTGAACCAGAGCCTCCTATATAAGTGTACAATGCCCGTCAGCTCGTGGCTCCGGCAATGCAAAGGCGGCCGGCAAAAAGTGCGTGTGGTTCCCGCGTGGCGGCGCCAGCTAGGCGTACATGTTGTGTTGTGCGGTGAAGCCCATGGCCCTTCCCGAAGGGAGCAGAAGATTCGCCGGACGTGCTCGGCGCCAAATGGCCAAATATCGGCGTGCACGGCGGCAACTCGGTGAGAACCCCATGAGCCGGTGTGATTGGTCTCGAACCCCGGATGAGGAGCAGTATCTGGGTTACAACGCAATCTTTACCTGAGTTGTGCGTAAGTAGGAAAAGCGCTGCGGTATTAATAATTTCCGCCAGCAGGGTTTGCAAGCTCGAACGTCAGAAAAGAGCAAAATTAAGGTCAGGCAAGGCAGTGAAACGTCGGTCGAGAGTTCGGCTTTCTATATTACGCAGTCGCTCTGGTCAAAGGCTTTCCATATGGTAATATTGCATCGTGTCTAAATTTGCAGCATGTTGAATTATCTAAATGAAAAAAAAAAAAAATGTTACGTCGTGAGCAGTGATAAGCAAGAATCGAACTGTGTCTAAATAAGGGACAGCAGTTCTGCTGAAAGAAGCTTTGCAACAACATTTTGTCTCCCTTTTTTATAATTGATGCGTTTCAACGCATTAAAACAAACCCTAGCAACACAAAACATTGCTGCAGTGTTGTGCTATGTTACCGGTGGAACGTGATCGAGTCACGTTGCAGTGACGAGTGCTGGAAATCCGACCAAATTTAAGGGAAAACCGACTTGTAGCGGGTGCTGGATTTATTAGCGGGAGTAAAGGCACCCAGTAAACTCATTGGAAACAAATATAATCTTTATACATATATCATATAATTTGCGCAGAAAGACCAACTCGGACACAAAATCACTAAATGCCAAGGCCAAATAAAATACATATGAACAGAGTTCCGCTTGACTAGAGGTAGGAAAAGAAGAAAAAAAAAACACTGCTCTAATCTACCTTTCCGTGCACTCTACCTCACCTTCTGAAACTTCCGAGATAGAGGCTTTCGTGCAAACATCTTAAATGTATCGTTCCTGTCTGTGTGACAGAAGGCATAGTTAACAAGGAGCGGTCTGAAGAACTTTGTGCAGACAAGATGGATCAGTTCACGGCGATGAGCCTTGTTGTTCGTTGGGCAGAGCAGCAAAGGAGAGTCATACACTACTGGCAGTGCAAACTTCACAAGAGTTTCAAGGGGCTGCCAATTCCTGAGGTTGTACGATAACACACCCGCTGCAAACATCCTGAGGACATTGAGAAGGTGGGCAAGTTCATCTGAGGGATACAAAAGGCCTCCCCGGTCCAGGTGGTTTGTGATCCCTTGCAAGGCACTGTTTGTCTTCGGCTTTGTAAGAAGAGCTATGCAGAAGAAGCATGAAAAGTGTTCTTGTACAACACGGGCAATGTAGCCCCCAACGTGCGCTGTCGCCGACAGCTCGAGGCTTGGCAGGTATTGTACATTGGGATCTGACAGCTTTTCTAAGATTTCCGCTGCACTCTGTGGAAGTTGGAATGGCGTGGCAGCTGACACTGCTGGTGGTATGCACCGAATTGCTGAAGTCATGAGGTCGAAGCAGCATGTGACACATTGCTCTGCTGGGAAGCTGTGATGAGACCAGTCTTCAGGATCTTTTCAATTCCTGAGATTGCAGCCCGAACGCTAACCTGGTCATTGCACCCTTGAGATCGTCTCAATGAGCCAAACAGGGACTCAATGGCGTCGCTGCTGAACTTGCTGGTCAGTACAAATCCAAACTCTTCCTTGGTGAGAAGGTGTTGTACACATGCAACTGTCGAGTATGTTGTCAAGAGAAGTACTTCGTAGGTTTCTGTCGTCAGGAACTGTGATGGGCTTGCCGTGCTCTTGATCTGCTCGAGATAGGCTGGGAATGAAAACTCGAGCCATTCCAGACGAGGGTCGTCTGGGTGATCATACTGGCGCACATCTGGGTAGCGTTGGTGTATGTGTTGTGTGCAGTTACTGGTATCATGCAAAATGAACCAGCGGTACACAGAGTCCATGAAGAAGATGGTTGGTCCTGCGTCCGCATACAGTAGGTCACTCGTATGGCCAGCTTGTTCCTGGAGGTGCTTGAGCACAGCTGACACTTCAGGGGAGAAGAGCTGGACTGCTCTCTTGGCATTCATTTTCTCTATGTTGCTAGGGAAAAGATGTTTGCGACTCAGGAACCTGACTGGCTTGACAGCCGCCTCTCTCTGGAGCTCGTACAACTTCTTGAGGTAGAAGGACTTGATCTCATTGTCCTTTCCAAAGTTGCGTTCCAGGAATTGGGACCGTATATTCTTCAAGATGTGAACATAGTCAAAGCTAAGGAACAGAATCCTCTCCGGGTCATTTGGGTGCAGGCTATGATGTGTAAGGAGTCCCCCACAAAGCAGTTTCATTGCATTGACATTCACTCGGTGATTGTCAGTTACAATCCGGAGTACTTTGAAGCCAACATCTTCCACCTTGCCCAAGACATGAAGCAGAAGCTTGGCCAGTTCGGTCCCTGTTAACCTTTTGGTAAAAAAGTAGGCAACAGGGATCCGGTATGGAATGCTGAGCCCATTCATGAGAAAGCACAGCAGCGAATTTGCCAGGATGGGCTGGCAAATTCTACGTTTCTCTACGGTTATTTGTGCTGACATTTTTCGAACGTTTGCCTGTGTTCCTTGATGGGTGAACAGCACTGGCTGTTGGCATGGCCTGCTGTCTGGCACTTCTGATGCCTGCCTGTTTTGAGGCTCCAAGGTGCTCGCTGGAGATGTTCAGATGATTTGGGTTCGTTCAGCACCTTCATTGCACAGAAAGGAGGTCGGTGGAGTGTCCAGTGTAGAGCTTGATGTCGCATCAGTCACTTGCGAACTGCCTGTGTCCAGGCATTGCCTCTTCTTGGGAACTTCTGATGAATATGGAGTGCTGCACTTCCTTCTGATAGCGTCCTTCATCTTAGTGATATTTGAAGGCGGCATGCTCCAAAAGATGCTTGGGATAGCGCCTTTATTCAGCTTTCGGCGTTTGCCCTCAACATAGTCGGATGGCACAAAGTGCCGACTGCAAACCATGGAGTAGGTTGATGGAAGCCAGTCATCTCTCTTGATTGCTTGTAGCCAGATCGCTCGTTCATCCGGGTCTGATGGTATTTCGTGGAGTGCAAAGTTCCTTTCTTGACCTGGCTTCCGTCTGCTTGAACCACAATGTGGTATGCAGCAGGTCATGCCTGAAATAGGACGTCATGATTAAGGCCAAACCATCCTTTTCTCTTCCTTATCTGAATATAATAGTGATCACTCGTGTATCTGCAATTAAATGCTTTGTCATCTTCTGTGTGTAACATTCTTTACATATGTGAACTTCGACTGATAAACTGAGCGCATTGTCGTAAAAGGAGTATGTTCAGTGTTTATTTGTAACATATTTGGGGTTCTGCGTATTGGATTTCATTTCTTAGCAAAATGCATGCAGAATTTTTCGGAGTTTTAGTTTGTGGTACATGAAATTCAGAGTGGCTTTTCTAGCCGAAGTGAATGAAAGGTAGAAAGCAGCAGTTTCCAAATTTAGTAAAGGAGCCTTTTCATGTGTGAAACATATTCGATTGTGGTTGTAGGGAGGCTAGCTTATTTTTATTACAAAAGACTAAACAGCAATTTTGTGACACCTACAATTGGAAATTGACACGAAAAACGAAGTGAATCGTAAGCTGGCTCGCGGAACCATGGTGATATAAAGGTCTGTTGGGTTTATTAAAGCTGGCAGACCCAAAAAATTTCGAGTTTTTACGACAAATCTAAATTGACAAAATTTATAAATAACAAGTTTTTTTATCGGCAAGTGTTTTCTGGCTTTTATTGGCTTTATTCAAAAACGCAGAACCTATTACAGGTTTAAAGGGACACTGACAGTGTATTTATGCTTGCCAAGGTTTTTATTTGTACATTACATATGAGAGCCCAACTACCCGGAAAACGATTCGCTGCTCAAAATTTGTTTTCTTTCCGATCGAGAACTGGCCGGTTTGAGTCGCGCTTTTACTCTCTTCTCTGTGGCCATATGCCGTTTTTTATGGTTTAGACACAACCACCAAAGATCAGAGTCGTACGTCATCGAAGGCAGGCACACAATATTAGAAATGGAAAAGACATATGATGCCCATTATTTGTGGCTTCTAAAAAGCTGCAAATACGTTGTTTTGGGGGGGTAAGAAGTATCACAGCCACCTCTCTCCTCTTCCTATATTTCTTCTTCCTCCCCAGTCCATTAAAACTTGTTGGCCTAGTTGCTTCATGGTGCAGTCTAGTAGTGTTTGCGCGACAGAAGGAAGTAGAGGGGCTTGTCCGTGTCTACTCACTTATTGTCCCTTGTGTCGCACAAAAACTTTTAGACTCCCCAGTCCAGTTTCGGTTTCGGTTTCAAGCAGTTGCGTTTTTTTTTTAACTTTATTAAAAATATACGTGACGCTGTAGCAACATATTGATTCGATAGTCTTCTGATACCATAATAAATCGCCTGGCAAAAAATAAAAAAAAAATATTTTGGGGGGTGTCAGTGTTCTTTTGTTTTATAATGGTTTATTTAACACCACTTGCGAAGTACACAAATGTTTGTGAATAAATGCTTCGAAACTCAAGCTGGATTTTCTCGGTTGATTTTTCAGAATGGTAACGTGTTAGCTACTGGACCACTTCCTTAAACTATCTCCCAGGAGTTTGTTTTTCGGCACGTATAGGTGTTTGTAGTCATATATATTAGCAAGTATGCTAGCGCTAAACGACGCTGATTTATTTCAATATGATGACCTGCCTATGGAGATACTATGTAAATGATGCCTAGCACGTACCAGTGCTGATATATGCTCTATTTTCGCTCCAAACAGGCTTCTAAAAATACGAAATGTCACCACATCTGTAATAAAGCTAAATTAATTCTCATACTGATATGTGGTCTACGTGTCAGATGAGACCTAAATAAATCGCAAAAAATTCGTATTTGCGAGCTACAACACTGTAATTTATGCAAGTTCGGCTAGGTGGTGAATTTAGTTACTTAGAATATCAAGAAAAATACTTCCCTCAGTCAAAAGTTACAAGGGAAAATCAATAAATTACCACGTATCTCGATCTAAAAAAAAAAAAAAAAAAGAAACCGTGGTTGTAGGCCATTGGGGTGCTTGATTTAACAAAAGCGTGGACGGGACAGCCTTGATATCGTCCCCCGTTTTTGTCTACCAAACGTCCCAGTGGCCCACAAGATTGTGGCCTCACCTTATGTCGGCCCATAGAACTTTGCTTGTTTTTACTTGCAACTTTTGAGTCGGTCAAGTCTTTCCTTTTTTTTATTTTCAGAAAAAAAATTCACTACCGAGCCGAACTTCTGCGGGCAATTACACTGTCGTAGCTTGCAAATCCGATTTTTTAAAGATTTATCTAGGTCTCGTCTGACATCTGGACCACGTACGCTGTATAAATTTCGGTAATGTACGAAGCGCAAGAAAATGATTTCTTTTTTTATGTGCTACTGGCAACTGATGAAAGCAGGCGAGACATAGACATGAAACCGATATAAGACATGAGATGTTTTGACGAGGGGAGAGAATGGCAGATTTTATATTTTCTCAAGAGCCGAGCTGGTATGTGCAATTTTAAAATGACAGTTGAACCACCAAAATATAGCATTCCGTAGTTTTCTTATACAGGCGTGCTATAAAATTATTTGAGACATACGCTACTTCTCTGGAAAATTGTTTGACGGAACATTAGGACGTTTTCGCGTCTAGAATGCTCTGTTTTGGGGTCGCGCATGCAGTTGCGCCGCTATTTACCGGGCTTGTGAGAGCACTAAATGGTAGCTTCGCGGTGATTATTTGCGTTCATGTTCATTATATTATTTAGAGTTATTCTGTCACTCACCTGCTAACAGTCGTTGCACGCCGTTTCCGTGCGCGCCCGAGGAAGCTCCGAAATTCCGTTTTAGCAGACGAAGCGTTCGCCGGTCGCGCCGCACCAGCGCCTCCTGGCTACACTTACCTTGGTTTAGCACAGAAGTCGTTTGATGGCGCCACTTACCCGTACACGGCACGTGTACCGCCCTGAAAGCGGAGCTGACAGGCATAGTACACTTATGTAGGAGGCTCTGGCTGAACTGATCGGACTAATCATGGTTGACTATGACCTGGTTGCCAGCTTTGATGAAGTGAACTCAACAGTGGTAATCCGATGTGTTCGCAACCTCCTTAGGCTCTCTGCCCGGAGCCGTACACTTTGTTACCAAGCCAGTGGCATGTCCTAAAGTAGTGACAAGTTGGCAGGTCCCAGCGAACATCAAACCTCAGCTCGACACAACAATAAGACGATTTGAACAAGCAAGAATCATCAAGAGTGTCACTGAACCAACACCTTGGGTCAGCCGAATGGTCAACTCTACAAAGAAAAATGGAGAAATGAGAACCTGCATTGACCCCTCTCCCTCTCTAAGGCTTTCAACGAAGCCTTAGAGAGGGAGAAACACCCCTTTCTGATCCAGGATGATTTTCTGCCTGAAGTCGCAAAGGAAAGATATTCTCCAAGTTGGACCTACGAGACGGCTACAAGCAATGTAACGTGGACGAAGAGTCTAGCTTCCTCACCACATTCCAGACACCAATGGGACGCTACCGGTGGCTACGCCTCCCATTTAGACTCGCTGTCACCAGCAAAATGTTTCAGAAGAGACTGCAGTCAGCTTACGATGGACTGAGTGGTGTGCTGTGTGTGGCAGATGACATTCTTGTATATGGCACCGGAGAAACAGATGCCGGAGCTCGCAGCGATCATGACAAGCTGAAAAACCTGCTGCAGAGATGTCAGAAGATTGGTGTGTGACTCAACCGAAACAAGACTAAGCTGCATCGCTCAAGTACAACATTTCTGGGGCACCAACTGACAAAAGACGAACTACTTGTCTACCCTGAAAAAGTCAAAGCCACTCAAAAAATGCCCCCACCAACTGACGTCCAAGGTTGGAGCGCTTTTGTGGAATTGTCAACTACCTTGCGCGCTTTCTGTCAAAGTTCTCCAAGGTCGCAGAGCCGCTCAGAAAGCTGGTCTCATCAACAGAGAATCATGGGCATGGAGCGATAAACAAGACAACGCGTCTCAAGAGACAAAGAACTTGGTAGCAAGAGCCCCAGTGTTGGCATATTACAACCCACAGAAATCGCTGATGGCACAATGCGATGCCAGCGAACGTGACGCAGGAGCTGCACCCCTTCAGGATGAACAGTCATTGTCCTTTGCGAGCAGATCTCTTACGCCTACTGAGGTGCGGTATGCACAGAGAGAGAAGATTTCGATTTCATTTTTATTTCATTTAATTTCATTTATGCTTGCAATAGTCTTCTCGTTGAAGAAGTTTCACCAGTACACTTTCGGAAGACTGACGACTGTGATCACAGACCATAAGCCACTACAAGCTATCAGGAAGAAGCAGCTGGGCCAAGTTCCAAGAAGTCTGCAAGGGATGATCCTACAGACTCAACACTACAACATCAACCAACAGTACTAACCAGGAAAGAAACTTCTAATTGCCGATACAATGTCACGAGCATTCTTGCCATATGACCGATGCGAACCGCAGCTCGAAGACATCAACGTGGGGAACCACCTATCTCTGTGCGAAAGGATACTGCAGAGAAGATCTACGACGCAACCCTGAAGGTTGACACCTTGCAAAAGCTGACAACAGTCATCCTAACTGGAGTGCCACAAGAAAGGCACAATGTTGAACCAGAAATCAGAATATACTTCCCTTTCCGAGACGAACTCGTCATGGAAGATGACTACGCGTCCACAGGACAACGATTTGTGATACCTAAAACACTCCGTGGAGAAATGAAAGAAATGCTACATTCAACATACATCGGTATTGAAAGCAGTCTACGACGTGCACGGGACAGCACCTTCTGGCCGAGCATGAATGTTGAGTTTAAGGACCACATATCAGCCTGTGATGTGTTACAACAGGGAAGAGTTTAGCTATGGACTAGTAGAAGAGGAGGACGATTTATTAAAATAGTTCGTAGTCCAGAGGTCGGTTGTCTTTTCTGGTTCTCCTTCCCTCATTGTTCAGCTGCTCCACCGGTACTGTAATAATGTGTGTCAGAAACATGCTCCAGCGCAACAGCTAAAGACGCTGAAACCTTACCAAAGACCAGACTTTCCCTAGAAACCTGTCGGATGCGACATACTGGAGCACAAGAGCAAGCACTTTCTAGTCACGGTGGACTATTACAGCAAGTACTGTGAGGTCAATCAACTCAACTCGATAACATCTCCCCATGTGATACGCAGACTGAAGGCGCACTAAACAAGACATGGCATCCCCAGTGTCCTGGTCATGGACAACGGGTCACAGTTTGTTTGTGAAACGTTCAACAAATTCTCAATCGATTGGAACTCTGAACATGTCACGTCCAGCCCACGATACCAAAGATCGAACGGTATGGCTGAGTCTGCCATGAAGGCTGTCAAAATGCTCTCACAGAAAGCAGACGAGAGCAATGATGATCCTCAGATGGCATTCCTTGACTATGGTAGCACGCCGTTGCAACACATACATGCAAGCCCCGCAGAGCTCCTTATTGGCTGACCTACACGCACATGTTTACCTACGATAGCCAAACAGCTGCTGCCACGACCTGTCAGCGCCAGAATCCTTTTGGAGCAGAGGGAACAAAGGATGGTTTTCTACAGCGACAAACAGGTCAAAGACCTTGATCCTCTGGGCATGTGACAGGATGTGATGGTTTTTCAACCAAAAAGAAGCACTATGGACAAAGGGAACCATCAAGGAGTAATGTGGTGACAGGCCTTACAAAGTACAGGTCATTGACGGCGTGCTGCGACGCAACAGAGTGCACATTCGAGATACACCAAGTTACCAACAAGCTGAAGCAGATTTCACAACTACTCAGGACGATCGTAAGCACTACAGAAATCCTCAGGTAAAAAGTTCCCCTCAGCGCGTACCAGACACGACGCTAGTACCTATGACTCACGAAGCTGGCCACCAACTCGCCCCAATCCGTACCCGTACGCGCCCAAAGAGAACAGCAACTCTACCAAGGAAGTTTCAAGACTTTATAGTGGGGTAGTCGCTACTCAATAAAAAGAGGATGTTATAGGATAAACCGAGAGATGGCGCCACCACCCAAGGAGTGCGGTTCCCACTAGTCACCGAGACGGAAAGAAACCGGCGAGCACGGCGGGCGTGGATGACGTCCGCGTTGTAATTTTTTAGCAAACATTAAACTAATTAAGTTCGATGTCACGCCTTTGAAACAGTAGCTTTTAAAAACAAACTTTCCAGGATGGGGAATTAAATATCGGTATGCAAACGACGCCTATATTTTACTCAAATCTTCTTTGACCCCGTCAAGGGCGTCCCTGTTTTCAATGAAAGCCAGATATAGACACATCCTCATTGATGCTAAACACATGCAAAGATTAATCACTTGGTTAATGAGGCAATTAAAAATGTATTTTTTTTTTCAGGGAAAGGGAGCTTCTAAAAACAAACGTTCCAGTATGGGGAATTAAAAGTCGATGTGCAAACGATGCCAAAATTTACTTAAACCATTTTTGAGACCCACAAGGGCTTCCCTGTTGTGAACGAAGGCCAAATATAGACACATTCTCAATGATGTTAAACAGTTGCACCAATTAATAACTTAATTATTGAGGCAAATAAAAACAACTCCACATTTACCGCTGTATATAAACGTTCCACGAATTCCAAGACTATCATTCTACTACCGTCCTCAACCGTTCCCATATCCAGGTAATCCTTAATTCTTGCCTCAATCACAACTCGTAAGAAGAACTAGAGCTTTTCAAAGCAAACTTCCCAGGATGGAGAATTAAAAATCGGTGTGCAAAAGGTGTTCAAATTTTACTCAAATCTTCTATGACCCCTTCTAGGGCGTCACTGTTTTCAGCAAAAGCCAAAGATAACACAAGCTGATTTACGTTAAACAGGTACAACGATTAATCACTTGGTTAATAATGAAATTATCAAAAATATTTTATTTTTTTTCAAATCCAGCGCCCCATGTAAACGTTCCACGAATTCCAAGACTATCATTCTACTACCCTCCTCAACCGTTCCCATATCAAGATAATCATTAATTCTTGCCTCAGTCACAACTCGTAAAAAGAAAAAGGGAGCTTTTTTACAACCAACTACACAGGACGGGGAATTGATAATCGGTGTGGAAACAAGGTCTAAATTATACACAATCCTTCTTTGAGCCCGTCAAGGGCGTCCCTGTTTTTAAGGGAAGCCGAATATAGACACATCTACATTGATGTTAAACAGGTGCAACAAAAACTTACTCGGTTAGTAAAGCAATTTAAATATTTTATTTTATTTTTCTTCACATTTATCGCTCTATATAAACGTTCAACGAAGTCCAAGACTACTACACTACTACCCTCTAGAACAGTTCCCGTATCCAGGTAATCATTAATTCCTGCATCAACCGCAGCTCGTAAGAAGGAAGGGAGCTTTTAGAGACAAACTTTCCAGGATGGGGAATTAAAAATCGGTAAAGAAACATTGCCAAAATGTTACTCAATTCTTCTTTAACCCTGTCAAGGGCGTCCCTGTTTTCAGAAAAATCGAATATAGACACATTGGCATTGATATTAAGCAGGTGGAACAATTAATCACTTGGTTAATGAGGCGAATAAAAAATTTATTCTTTTTTATTCACATCCAGTGCCTTATATGTACGTTCTACGAGTTTCAAGACTACTATTCTACTACCCTCCTCAACCGTTTCCATATCCAGGTAATCACTAACTATTGTCTCAACCACAACTCGTTGGAAGGAAAAGGGAGCTTTTAAAAACAAGCCTTCCAGGGTGGGTAATTAAAAATAGGTGTGCAAACGATATCTAAACTTTACTCAAATCTTTATTGAGCCTGTCAAGGGCGTCCCTCTTTTCAACAAAAGCCAAATATATACATTATCATTGACGTTTAACAGGTTCAACAATTAATCACTTGCTTATGAAACAGTTAACAAAAATGTATTATTTTTTCACATCATGTGTCTTATATAAACTTGTCACGAATTCCAAGGCTACCATTCAACTACTTTGTTCAACCGTTCATATATCCATGTAATCATACTTTCTCGCCTGAATCAGAACTCGTAAAAAGGAAAGGGGAGTTTTTAATAACGAACTTTCCAGAATGGGGAATGAAAAATAAGTGTGCAAACGACTTCCAAATTTTACTCGGCCCTTCTTTGAGCCCGCCAGAGGCATCCACGTCTTCAAGAAAAGTAAAAAATTGACAGATTATGATTGGAGTTAAACGGGTGCAACGATATATCACTTGATTAATGTTGCAATTATCGAAAATGTCTTGTTTTGTTTCATATCCAGCGCCCTATATTACCGTTTCACGATTTCCAAGACTACCAATCTAGTACCCTTCTCAACCGGTTTTTTTATCCAGGTAATAATTATTTCTTGCCTCAAACATAAGTTGTCAGAAAAAAAGGGAGCTTTAGAAACAAATTTTTCCAGGATCGGGAATTAAAAATCGGTGTGCAAGCGACGTTAAAATTCCACCTAGATCTTGTGTGACCCCGTCAACGGCATCCTAGTTTTCAGCAAAAGTCATATATAGACATATTATGGTAGACGTTAGACATGTGCAACAATTAATCACTTGACAAATGAGGCAATTATAAAAAAAAATATCTTTTTTTTTCTTCACATCCAGCGCCATACATTAACGTTCCACGAATTCCAAGACTACCATTCTACTACTCTCCTCATCCGTTGCCATATCAAGGTAATCGTTGATTCTTTTGTCAATCACAACTGGTAAGAAAGAAAAGGGAGCTTTTAAAAACCAACTTTTCAAGATAGGGAAAAACAAATCGTGCAATCGAGGTGTAAATTTTACTCATACGTACTTTGAGCCCGTCAAGGGCGTCCCTGTTTTTAACGAAAGCCAAATATAGACACATTCTCGTTGACGTTAAACAGGTGCAACAATTCATCACTTGAATCCTGAGGCAGCTCTCAAAAATGCCTTTTTTTTTCCGCATCCAGTGCCTAATATCAACGTTCTACGAGTTTCAAGACTAACCCATTACTACCCTCGTCCGCCGTTCTCGCGTCAGGGTAAGCATACATTATTGTCATCCTAAGAGAACTCACAAGAAAAAAACGTAGATATAAAAAAACCATGCCTTCGCTATCTTGGAGGGGAGTATTTTGCGAACATCGGACACCGAGATAAAATAAGCAGAGGTTCACGAGACACCCATCGTGGAAGAGCCTTTTTCGATCGATGCACCGTGAACCCTCGCCAGCCTTTGGTAGATGTCAATATGTAAATAAAATGGGGGGGTAAAGGCTTATCTCTCACACTCTTCCCGATGCATGTATAAATTAACATTTTGCTTTTTTTTTGATGCTGTAGTTAAGGGTTTTGACAAAAAGAAAAATGTCGTAGAGAGGATGTAAGCTTGCTGGTATCGTTGGGATCAATAATAGTTGACGTGTTTGCCGTGAGATGGCGAACCTACTTCCAGGAGAAGACGAAAGAAGTGCTTTTTATATCTGCGTTGACTTTCAGCACCCATTAATCTTGGTGGAGATTACATAGAGGAGGAGCAGGTTACATTAAAAAAAAAGTACGAACTGCGCCTAAGTTTAAAAGCGAGGCTGAGCTAACACTATTTGCCGATCGGGACGATTGAATTCTCGGCCAAGATATTCTGTTGATTTTTGCAGGGCAGGTTTCTTTACTCCCAAAGAGTGTCAACAAAATTGTACAAAGGTTCCTCAGTAGCAGCTGTCAAAAGCATTAGCTCCAGTACCTGTCGGCACAGTTCACTCCAGTGTTTACGGAAATACTTGGGAAGCAAGATCTTTGCAGCACTGCAAAGAAATAAATAATGTACCGCCCCGGAGGTGCAATGGAGGACGCGTAAGTGCCCAGAGGTGCAAAAGTTTTGGATCCGGTGTTCACGAACATTATAAACACAGGCTCGACACCCGAGTCAAAAACATTCTGAGTTTCGCCGATAGCTTTTGCCCCTAGGGGGGTTCGGACAGCCAGCCAGGGTCTATATGTATCACAGGCACCTAGACAAAGTTTCAATCAGAGTTCTTTATAATTTTCTGAATCATATTCCCCTTGGAAACGCGGCGGTACTGAGAAACCCAAACTGCATTGTTTGTCAAAGTATGCCTAGAGACACTTCATCCTTCATAACAATGTTCATCCCGCTAACCTGCAGAAGACATACTTATCTGTCACGTGAGATGTTTTTATTCCACTCGGTTTCCCTTTCGGCTGCCTATACTCATCCTAAAATGTTCCAAGTGTAATACACATTGTTATGGGCGACGCACATAGCGTCTTCGCGATACCCTACATAAATGCTGCTGCGGTACATCGACCAGGCAGACGATGAGGCCTGCGATTCGCCATTCGGAACCGTGATACCTCGTAAAATGCGCAAGGACTTTATTAGATGTATGCATGATTCCACTCTGGTCGAACACAGTAGTGTAAGTTGAATTCGCAAAACGTTGTTATAGTCAGCAACGTGAATCAGAACGAGACGGGATGCAGTAAGGTACGCACATTGCTGTACACGATGACAGAAGACAAAAACCAAGATCCGGCCAACCACCGGGGTTTAATGCAGGCAGTCAAAAATAGGTACTGATGGAAGTGTGCTTCTCGTGAAGCCTCTCGTTTTTTCGTAGTCCACGTGGCGATCAGAATTGGCTTCTAATGATTGACCACTTGACAAATTGGATAAAAAGTTAATTTTTTTGAGAGCTTGATTATAAGCAGATTTGAACTGTCATCTCAGGATGCTCAGGCGCCACGGCTTTGCCGCAACGCTTATTAAAAGAACGCTTTGTGTTCTGTAGCAAATATTTGTGGGTGCATAAACTGCACTAGGAATACGGCACAAAATGAGTACGCCGTACCACCCACGTGTGATTATCACGGAAAGAGTTAACCTAAATTTGTAGCTTGCACAGTGTGGGGCAAAGACAGGGGCACGCAACTTGTGGAAGTGTCCCTCGCTACCCGGAGGAAAATTAATCAGTCTGTTTTTTTCTACTCGCCTGCAGTTCCTCCGGTAGCTGTCCTCCCAGTTCCACTAGTGCCAAACAATGCTCTCCCTCCACGGTTTCAATTTTTAGGTAATCTTGTATTCTTACATCTACCTCGACTAAAAGACGTCAAGTTTTAGAATTCGATTTGCTTCAGTAGAAGTGCAGTTTGACCTCAGTTTTAACTAAGCTTTTGCTCAAGCCTGACCAGTATATAGCTCAATAAAGACGTGGTGTTTGGCACGTGGATGAGCCAAAAAAAAAAAACGGATCTACAGAAAATTTCTAATGTTAAAATCGTGGGACGATCAACAACTCGGTTTTCCAGGCGGGACTTAAATATATGTTTTTCTTCTCTTCGGCGGAAGTTCCTCCAAGAGTAGTTCTCCCAGTTCCACCAGTGCCAAACTATGCCCTCTTTCTACAGTTCCCATTTCTAGGCCATCTTGTATTCTTACCTATATTTCGCCTAGAAGATGTCAAGCTTAATAGATAGACTTGTTCCAGTAGAAGAGCAATTTGAGGTCGGTTTGAGCCATGTTTTTGTTCAACTTTAATTACTATACAT
This sequence comes from Ixodes scapularis, assembly GCF_016920785.2. NCBI lineage: Eukaryota > Metazoa > Arthropoda > Arachnida > Ixodida > Ixodidae > Ixodes > Ixodes scapularis. The sequence goes on along the minus strand of NW_024609839.1, from coordinate 64,859,997 downwards.
ATTCACAACGACGTGTTTATGTGCCAAACAGGGCGGGTCTACACACAATTCCCAATTATGCTAAATGTGTCAAACAATCAGTCACTTTTTTTTTTTTTTGCAGGCGGTATTTAAATATCTGTTTTTCCTTCTCTTCTGCTTGCAGCTTCTGCGAGAGTAGTCCTTCCAGTTCCACCAGTGCCAAACTATGCCCTCCCTCCTTGGTTCCCATTTCGAGGTAGTCTTGTAATCTTACCTATACTTCGACTACATCTGAAAGGGATGCTGAACCAAACATTTCAGTGTCTGCAGTAAGTGTTGCACTATCTCTCTATGAGTCAGCACTCGGCAGCAGCCAGTGTACGCGAGCACACGCAACGAAAGTGACGTCATCATATCCCCAATTCAAGCTTATTAAGTGAGAATGGAGGATATAATGACGTACATTTTGTTGGGTGTGCTTGCGTACACCGGTTGCTGCCGAGTGCTGACTCATGGAGAGATAGTGCAACTCTTACTATAGACATTGAAATATTTGGTTCAGCATCCCTTTTATTTTTTTTAATTTTATTTAAATACCTTAAGAACCCTGGAGTTAGGGTATTACATAAGGGAGTGGGGTTATAGGAGATGTGATGATAACAATTCGCGGAATGAGCCGATGTCTTGGGTGGAGACGATGATTTCAGGCAGGCCGTTCCAGTCCACAGACGTCGCCGGGAAAAAAGATTTAAAGAATGCTGTGTTTCGGGTAAAGAGAAGGCCAACTTTTGCAGGGTGATCAACACGAGGAGATATGCGATGAGGTGGCAAGATGAATGAGCTATGTAGCTGGTCATCGTAGTAAAACCTGTGAAAAAGACATAGTTTAGCAATACGCCTGCGTGAACATAAAGGAGTCAAAGATAAGTTTTGTTTAAGTTCAGTTACGCTGACAAACCTGGAGTACTGAGACGTTATAAAGCGAGCTGCACGATTCTGAAGTGATTCTATGTCCGATGTAAGGAATTTAAGATGAGGGTCCCAGACTGATGATGCATATTCTAACTTTGGGCGTACTAATGTGACGTAGGCGAGGCGTTTGACAGATGAGGACGCGAGACGAAGATTGCGGCGTAAAAAACCAAGAGTGCAGTTTGAATCGGAAATGATGTTGTTAATATGAGTCTTCCAGGAGAGGTCGTGAGTGAAGTGAACGCCAAGATATTTGTAAGTTGAGACGGCATCAACATTGAGGTTACCAATAGAGTAAAAAGCTTGAAGGTGTTGACGGGTTCGAAAAAAAGAGAGGGATTTAGATTTGGAAGCATTTAAGAGCATTTGCCACTTTGAACACCATTCATTAATTCGGTCAAGATCAGTCTGCAGATTAAGTGAATCATTTGTGTTAGCTATGGGCCTGTAGATTACGCAGTCATCGGCAAACAGGCGGACCGTAGAGGACAGCGAAAGGGGGAGATCATTAATATATACAAGAAAAAGCAGGGGTCCAAGAACAGATCCTTGCGGTATGCCAGAGGTTACAGGAGCGCTTCGGGAACGGCAGTTGTTGATGTGCACATGCTGGGTTCGGTAAGAGAGAAAATTTTCAATCCATGCTAGAACGGAAGAATCAAGGGAAAGTGCGGACAGTTTTGTTAGTAGGAGTTTATGGGAAACACGATCAAAAGCTTTGGAATAATCGAGAAAGATAGCATCAACCTGAGGAGAGGTTTCTAGGGAAATATGAATGTCATGGCTGAAAGCGGCAAGCTGTGTTTCACAAGAACGATGTTTTCTAAAGCCATGTTGATTAGGAAAAAAGAAATTGTTTTGTTCTAGAAAATGTATAACTTGGGAATGAATGACATGTTCCATGAGTTTACAACAAACAGAAGTTAATGATATGGGTCGATAATTTAGAGGGGAGTGCGCATCGCCGCCTTTGTGGACCGGAACGACCTTACCTTCCCTCCAGTCGTCAGGAATAGCACCAGTATCTATGGACTGTTGAAACAGAAAGGTTAGAAAAACAGTTGACAGTGGTTTAGTAATCTTTAGTATTTTACTGTTTATGTCGTCAGCCCCTGGTGACGATGAGATCTTAAGTGCATCTTACAACTTGCTAATGCCGTTTTCCGTGAAAGTAATTGGATGCATTCGTGGAAACGACATGGTTACATTATCTGGCAAAGATGTGATGACGCTACTGTTAAACACAGCGGAGAGCTGTGTTTAACTTCCTTTAAGCTTCAGAAAGTGACTTGTTCAAGGGGAAGAGCAATTTGAACTTAATTTGCATTAGGTCTATTCAACCCTAATTATTACACAACTCAACAAGTACGCGGCAATGTGACAACCAAAATAGGTCTACCCGAAATTTCCAATCATGCGAAGGCGTGTGGAAATCAGTAACTTGGATTAGCAGGCGGTATTTAAATATATTTCACAGTTTCTTTTTAGAGCGCAGCTCTTAAGCGCTCGTTCCCGGGTTTCGCGGCGTCGCCGTCGGTGTAACCAAGCTTGTTGCATTATGGGACATCCCAGACATATACACCAATTCAATTCCTTGCTAAATTTTGCGAGGAAACTAAATTGGTGTGTAGGTCTGTCCCATAATGCGACACTGTGCATTCAGTTTCACCGCTATATTTAGTTGTGAAACTGACGTCAAATGACCTTTACACCAATTCAATTCCCCGCTAAATTTAGCGGGGAAACTGAAGTGGTCACGTGACGTTAGTTTTACAGCTCAATCTAGCGGAGAAACTGAATTTGTTCGTAGGGGACGTGACATGAAGTCATGTGATGTCAATTTCCCCGCCAAATTTCACGGGGAAACGGAATTGGTGTTGAGGTAACGTGGCGTCAATTTTCCAGTGAAATTTAGCGGGGAAACTCTGGGAGGAGGGAAGGTTATGGAAAAGGACGAGGGGGAGAGGAGGAGGAGCATTAGGAGAAAAGGAGAAGGAGGAGGGGAAGGTTCTTTGTACCTGTATCTCTTCCTCCTTCTCCCCTCCTCCTTGTTCATATCCTCCCCTCCTTCTCCATACCCTCCCCTCCTCCTTCTCCATACCTTCTCCTTCTCCTCCTGCGTACCCTCCCGTCATGGTATATCGTAAAATCAAAATACCTCAAGAACCGGGCTCTAATTTCGCATTACAGATACTTGCAAACGTCTTTCAATTTTTTATTATTTCGCTTACAGTGCCTCTGAGAGCTGTCCTTCCAGTCCCACCGATGCTAAACCCTCCACGCTTCCCATTTATAGGTAATATTGTGTTCTTACCCCTATTTTGACAAGAAGACGTCAAACTTCAGAAAGCGAATTGTTCCAGTAAAATAGCACTTTGAGTTCAGTTTGGACCAAGTCTTCATTCACCCCTTATTAGTCCACTTCTCAACAACGACGTGGTTATGTTGTAAACAGAGCGGGTCCACGCGAAATTCTCAACCATGCTAAAGGCGTCTGACTATCAGTAAATTGGTTTTGCAAGAGTTGCTTGAATATTTTTGTTTTTCGTTTTCTTCGCTTGCAGTTCCCCCGAGTGTAGCCCTTCCAGTCCCTCCGGTGCCAAACTACGCCCTCCCTCCATGGTTCTCATTTCTAGGTAACCTTGTATTCTTAAACATACTTCGAATAGAAGAGGTCATCCCTAGTGAAAAACCTTATTTGTATGCGAAATGGCCTCGTCCAACAGTTATATGATATCATAGAATAATATACGAACACGTGACAACTATACAAGAGCCTTCAAGAAGTTAAGAGACTCATATGAAATTTATTTGAAGTTTCTGTAAGTTTCTTATAGCATAATATATAATCTTACATTCTTCTTATGTGTCCTTATAAATTTCTCATCTGCCCTTTCTTCTGAGGGTATATGTTTATTGGGCCAATAAATTTTTTATAGATATAAGATTTTTTTTCACTAGGGAAGCTGCAGAAAGCGACTTACTGCAGTAAAAGAGCAATTGGAGCTCAGTTTGAACCAAGTATTTGTTCAACTCCAAGTACTATGCATCTCAACAGGGACGTGGTTATGTTGTAAACAAAACGGGTCTGCACAAAATTCCCCATCATGCTAATCGGCGCGCGACAATCAGTAGCTTGGCTTCGCAGGCGGCAATTAAATGTATTTTTTTTCTTCACTCCTCTTGCTGTTCCTTCGAGAGTAATCCTTCCAGTTTCACCAGTGCCAAACTATGCTCTCCCTTATCGGTTCCCATTCCTACGAAATCGTATATTCTTATCCATAGTTCGACTAGAAGACGTCTAACTTTGGAAAACGACTTGTTCCATGAAAACAAGTCGTTGTTTTTATGGAACAAGTCTCTGTTCAACTCGAACTACTACGAACCTTAGCAAGGACGTGGTTATGTGGTAAACAGGACGGGTCTACAAATATTACCTAATCATGCTAAAGGCTTGTGACAATCGGTAGCTTGGTTTACCAGGCGGAATTAAATATGTATTTTTTTTATTGTCTTCGCTTGCAGTTCTCCAGAGAGTAGTTATTCCAGTTTAATCAGTGCCAAACTATGCTCACTTTCCACGGTTCCTATTTTTATGTAATCTTGAATTCTTGTCCATAGATTAACTAGAAAATTTCAAGTCTCAGGAAGCGACTTATTCCAGTAAAACAAAAAATTTAGCTCAGTTTGAACGAAGTCTTTGCTCAACTCTAATTACTACACATTTCAACAAGGGCGTCGTTATGTTGTAAACAGAACAGGTCTACACAAAATTTCCAATTACGCTATAGGCGTGTGTTAACCAGGAACTTGGTTTAGCAGGAGGTATTTAAATATGTCTGCCTTTTTATTCTCTTCGCTTGCAGTTCCGCTGAGAGTAGTCGTTCCAGTTCAAAATGCTCCAAACTATGCCCTCCCTTCATGCTTCATGGTTCCCGTTACTAGGTAATCTTATATTGTTATCAATACTTTCACTGGAAGATTTCAAGATTCAGAAAGGGACTTGTTCCAGTAGAAAGGCGATTTCACCTCAGTTTGTATAACGTCTCTGGTCAAATCTAATTACTACATAGCTCAACAAAAACGTGGTTATGAAACAAAATACAACAGGCTTGCACAAATTGCAATTCACGTTAAAGGCGTGTAAAAGTTTGTAGCTTGAGTCTGCTTGCGGCATACAATAAAGCCTCCGTTTATTTTCCCCTTTCCACCTGCAGTTTCACCAGGAGTAGTCCCAGCGTTTTCAGCAGTGACAAACTATGCCTTACCTCCAGGGTTTGCAGCTCCAGGTAATCTTGCATTCTTAACTATACTTTGACTAACAACAATGATTGTCAGCTTTGGAAAGCAACTTGCTTCAGCAAAAGAGCAGTCTGAGCTCAATTTCAACCAAGTTTCTGTTAAACGTTGATCACTAAAATTTGGCAATAATTATATGACGTACAGCTTCAAAAAGCGACTTGCTTCAGAAGGAGAGTATTGCGTGCTCAGTTTGAACGAAGCCTGGGTTTCAGTATGATCAATACACAGCCCAACACGGACATGGTTATGCGCCAATCAGAACATTATTCTAACAGAAGAGCAATCTGAGCTCAGCTTGAACCAAATTTCTGCTCAACGCTGATCACGACGGCTCAACAAGGGTATGATTACGCACTAAGAGAACGGAAGTACACAAAATTCCCAATCATGTCGAAGGCTTGCGATAGTTTGTAAGTCGGTTCTGCAGGTGATATTCAACGATCCTTTCGTTTTTTGTTTTTTTTTTCATTTCTTTCCGTCGCGAGTTATCGTCCCCGTTCCTCCAGTGCCAAACTGTGTCATCTTTTCACGGGTACCATTTTTATGTAATCTTGTGTTCTTACCTATACTTTATATAGAAAACGTCAAGCTTTAAAAAGCGACTTGCTCCAGTAGAGGCGAAACTTTAGATTAGTTTGAGTCAAGTTACGGTTCATCTCTGATCACTATACAGCTCAACAAAAACAAGGTCCTGTGCTTGTTAGTAACTTGGTTATGCAGGTTTGTTTTAACTGTGCGTTTCTTGTATTGTTGTACTGCTCGCCTTTAGCTCAACCGAGAATAATCCTCCCAGCTCAAGCAGTGCCAAAGTATGCCCTATCCCCGCGGTTTTCAATCTTATGTAATTTTGTAGTTTTAACAATTCCTTGACTAGCAATAACAAAGCAAGAAAGCAACTTTTTTTAGGAGAATAGTAATCTTAGCTCAATTTGAACTAAATCTTTGTATAACTCTGATCAATTTATAAGTCAACAATGAAAAAGTGGAAAAATATGTGTCCCAATTCGCCTGCAATTATTTTGTTTCGTGGAACCTTCTTGGTTTAGCGATGGTGGTGCTAAACCATTAAAGCTGAACCGTTTGTTTAGTGCATTTGGTGGTGAGTTGGTGTTTTAGAGTTAGAGATAAAGTTAGAGTTACTTAGTGTTAAAGTTACTAGTATTAAAGGTGCTATTTCCACTTTTCACGTGTCGATTTTCATGCTACACGTAGCGGGTAAACTGAATGGATGTGCACGTCACGTGACGTCAATTTTCCCGGTAGATGTCGCGGAAAAACTAAGTTTGCAGTCACATGACTTCATGTCCCATGATCTATACTCAAATTCAGTTTTCATGCCAAATTTAGCGGGAAATTGAATTTGAATGTAGAATTGACGTCACGTGATATCAATATTTCCACTAATTTAGTGGGTAAACTAAATTTGACTATAGGTCATGTGACATGAAATCATGTGACATCATTTTCCTAGATAAAATTAGCGGAAAAACTGAATTTCTGTTGAGGTTACGCGACGTCAATTTTTCCGCTAAATCTAGCGGGAAACTGAATTTGCTTATAGGTCACGTGATATGAAGCGATGTAACGGCATACGGCATTTTCTCCGCTAAAATTAGCGAGGAAATTTGTGGTTACGCTTTTTTGGGCTTCACTTGATCCCATAAGCTAGCCTACAAACGTTTCACGTTAAAAACAACGGAAAAGACAGTAGTCAAGTGAATCAAGTACCTTCCACTTGTCTTCCGTCTTTTGCGCTGTTACTTTTTTCCTTCGTCACGACCAAGCAACTGGTCCAACTCCACGCCTTGCGTCAACAATGATGTGGTTTTTTCCAAACAGAAGGGGTCTACATTTCCGTTCGCGTTAAAGGCGTGTGACAGTTAGTAACTTGAGTCTGTAGGCTATATTAAAGAATACCTCCATTCTTTCCTCTTACAGTTCTTCCCACAGTATTCCTTGTGCTTTCCCCAGTGTCACACTATGCCTTCCCTCCACGGTTCCCAGCCATTGGTAATCGCACATTCTTACCCATTCCTTGACTAGCAATAACGATGTGCATCTTCAAAAAGCGACTTGCTCCAGCAGAAAAGCAACCTGAGCTCAGTTTGGACCAAGTCTTTGTACAACTCTGATTACTATACAGCTCAACAATAATGCAATGATGTTCCAAACAGAACGGGTCTCTACAAAGTTCCATTCACGTTAAAGGAGTGTAATAGTAACGTTAGTCCGCTGGCTGTATTCAATAATGCCTCCGTGATTTCTTCTTACTTGCAGTTCCTCCGAGAGTAATCCCAGCATATCCACCAGTGTCGCACTATGCCGTCCCTCCACGGTTTCCACTTCTAGGTAATCTGATGTTTTTACCCATACCTTGGTTATGAAAAAAGGATCGTGCTATCGAATATTGCTTAAGCACCCGCTGAATTTTTTTTTCTGTATCCTCAGTGCGAACTGTTGCACACCGAGAACCCAAAAAGAATAATTACTCCTACATTAAAACGGTATTTGTTTCTTTGGGAACAATTTTATCGCCACGTACAAATAGAAGACAAGAGCACCATGAATTCATTGAGAAGGAGGCGTCGGCATTTATGCAGCAAACTCTGGCTGTTGAAATTATTTTTTTTTAATTACGCAACGTTTTACTATGAACTTCAGTAAATAAATATCCATCCTGGAAGAGGAATACAAAACAAAATTTTAATGACAGACAGTTTACCACATTAGGCAATTAGACCGACACCAAATGGAATTCAAGAGAATGCGCGCCAAACACAAGCGTACAGGTCGCAGAGGTAATGATGAGAGCAGCAGCCGAAGCATGACGAGGTTATTAACGAAAAAAACAACATTGGTTTGATAGGGACGGTTCCGATGTTCTCAAGGACGATTTAGTCATTGACAATTTAAGAAACAAAGGGCGTGCCGAGTTGTGAACATCATGTTATTCCTCCGCAGCGAATCACAGTGCAAGGAACGTAATTATATTAAGCCGTGCTCTGAGCTTTTTTTTTTTTTTCTTTTTTTTTCTTTTTAGCTTGTGAGTGTTTATAATAAAAATATATTTCGGATGCTCTTGACAACTGTTGAAAACGGTCATTTGTAACGTGGGAATTTACTGCAGTAGACCCAGCTAAAGATGTCATAACTAACAATTTTTTTTCTACGTTCTGTTCACAGTTTTTCAGGAAGGACAGCTCCTAAGACTGCCATACTTGGGTTATCTCGGCCATGGCTTTCGTCTGCATCCGTTTGGCGTGGGAGTGGAAATGTACGGGTTTCGGTAGAAGCCAAAATGTTTTAATCCGAAAAGGAGATTGTGCATAACGCACCTTGGGGACACACTCAATCGCTCGAGTTTGGGAAGGCCAGTAAGACACACGATGTATCACGGGATAGTTCCTTCTACGGTGTTTTCCCGGTGCATTCAACCTAACACTAAAATGAAAAAAAAAAACGAGATGGGATAGAGTACATTGATTCACCATATTTCCGAAGACGCGGCCGTTATGTTTTTCTTTTATCTGTAAGTTTCAGTAATTAAATACACCATCTACTTTTATTTAGACGCTAGCCTAGTGGGTTCAAATGTAACAATATTGAAATAATAAAATAATGTAACATTCCTTCTATGTATTTTATATTTTCTGCATTTTTCTTTAATTAATAAATTATGTAGTAATTTTTTTCTGTTAGAAATATCTATGTATGTCGTACGTGTATTTTCAAGCTTGGGTGTACCTCAGTGTTTTGTTGTCTATCAATGATGGCCAACTTTCTGGGACATTCCATGAAACAAATATTTTTAAAGGAAGTATTCAAATTCTAACTTATTTGCTTTCTTTGATACTCAACAAATTACAGTCCTCGGGAACATTACAATACTTTGTCAAGAAATGCAAAAATTGATAATTTTGGGACTCTAACCAATAAGATTCAACGCAAAAAACAACAACAAGAATGGTAGAATTGTAGATCAAATTATACGTGTCCAAAAGCTTAATTACTGCTTATTGATATTTAATGACTGTTATCTAAAATATTTCCGGAGTACATGGCGATGTTTTTTGTTATACAGTTGAAATTTTCATTCAAGTGCATGCACCGAGGGGTTGATGTCAAAGAAAGCTGGGGATGGTTATCAATATTCTCGTGTAGAACTTTAATTGGTGAGCGGAACTCGCCTGACAAACAGCATTTTGACTCTCTCTTAATATATAAACAAAAGGCTGGCAAAAAATATATAGCTCCGTTTGCAGAAGCGTGGCACACGCAACCCAAATCCGTTTTATTTTCGATATTACCAATGCTTACCAATTCGATATTACCAATACCAATTTAATGTTTACACTCAAAGTGCATGCTTTGAAGAACGCGGTTCTGCCCATGGTCTGTGCATTTTTACAGCGGAGCTGTTAAAGGGGCGATGCAACAATTTTTGTACTTTGCGCAAATACCCTTTAGAACGGATCCCTAACGTTAGTGACCTATAAAACACGCGTTCGTTTTTCACCCACGCAATAAAAGTCCCCCCCCCCAAAAAAAAAAACAACAACAACAACAACAACCGCATCTCCACGTGGTGAATGATGTTGATTGGGGCGAAGCCCTGGAGGTGCTTGTCTGCGTAGACGCTGAGCCGCAGCATGCCGAGCCTTTCGTTCGTTTTCATCCATGTCACGCTGCGGTCAAATGCTCAAATGCGTATATAGCCACGTTCCATACCACACATTCTTTTTCTGACATGGATGAAAACGAACAAAAGGCTCAGCATGCTGCGGCTCACCGCCTACGCAGACAAGCACCACCAGAGCTTCGCCCCAATCAACATCATTCACCACGTGGAGATGCGGTTTTTTTGTTTTTTTTGCCCTACACGAGCACAGGAGCACGTGCTCACGTGCTCGTGAGCACGTGAGCTCACGAGCAGGAGCACGAGCCCCCGACGCCGGACATCGGATGGACATACGGACATGGCTAGCCCCTAAGGAGCTTCGCTCCTAAAACGAGCAGCATTCACTCCCTCAACTCGCAGCCAGAACAAGTGGCCACGGGATCTGGAGCCGATTATATCCCGCCAATGCTGATCATAGCCACGCGCTGGGGTTAGCAAAGCACAGGGCACGCGCTGAGTTCCAGACATTGTTATGGCTCGGCTCACTGTCGTCGTTGCAGCGATTGGACACGGGCCACTAACCGAATGCTTCTCGAGCTAGTAATTATCACGAGCCCAAATCGAGTGCCCACGCAATGGTCGGGTCCAATCTATGAACCGCATTCAAATATGGTCACTGGGCTGTATTGCGATCCCTACGTTACGTCATCAAATTTTGCAAAGGAGAGATTGAATGAAAATGATCGCTTTTGTCCTTGAAATTACACGGCGACAAAGGGGTTTCTTGGTCAGTGGCGTTGCGTGCGAGCGTCCTTGAGTCCCACAAGTGCCAGTAAGCGCGTGTAAAGTGAAAAACATTTGAATTGAATATCGTTGCACCGCTCCTTTAACGGCTAGTTTCCCCAGGATCGTGTCCGGTACCATACAAATGTCGACACCCGTGGTCGACGGAACACTGTGGTTGCTGCTGTCGCTCATAGATGGCGGCAACATTTCTTCGGAGGAAGAAGAGCGGGAACGAAACGAGCGGCGATGTTCGCACCAACGCGAATGGTTCCGCAACCGCCGCGAGGCTAATATCACCTAAAGTTCCACTGCGTCGAGCGCTTCAGATTCCCTTGCGAATGGAGAGCAGATCGCTCGCCTGGAAAGCCACCGCCGAGTACAGAAGCCACAGATCCGCTGCTCTTTCTTGCTTACCAGAGTGGAGAGGCTGAAAGTTTTAACTTCTTTGTATCTCTTAACGAAGAATTCAAATGAATTTAGAGTTTGAAATTGTCGCTATAGCCTTCTTTGCGCTGGTATCCAGGGCTTCTGATTCGCTTATGCGCCAGAGTCGAATTTCACGGTCTAAGACGCGAACGAAACCGGTCCAACGGAGGCGACGTTGCTCAACGAAGTAGAAGGAAACAGCCGTGACGACACAAAGTGAAAAGTTATATTCTGCGGGTAGGAAAAAGGCGCATCGCGTTTATTGTTTATTTAGTAAATGCACTTGGACGGTTTAATTCTTTAAACCCACGATCTAGAAAAAAAAAAATTGGTTGCAGAAACCGCTAGTGTCGATTGTCTATGAATTGCGATAGCATTCGTAACTCACGACGCAGCTCACTGTGAATATAACCACGTCAATTTTGAGTAAAAATTTGATTTCATGAATGGTTTACGACGCAATCGTTGACGCCAGCGCGACTGCAGCGCACCACTTCGAAACTGAGTGATAGCTTCGTCTCTGTGGGATCGTTTAATCTTCTGTCCCTGCGTTATAGTTTAATGTTCAAGCTGTTTCCACACCATCACTAATGCTTCGTTTCTGTGTGTCCTGCCCTCTCTCTGTGTAATCGTTTAATGTTCACGCTGTTTCACCACCACCCTTGACTATGTAAGAACTAGCTCAGCTCAACCCAATAGTTGCTTCATAGCTTGGGAGCAAATGTGAATGTGTGCGTACTGCCGATCCGCGTTTGCGCGGCGCAGTGTTATCTGCTTGCTAGAACGACGTCGAGGACGACGTCCTAAGGAAGGAAGTCAAAGATGACGTCTAGCACGACCTCTAGGACGATCTTAAGGAAGACCTACAGGACGACGTTCAAGACGACGTCTAGAACGATCTCTTGGGCGGCTTCCAAGGCGATCTCAAGGACGACCTCTAGAATGACCTCTAGGACAACCTCAAGGACGGCGTTCTAGAGGATGACGTCAAGGACGACGACTAGAACGACCTCTAGGGCGATCTCAAGGACGACCTCTAGAACGACCTCAAGAGCAACGCCCAGGACAACGTCATAGAGGACGACGCCAGAGACAACGTCTAGGGCGACCTCAAGGACTACCTATTGGACGACGTCCGCATACGCGCGGCGCATTCGAGGTCTCATCCCGTATCACGAAAACCGGGTGAAGTAGCTAAAGAAAGCTAGCGCATTCATATCGCATTAAAAAAAAACAAAAAACACATATATGGGCAAACGAGATGTTTCTGGAAAACCCGTCAAAGTATTAGACGCTGTAAAAAGTAATGTTTTTGCATAAGTCCTTCTTTCGAACTATTTTTGCAATAATACTTAAAAAAACAAACGAGCTGCTGATGATTCATGGTAATAAAACCCGAGACTCAGGAACACAGAAGGGGAGTTGTGTTGTGTTCGTCCCCTTCTGTGTTCCTGAGTCTCGGGTTTTATTACCATGAACTATTTTTGCTCATGTTTCGACCATTGAAAAGCAGGGCAAAAGAACCCACGCACCTGATCTCGCCACACCGCCTTCTCCTTCCGCGCGAGGAAGTCCGTCTGCCATGATCACCGTTGCTAGCAAAGGCTGACGCCATTGTAATCGCTCTTTATCGTAACATTTCAACAGATATTTTTATCATTATGTTATGGCATATCAGATAGCTGATGTGACATGCCTTTGCAATCGCAAGACTATGTTGAAACAAATGTAATGCAAAGTTTAATAATATTCAGTATTTTTAATTACCCTTCGAAGGCTGTATTTGATTCCTGTTATCAATTGCATTTTCGATGAAGTAATTGTAACATCAGGGAGGTGACCGCTTATACAGGGTGCGGCCGTAAAAACTTTCACATTTGGCACGCTTAGCAAAAATCGAATTTCAAACATACATACCTGAAATTAGGCACACGAACGTCGTTTATTCCAAAGTTTCTTGCCTATTTTTTTCAGACGTCATCTCGGGAGTAGCGAATTATTAGCAAGATAACAAAAATGATAGACGTGCATTTCCTATGGCCTATACCCGCCCGTTCGCAGCCTGCTATCTGGTTCGCGACGCTGCTCCCAGGTGGCGCACTGAACGCAAAAACGCGGGAAACGCCGCACGAAAGGCTGGTGTCGGGCGAGATAATCGCGATAAAAAGTGATTTGAACGAAATATATGAACGATTGTTGAAATTACCTGTTTCAAGTCAAGTTTTGACTGATCGTCATGCAAGCAAGAAGACACCATGATGCGACGAGATCATCTATTTACAGCTGCTCGTCTTGTTGACAATTGCGGGTCGCTCTCGAAGACAGCAGGCACCGCTTCAATGAGCTCCTCATTCTTCAGCAGGCTCTCACGTTCACTGACTGGATTCTTCTTTTTAAAGTCTCCACTCACAAAACGATCCGCCCAAGTCAAAATAGTCGGGCGTGAAGGCGGGCGTTTATGAAATGCAGTGCGAAATTTTCGTTGTGCAGTGGCGACCGAGTTCCGCTCCACGTACCACTTGACTGCCTGGGCACGCTCACTTGCCGAGTATTGCGGCATCGCAGGGCGGCGCGGAAAATATTTTGATAATAACTCCAGAAGATAGTGCAACAAAAACAATAAATAGGATTAATCAAGATGCCTCAGCAGCGGCACTCTTGATTCCAAAGTTGAGCTTTCACCGGGAACGGACCCGTCAACAGATAAGCAGACGACGAAGGAAGACACACGTTCGTCTGCTTTAGAACATATTTTTATTAAATGAGGGCGTCCGCCAGTTTCTAAATTTCAAGTAAAAGGGCATAATCGTTCACATTTTTCGGTAAAATCACTTTTTATCGCGATTATCTCGCCTGACACCAGCCTTTCGTGCGGCGTTTCCCGCGTTTTTGCGTTCAATGCGCCACCTGGGAGCGGCGTCACGAATTAGATAGCAGGCGGCGAACGGGCGGGTATAGGCCATAGGAAATGCACGTCTGCCATTTTTGTTATCTTTCTAATAATTCGCTACTCCGGAGTTGACGTCTGAAAAAAATAGACAAAAAACTTTGGAATAAACGACATTCGTGTGCCCAATTTCAGGTATGTACGTTTGAAATTCGATTTTTGCTAGGCGTGCCAAATGTGAAAGTTTTTACGGCCGCACCCTGTAGAGTCCCCTCTCCATTACTCTCGTTTCATACACTCTCCCGTAGGTAATATGAACCATGGCAAGCGTCAGTTTCGGCACCTATGGGTTGTAGTTCCGGGGCAATTATGGTGATTTTAATGTTCTAGCGACGAAGTGTAGAGTCTCTGCTTCTCATTCTGCCGTCCTTTATTACGTGACACGAATGAGCAAAGGGGCCTTACCTATATAAAAAAAAGAGAAGTGTCCATAGTGTAGAAAGAGATTTTCTGTCGCGTTCTTCGAGTGGTTATCATTACACACTCGAGGAACAAAGTGTTTTGTCCGTACAGCCACGGCCTATTTAAATAACTCTAGTGAGCGCCACATTGTAAACGGAGCCTTAGCGATCATTTTGCGCAGCAGCATCCCCGTGTGTACCTCTGTATAGCTCTGCCCGTTTTGATCAGTTCTAGTATTTTTTTTGTTAAATTGAAAGGCTATGTCAGTCAAAGCGATACAATAAAGCGTTTGCAAATAATCTCCGCTTACTTGTTTTTTTATGTGCTCTTCTAACAGTACGCTTGGGCCGTGTCTCGATATACAATTGTCGCGAATTAAAAAAAAAAAAAAACTGCTTGTAGTATGAAGACGATATAATGCGTTCATAAAGTAAATGAAACTGTATTAAAAGGTTAAAGTTTTATTTCTAATCGCGACAATGACATCGAAGAGTGCTGTCAAGATTTATTCAAAATCTTGAACGACCGTGTTTATAGGAAGTTTCGGCACGGCTGGGAAATGTCTTTTGAGCTGTCTTGTTCGTCAAGCAAGTGTTCCCGAAGATTGCACTTGAAGTATGAGGGCTTAAAGTCAGTAAAGCGCCCAACGCCCCACTTCAAGGTGGTCAAACCTATTCCCCGATCGAATACGTTTATCAGCGGATGCGGCGCGCGATACCCCACATATAGTTAAGGATATTGGCCAAGTGCTTTAATTTAGAGAGAGCTTAAGGCCTGAATCAGCGGTAATTAGAAACTCACTGACGAACAAAAAAAAAACAAAAAAACAAATGGATGGCTCTTTGAAATCCGCAGGCCGAATCTCCCGGGTGAATTCAAGCCGGTGATTAAGAAAAATGAAACTTCAAAACCAGGAAGTCGGACGAACATCTTTAGACGCGTCCAGATTATACCCTGGTTCAATTGATGTTATTTTTTTTTTTTTGCCATTTCGCAGTTGTGACGTCGCTCATGCGAAAAGAAAAGCTTGGTGGAAGCTGCAGTGCTCGACGTCCTAACTTCGAAATCGCAAGCAAAATCGCTTATGCAAATCAGGCTTAAGTCTTCGGTGTCGTACCGACGTTCCATCTTTTTTTCTGCGCGCTTCCCTGGTTTGGTTGGCTTCATGTTCTTTCGCTTTGCTTCGACATCTCCCAAAATTGCGTAAAACCTACCTGTTCAGAAAGAAAATGTTAGAACCCAGAAGTTGCAGTGTAAACACCTCTGTATTACATTCGATTTTAGCCAACTGTAAGGCAGAATTTTCACCCAATTGATTTCTTTAGCGTATGAAAAAATGCATTTGAGGGCTAATGAAATTTAATTAGGAACTGGAATAACGTTTTTGGAACGTTTTACGAAATGCCACAAATAATTACATGTAGGGAACGTTTTAAGGACATCAAAGACCAGACGATAAGTCTGCGCGCTCCACACAGTAATAAATAATAGCCGAATATCTGTCCCCGTTGCCACCAAACAAGAGGCACAACTCGCGACGTGAAAAAAATAGCGTGCCAATAATCATGCGCAATGCGCATGGCCATTCTCTGGTTACTGCCTGCTTAAAAAACACAGGGAGTGGCATATTCTGATTATTCCCCTTCTTGATTCGTGAGTACTTAATGGGTGGTCATAACGACTAATGCCGCAATCTTATTAGTTAGAGAGCAGATCGATAGTAAGATTTCGACGAGTTCCCCAGCCGCGAGCTTTTTTTTTATTGGTGAAAGTCCATTCCGACATGCGGTTGTAAATTTACCGGATTTGACCAATGTGGCTTTTGGTTTTATTGAGTTGCTAACTATCGCCTAGCACAGGCTCAATTTTTCACGTACAAGGATAAAACCAGTGTCGCAATATAATGACAGACCAACGTCGCACTGGCTCACGTCTAACCTTTCAATTGCATCTCTTTTTGTTTGCAGTTAACTGACCACAAGGACTAATAAAAAAACAGTATATTTTACGGTTAAACAAATATGTCCACGCCCGTAGAAACATTGATCATACCTTATAACGTATCATCTGTGTTTCTAAGGGCGTGGACACATTTTTTTATTGTAAAAGTACTGTTTTTGTTAGTCGGTATGTTCAGTTGTGCACGCAGGCACAAACGAAAAAAATATTCCGAAGGGCTGAAGAAGTTACGTTATATCGTCCCTAAAGGCCACTTAAGTTAATTGCCATTTCCAGGTATGGAATTCGGTTAGATACGACACTGAGATGTCAAAAGGGTAAAAGAAAAAAGAAACTTTTCAAGAGCCTTTGAAATGAGGTTGCAATTATATTTCTATGGTCACTCAGGTTCTCATGATATAATTATTAGTAGAAATAACAATTTCCCAGATCAAGTGAACGTCAAAAGGAAATGCCGTTTAATGACTGCACTTCCAAATTTTACCGGCTGCCGAATGTTGAAAAATTCGAGAATAATCTAAGAGAGTCGGGCAAACAAATTGATAGTAAAGACACACCACCCTTCCCCCCGCATAATTAAACGGTGAGCGTCATCAACGTTAATTAGAATATAGTCAAAGAGCCTCGTGCGTCTCTGAGGAAATTGAATTCACCGACATATAAAACCGACGTATAAAACGTCAGTCCTACGACATAATGAATATTTTACGAGCTGACAAAGCCACGTCCTAAAATGCAGAAGCTCGTCGTATATCGCGAATCATAAATTCGGGTTGTCTCGTCGAGACGGAACTGTAAAGTTGCCACTGTTTGTCTTCCCAAACAACTGAGGTCGGATTCACTAAGAATGTGTTATCTTAAGATTTTTGTTTCTAAGAAGTTCGTAACTCTAAGGTTCTTAAGATGAACTGGAATCGGTATTATCGAAGGGCTTCTTTCGAATTACTTACGAACGGACGGGCTACGACTAATTAATGTGAAAATAAAAGAGGGAAACTTCCGGTGTCTCGCGATGCTTGCAACCAACGAGAGGTCCGAAAGCGAAGTGTTGCTATGACGACGACAGGAGACGCCTTGCGCGCACCACGTGTGGTTGCCACGTCGACGGCAGTAGTGACAGGTCGTGGCGTAGTGACGCCGCGAACAACAGCAGCGCAGCCAAAAAGTAAAAAAAACAAAAAAAAACACAGCGGATGTAGAATTTCAGAGGCAGAATTGGAAACGTAAGTTGACGGATACGAGAGCCGAAGGGTTCGCGATAGGCGCGAAGAGAGATGTTCCGTATGGCTCGATCGCCAAGCGGCGGGCTTGGCTACTAATTACTAGGGATAGGTATGCCGTTTCCGGAATCCGACGAGACGTCGCCGACGTGAAGAAGAAACGGGCCGACTATAAGAGTGTCCACAAGAAGCGAGGTAAGCCATTCTTTGAGCTTTCTGGCAGTCCGCAAAATAAATTATGACAGGCGTCGTACAACGGTCGTACTTACAGTGCGCGACAATGTCAGCGGGAACTCGCCATCGGCGCTTTTCACTTCGAAGGGGTTTACCGCCTAGGTTAGTTCTCAAAACGAGCACTTTCCATGACGCTAGCAGCTTTCGTGACAACCCTCTGATCCTTGGAGACACGCAGCGAAAACCGACGATCTCTAACAGTGCCGCGCGCGCTGTGTGCATAAGGAGCGCGGAACGTTTGGAGTGAATGCCGAGACTACGAGCGACCGCACTTTATTCCGTCAACTAAGCGCTGCCAAATACTGCGCAAGGTTGTCGGCCTCTGTCAGCAACAAAGGACATCGGCACAAGCGTGAAATAAGGTAAACCGGCAATCGGTTTAACTTTGCTCGTACCGGGTAGTGCCAGACACGAAAAATGATCGCGTTCGAAAATATCCTTTATACATTCTATCAACTAGCCCAAGCTTCAGTTTCATCTAATTTCGAACGCATAAACAGTATGGTGGTAGCCTTCGATCGCTACGCGGGCTAAATTTGTAAATGGGTCACATTGCTTGGACTGGCATTGCAATAAAATGGGTTGGAAGTTATCGCCAGCACGTGTAGTATGTGGTATTTTTTAACGCCCTCGTTCGTGCTATTTAATTAGTTTTCAGAATGAACAAACTAGCCTGACGAAGAGTCGTAATGGAACTGATATATTAGCGCAAACTGCCTCCCACTTTGACCCGTTACTTGATACGACCACGACGCACAAGTGCACCCTTCGAGCGCCGCAAGGGTGCCACCGGAGTGACGCAGCAGGACTTGGGTGCCCGCCGGCTGCGAATGCCACCAAGCTCTCGATCAGCGAAGCGCTGACGCGTCTCAGAGCCGCTGCACAGCGGGCCTCGGCAGCCGGTAGCAGCACTCAAGGTGGTGATCGGCCATCGTATCTAGTGCCCGACGGGTCCGGAACACCCGCTGCTACCGCAAACATCTTCTTTCGTCGCGTTGCTGCTCAACCCCGAGCAGGACGTATACGTCAGCCATTTTGGTCGATTGGTTGCAAAAAAAATCGTTAGTGCAGTTGTACCCCTGTCGTGGGATTCTGTCTTAACTTGCACAAACAATTAAGAATACTTTGATTCGAGAATACCAAAATACCGGAAAGTTCGTAACGTTTGCGTACGTTGTATTTACAAACTTTTTCGTCCTGAGATAATTTTGAGAATCCGGCCTCTGATGAACGGTCAGCGACCGAACCGCACCGTCACCGATTTCGCGCAGGTAATATCGTTCTCGTGGGTACGCACAAAACGCTGCGCAGAATCAACGTTATCTGTAGTTGCTGACAACCAGTGTTGGCGGTATGCGTTACAAGTAACGGCCCGGTAACGCGTTCACTGTTCCGGCAACGTAGTAAAGTAGTTGTTACGTAAACAAGAAAAAAAGAAAGCAGCAACGGATAACGTAAACTGGTTTTATCAGCAGCGGCCCGTCTCTTACCAACAAGGGTTGACGACTTGTATATTAAGGGTACGATATTAAGGAATTAATGGCGTTAATATCATACCTTTAAAATGCAGGCCGCTCACCCTCGTTGGTGTGAGACTGTGTGGCAGCTGATAAAACCCGTTTGCTCTACTGACGAATAACTCCTGGTTAGATCGGTTGGTAGAGCGCTCCAATAGAAATGTAGAGGTACCTGGTTCGATACCAGGACCAGGCGGATTTTTTCAGCGCGCACCAGTTACGTAGCTGTGTTGGGAGATTTTTGTTTGTCATTTTTTCCCTTTCTTCAGCGGTCCTTATCATTGTTTTCGCAGCATAATTTTTGTTATTGAGCTGTAACGAAATGGCGCCACTGTCTGGTCGCGCACCCTAGCGTGCACAATAGGCGTACACAATACGTCATCTAAAAATTAATTGAAAAAAAAACATCATAGGCATGCTACTTGCTTAAAAATCTTCGGGGTCGTGTGTCTCTTAACTTCGTCCTGGCGCGGCCTTCTGAGGCTCCCGCCGGTTTCTGTTACAGGGTTTTCGCTGAGTGCGGCTGAGACCTAAGTTAGCCTGACCTCGGCACAGCCCGTCTTTGGGAGGGTAGCTACACAGGCAACGGCACAGCGCGTTCGTTCCTCCACGAAATCGCCTTTAGGCTTCGTTGCGATTCGATCCCATTGTCGTCCAGAACCTTCCTCCACATTAACCTGCAGATTTCTAGATGGTTTCAGATATGTCTCCTGTAAGCAGAATTTCAAAAGGTCCATGCTTACGCACCAAGAACCTTATATCATCAAAATCACGAGAAAGACCCCTGCCGTTCCACTGCATGATAAAGGTTTAATTAAAAAAAAATAATAAAACGTAGAGTGAAAACTAAGACGCTAAAAAGTGAAAATAGAGGAAAATCAATAAAAAACAGTTATCAAGGAAATATCAGGTCTTAAAATCAGTCTTAATATGAAGAGCACTTTTTTATTTTTTTTATTATTTTTAGCATGGTCCTTCTGCTGACTGGTGGATCCACCAGTGGCGGGAAGGGAGCATTCCGACCTTGACATGGACCCGTCCTCATCAGACTTGGACCCACTCTGTTCCATCGGCTCCTCGGTGACTGTCGCCGGTGGCTGACCCTTAGGTGCCGCTGGTATAGATGGCAGGCAAAGGTACTTCTGGGTACCAGAAGGGCGGGTTGCCGTACCCTGTTTTCTGAGGTGGGGGGGGGGGGGGGGAGCCTTGCTCCTCACTAGATGTGTGCACGGTAACATTCTTCAAAGCGATGGCTGAACGTGCCTGGTGCACCGCTCCCGAGGGGGAGGGGGACCACGAAGGGAGACGCAGGTCATCCACAGATGTCTGCGTCCTCGTGGACACCATCGGCCGTGCGGGTTTTCTGTGCGCGACCTCTGCATACGAACCGCTTGATGCAAACAAGACGCGCTTCTTTGCCTCGAAGTACGGAATGTTCTGTTGGTCCTTCAGATTAAGAATTTATTATTCTTGTTTCTAAAGAGAGCAGGATCGTGAGTATGCAGCGTGTTTCCCTTCACAGTCAGCACCCTTTAGCTCGTTTTTACATTCGTCTGTGCCATGCTCTTTGCTGGAGCATTTCGGAAATGTGTCAAATCCGCGACAGCTCCGCGAGCAGTGGCCGAACCACTGGCACTTGAGGCAGCGCAGCAGGTTCGGCACGTACGGGCGAATGCGGCAACGCAGGTAGCCTGCCTTGACAGCTTGTGGAAGTGTTGTCGTAGCAAAAGTCAGTAAGATGTGTTTTGTGTTCTACCTACCGTCACATCGAAGTGTGATGCGCTGTGCGGCGACCACATCCTGGATTGAGAGGCCCTCTACGATTTCAGTCTGGGGTTTCGAACAAGTTATCTTCGGAGATTACGTTTTGTACCGTGTTCAGTGTACGATGGGGTGTTATACTTTGTAGTTAAAAAAAAAAGTGAAAGCCGTTTACAACTCCCTGTAACGCCGATTTGGAGCGCAGCTCTTGAGGAGGAGGAGGGAAGGGTACTGAGGGGAGGGTAGACCCCTCCTCCTCCTCCTCCTCCCCTCATTCTTTAATATACTCCGGGGGGTCACCTGACCTCGGGGGGAGGGGGTCACGTGACCTCGGGGGGGGGGGGGGGGAGCGGGGGTCACGTGATCTCGGGGAGGGGGCCACGTGACCTGGGGGCCACGTGATCTCGGGGGGGAAGGGGGGGGGGGGGTCACGTGACCTCGGGAGGATCACGTGACCTGGGGGGTCACGTGACCTTGGGGGGTCACGTGACCTGGGAGGTCACGTGACCTTTGGGTGACCTTGGGAGGAGTCACGTGACCTCGGGGGTCACGTGACCTTGGGGTGACCTTGAGAGGGGTCACGTGTCCTGGGGTCACGTGACCTTGGGGTGACCTTGGCTACGCCGACGGCGACGCCGACGCCGCTCAAGCCGGAAACGGGCCCCTAAGAGCTGCGCTCTAAGACTGTGTTTAAAGCAAGAAGAGCATCACTCTGGCTCTTTGTATGGACCTACATGAGGAGGTCACCTGACGTGATTTTTTTTTTTTGCTTGAAAAGTCTTTCGTACTGCACCCTCTAGCGTTTTCGCAACGAGAAAAGGAGACAATCTACTTAATGCCTTTTTTATTTCGGAGTGCATTACCACGAACTTCGGAAACTGGGAAGCAACTAAAGGTGTCACACCAAGAATAAGTGCTTCGGTGCTGTCCCTTTCCGGGCCCATCAAAAGATTTTTTTAGCTTGAGAACCTATGCAAATGGGAGAAAGATTCTGTACCCGGGTACGCAACCCAACATGGAGTCTAACAAGAGGGTAGGTAATGTGCCATAACAAGAAAGCTTGGCTGACACAATTGCTGTAACAGTGCTGTTTCGGAAATATATACTCGAGTGTGGTTGCAGGAAAAGGCCCTGTTCCCATCCAAGGTTAGCCCTTGCCGCCTAAGAAGGTGAAAAAGGAAGGAAGAGAGTATAGAATAAACGAGAAAGAGGTGGAAGGAAAAGTGAAAAAAGGAAGAAGAGGGTAGAAGAGGCGACTGACTGAATCATCCATGTCGGGCCAAGCCAGGACACCCGTCTACGAGGAACGGGGGTCGAAGTGGTTTATTGCCTCGCCCGGGGGGCTGCGAAGAGTCTAAACGTACCCCAGGCTCAGCTCAACCACCAGGATTCACTTTTCCCCGGACACGGGTTAAGCCACGCACAGCCAGGCGTGGGTGGGCGAACCCACATAGCTCAGGGTTCGTAGTGACGCCACTCACCAAGCACCTACAAAAGTAGGTGCCCCCTGCGTGTGGGTGTGACGGCCCACGTGGCTGGGGTCCGTGGTGACGCTACTCACCTATAGCACCCAACACCTGAGGTGCAGGCGACCCCTGCGGGGCTCGGGGTCCGTGGAGACGCCACTCTCCAAACACCTGCTTTCACAGGTGCCCCCTGCGGGGAATCTGCGGAGGGAACACGACGAACGAGGAGGCTGAAGATATCCCTAAAACTAAAAATAAACAGTATGTGCTGTGGCACTTTACGAAACACCATGTGTAGCAAGATCCACTCACCGCGAAAAGCTGCTTGGTCACCTTTAAAAGGGTGACCAGATGTGATATTTCGACTTTCAGTAGTGGGTAGTGGGTAGACCTAAAATGTTAGCTGCCTTTGTCTCCCCTTCACTCGTCGAAGGTATTAGTACGCGGAGTGGCGGCGTCCGGCGTTTGGCTTTGGAATTCGAACGTGCTCGACGAGTGCAGTCGAGACAGAGCCATCTAGTTTTAGGTCAATACCTATTAATCATTCCAGTCAGAGCTCAGCGTTCTGACATCACCGCGCACTCTCGTCTTCTCCTCTTCCTCACTTTCTCGGCGCATTACGGGACAGGCGTGCATTGCGCGACACAGCTCGCAGCAAACGGCTCGCGCAACGCGTTCGCGTGTTGCTGCATAGCAATTTATTATCGCTTCTAATCAGACCTCGGAGGCATTTAGCGCAAAGTGAAAGGGAATTGGTTCTTTTTGTGTGCTTTTAGCGGAAAGGAACAGTTCTAAACGAGTCTTATCCGGTTCATGGCTGCGAATTCACGCGGCGCTCTACGGAAAAGGTGTGAGTTTTTTTGTTTGTTTTTTTTTCGTTTGTTTTTCTTTTTTTCGCAGACTCCTGTTTAGTCATGTCAGTATTCACCAGCCCGCTTGCCCGCTCACTCTTCTTGCAGTTACGACGGGTGTTTGTTTGCCACACTGCTCTAGTTCCTGTGGTGGCCACCAGAGATCCAGATGACGTCACTGCTTGATTCCAACTTCCATAAGGATGTCCGATACTACGGCGGCGCCCCTGAAGATGCATCGCATTCTTATAAAAACCCAAGCACCTATTTACTAAAAATATACGTGTGCATGCTTTTTTTTTTTTTTTTGCTTTGCTAGCGCAATTTCGCGAGAAGGGAACAAAAATGAGCACAACAATCAATGACGTATCAAGTCGAAACGTTTATTCCAAGCATTAATAAGCAAAATTATAGAAATGTGTTCATATCAATAAGCCATCTTCATAGGGGCTTATCGGCCCGGGCGCGTGCAACGCTGTCTCAGCCGGAACGAGTCCGAGCTGCGCCTCATTTGGGCCCGCCCACAGGTCCTGGCAACCAGAAAACACAAGATAACTAATGTAAAATAACGACAAAAAACGAAAACAAAAAACATTTGGCATATGTTTAATACATTTGCCACTTCAACCACTATATCTTCCAATTATTATGCTAGACATCCTACTATAATAGATAATGACTATAAACCTTGCTATTTATATGTGTTATTGACGCGTCTGTTTTTCTCGCATAGGCTGCTCATGATATGACTGGGCCACCCCACGTCATGTTGTTCCCAAGATGACTGGGAGTACAGCTATCAACGACAAAGGCAGTGTCCTGTGGGAAAGGGAACACAAATACAGTTCTGGGGATGCGAATACCCCTTTCCACATTCGGACATTCGCCTTTGTCTTAATTTACCCGCAGTGCCGCGTTAGGCATCGGTCCTACTGCTTAACATTATACATAAAACCAATCTGCACACACTAGGGAGTTTAACAGTCGCAATAGCTTTGCGCAGGCAAAGAATAGCGTCGTCGCCACAGCTCATGCGCGGAACGCTAACCGTGTTTTGCGGGTGCAATTGCAGAGTACGCTATTTATCGAAAATTGCGTGCGTACGCAATGGGTCTTTGTAGTACTCCAAGGAGAACTCGCGCATCGCGAGATGTTGATTAAAGCCGAGAAGAGCACAGTTAAAAAATGGCTGCTCCCAGGACCGCAGGACCCTGCTGCGGTGGAGATTCTTTGCACACGTGATCCCTTCCTCTCGCCTTTTCGCGCCTTCTCTCTTATGCGCGGGGAGATGCGGTTTTGCAGATTTGCATGCCATATAGCAGCGGTTCTCAAATAGGGGTCCTCGGACCCTTTGTAGTCCGCGAGGGAACTCTAGGGGTCCGCGAAGCCCTACCTCATCTGTCAAGCCCGGCAAGAATTTTTTTTTTTTTTGTCAGGTTGACAAGTAACATTTTAACTTTCGGGTGAGTTTTCTCCTGTGTATGTCAATGACAGAAGTCTGGTTCATTACCAGCCCCTTGTTGTATCCATTTGCTAAATGAATATCCTAATTAATCTATACCGTTCCCTTCTCCTCACCACAAACGGGGTCCCTCACCATCTCCGTTGGTCAACAAAGGGTCCGCGAAACATCAGTGGTTGAGAACCACTCTAGGAAAAATGAAAAGAACCAACAATGGTCCATGAAACCATAAAAATGAAGCAATTAGCGCCAAAATGTTTCGGTGGCGCCCTCTTTTGGCTTCCCTTCGCGACGTCACGACCAGGATTTGCCTTGCCGTGAACCGGCGATTGGGCAGGCATTACAAATAAACAGGGGGCTATCGTTTGGCCAATCACGAACTTTGACCACAGCGACGCTTTTGGCCGCGCACGTCGCTAATACTTTATTTCACTATACGTCGGAACTCGGACGCTAGGAGCCCGTAGAACCCATCAAATAAAAACAAAACGCAACTTTACTGCGTTTGTCTTTTTTTTTTTTTTTTTGGCCGGGGGGGGGGGGGGGGGGGGGGGGGCGGAGGGGGAGGGGGTCTTTTATTGTCTTTTAGTTCAACCAAAAGCAGAAATGAAGCGCTCCGCGCCGTTGCAGTTTTAGACTGCAAGTTTATATAATCCAGTTTTCGAGCCCTTGAAAGCACTCTAACTTGAAGTAAAATGAAGGATAGCCTATAAGAGAAACGAGCAATTTCGAGCAGTACCACTCGCGTTTGGAAAATTCTAAGAGCTAAGTTCATAGCAATGTTTCAATGTCAATTTAGCGGAACAAGGCCCTTATCCTAGATAAACATACGACTAGCAAGAAAAGAAACAACAACAATAATGCTACAAAAAGTGGCGCATATTTTTTTTTCGTGATTTCGGTTGTGGGTCAGACATGTAGGTTTTTTTTTTTTTTTTTTTGCGTGCCAGCTTATAGATTTGGTTTCACTTTTAGTTTTCTCAAGCTCACAGAATGGTTGAGCCTGTGAAGGATTAAAGGGAAGCTGAAGAGTTTCTTGAAAACAACAACAATAACAACTGGTCAGATTTGAATTTTTGCGTATTTTTATCCCGCGATTTTGAATATCACGTTCGTTTTCCCCGAAGATGTGACGAAACGCTAGAAAACACGAAAAACCTTAGAACATTCGTTACGTCATAAGAGATCCTTTCGGTCACCAGGCGCGTGTCGCTCGTGTGGCCAGCGCTCGCAAATGCAAGCTTGCCATGTATATGCCCCCGCACCGACACCAGTCAAAAAGTCTTTTTTTTTTTTACCTTTTTTTTAAATAGCAAGACTGCGCGTGCATAGCCCTGATAGGCGCCGAAGATGCGTGCGAGGGGAGATATAGAAAACTCCTTTTATGACGTCACGCTCAGGCAAGAAGGTGGGGCTTCGGCGGTACTTTGAAAACAATTTTCTGCCGCCTTCGTGCTCCCAATTAAGAAGAAATAAAAAAAGAAAATATATATATATATATTCTCGATATTCGTGATCCCGGAGACCGAATAAAGACGATCTGAAGTGCTTGTACTTATATACATAACGGCTTCAGTTTCTCCATTAAAGCTTCCATACTTCGTTTCCCCTTTAACTCCTAACCGCAGCTGACGCTTCAGCCTAAAGGGAGCCAATCAAGGCGCGCATCTCTTTTGTGCGTTTCCCATCACCGACTCGACCAATCACGCACGATAAATACGATTTTTTTTTTCGGTGCGTAATTTGTTTTACCGGTGACAGCGAACTCACAAAGTCCGACGATTCCGGTGACAAGGCACTCTTGGCGCTCCTTGATTGGGCTCCGTCGGACCTTAGCGAAGGGTGCGGTCGCACTTTAAGTGAAACAGACTATAGAGATCCGGAGATTGGCACACTGACCTCGAATGAAGTATATGAGCTGAATAAAGCATAACGTCGGAAGTCGACGACGCCGACTCGGCTGTTTTTGGCTCTTGCGACTAAACGGTTGGGCGTGCTGACCCGATCGAGCAAACAGGGGAAGCCCCCTTCTACTTACCCCATGAACGAGCAAAAGCAGGCGCCACGCTCTGGACTGCTGCAAGTATATGGAATCCGCAATGGAGTTGCGTCATTTGATGTCTTTGGCACAAACTAGTGCCACTAAATAAGCTACGCTTCAGAGTAACGACACTTGGCCATATTGTGGCTTAAAATCATGGTTACCAGTTATCTAAAGCTTTATCTGAAATCACAGTAAATGCTTTTCCGCCCTCCACAAATGTTTAAACCGTTCGCGACAGAGCAAAGC
This sequence comes from Ixodes scapularis, assembly GCF_016920785.2. Lineage (NCBI taxonomy): Eukaryota > Metazoa > Arthropoda > Arachnida > Ixodida > Ixodidae > Ixodes > Ixodes scapularis. The sequence continues at coordinate 64,832,823 of NW_024609839.1, read as the reverse complement.
AGTATTACATTACCTTCCTAACACCGAATCTAATGCTGAGGAAGTCGCACTTTTGAATCATGACGATCGGCCGTTGCGTCTGTTCTGCATACGAGCCAAAATGGCGGCGCCCACAACAATGTCGGGGACCGGAGTGCCGATACTCTAAGCGCAGTTTATTTAGTGGCTCTAGCACAAACAATACAACTCCTACATTCTCATGCGTAATATTAGACTCCCTTCCGCTATCGCTTGTAGCGCGGACGATTTGGCAAATTGGGGGGTTGTGTGTCTGTTCATACAGTCTAGAACTTGGTCTGCCTCAACGGGCGACGAGTTTTCCAGCTGTAGATGAGCAATTTAGCCAGTGCGGTACAACCGCTAGCCTGGGGTCTGTAACGTGCATCACGCAGTAGTGATACACGACCGCACGCCGGTACGATGCTCATCCAGATTGAAACGGGCATGAGTGGGGATCGAACCCACGATGCTGGGTTCTGCAGCAATTTGAAAACTTCATTGCACAAGGTTCATCGACAAGCGCTCTGTATACGGTGAATGGCCCTAAATGTATTGGAGCCAGTCATTTCGAAATCGAGCTTGTGGAGCACATTCTGTATCTCGTTTCTAGTGTCCAGATCATGCTGGATACCAAGAAAGTAATCCTCCGACAAATTCACCGTCCCCTTCTCAAATTAAAAAAAAGCTTGGTTCGGTTTTAGATAGATTTCCGACAAAGAAGTACAATGCGAGGAAAAAATGCGCCATGCTCCATATTTTACCTGTTTTTCGGAGGTGGTAGAGGGACCCATACAGTTTCAGGACCTTGGCTGAGGCGTGGAAAAAAAGTTCAGCGACTTTTATCTCCAAAATTGTATAATTAATTGAATGTGGTATATTTAATGAACACTAGTTAAAATTTCTGTAAAAGACATTAAGCAGTCGCATCGGGAAGTGAAGTATATCCTGTTTTTTAATCAAAGACAAGCCAACTGATATCACGATATCAAGTCATGGGTCAACGTGACACATTGTCACGTGCCGTGTGACGTCGCGTTACCTCACACAACACAGTATTACATTACGACGTGTTACGTTATATGATGGAATGCTACGACACGTTACGTTGGTCATTTAATGTCACGTAGCGTTACGTTATAGTACTTGACGTATGTGCCCCTTAACACGGACGGACAGACTGACGGACACGTTTCTGGAAGTAGGGGCTTCTGTTATGAATTACTTCATCGGTTTTAAAACTCGCTACAGCCACGACCGCAGTGTATATACCCTTGCTAACACCGAAGGATGCTCCATGCCTTCGCGTTGCCAGGCGTAGCCCAGATAATTTTGGGAGAGTAATGGTTGCTAACTCATACAGAGATATCTCACCTTGGACGAGCTGGAAGTATTCGTCAAGTTCGGGGTCTGCAAAGGGAGGAAGCCCAAAGCAGGGCTCATATTAAGTTAGGGCCATGGAGAATTTAACACAAAAATTGCCGCAAACAAAACCAATCCCTTCATCCAGCTGTTCTCTGAGCCTTCTCTGAAATGTCTGCGTCTAATACTTACCTAGTATAGCGCTCATATTCAATGATGTTCTTCTATATACTCAAGCACTGCTCATGCAATTTCAGGGGTAAAACCCTCGTTTTCATCTCTTGTCTCAGTGATATTAATTATTAAAAAGGAATGAGCGAAGACTTGGTTTCATTGTTACAAGCTTCACGTAAGTGTACTGATACAAATGTGGCACAAGTACCCTCGCATGTGACGCCAGTTAACCAGAAGCTGATTTGTAGCGACGTAGTTTCAAGAATAGAAGCGGACTACATCCTGCAGTCTCTCGCAAAGTTGTTAGGAAGAAAAGGCGGGAAGCTATCCTAAAACTGGCTTTCAATTTCACAAGCGCCACTTTTAAAACAACCTTTTTTTGCATTCTTTTATACGCATATCGTTTGTGTGACCTCTCTTTTCGATCTGCCCGACTTTCCCTATTAGGGAGGCTACGTTAAATCAGCAACAAAATTTTAGCTATGTTTGAGACAACTTTGGTATTTTCTCAGCCTAGAGTTGCTTCAAAATGTTCACGCTATGCCTCGAAATTATTTTGGGCCACTGTTACATATCGCACTAGAACATTTTCTTGGTATATTTTTTTAAACAAAAATGGTCACATTCTTTTCCACACTCAAAGTAATGAGACACCTAATCCTGCTAGAGAGCTGTGACACGGTTTATGCATCGCAAGCGTATTTAACCATCCAGTTACTGACACCCCTTTCCTATCTCGAAGGGAAATACATACACCAGATATATCGAAGACGATGAAACAAACTATACAAAAACTACGACAGAGAGAGACAAAACCGGTTTTTAAGCCTCTTGAGACGTCTTAGGATCAGCTCAGCAGCAGCACTTCCGGCCCTAAGACGTCGCAAGAAGCTTAAAAGCAGGTATCGCCTCTCTCGGTCGTAGTCGGTTCCAAGTGTGTGCACGGGCCTTAGGTCTCCCCTTGCAGGGTCCACAGATAACGGACCACGTGATCCACGGTACATATCAAATTAATTATGAGATCGGAATATCGCTTGTTGAACTCGAAAACAAGCTTTTCGCCGGCACGGTGGGCGCGGCGTTTCACTTGGGCAGTGTGCTTGGGCAGACGGCGTTTTCAAGGCAAACAGTTCTGTTTTGCTACGCGATCCACTTCACTCGCTCCGTCGGTTGCTATGATCGACACACACTGTGTTCTGCGAGGGAGTTCTCGTGCAGACATTGTAAAGGTGAAAGAGTGCTTTTGTTTCTATTTGTTTGTTTTCTCCTTGTTAACTACCACAGAATGCGCGAATTCCAGTGCCCAGATAGTAGCCGTGTTCATTGGCACTACTTACTTTTCCGGCTGCCTGAGGCGTCAAGTTCCTGAGCTGCAATGCAAAAATTTCATAATGTATATATTATTAATTTCTTGCCTCGAAGGTAGTGCTATCTTAAAGACGAGTGCTCGACGTCGGGGTTTAAAGGAGCCTTTAAGAGAAATAAAGTGAGCTTATAACCTTCTTCTATGAATATGCATGCAGTAACGGGATTTAAAGCGGGAAATATGCTTTCTCTGGCAATAGCAGCATAGGAAAAGGGCCCCAATTGCAGATATTACATTTCTTGAGATTTATTTATATTTTGAATATTTTTGCCTCAAATGAAGAGACTTACCGTGATATCGCAAGATGTGAAGCGCCGTGAGAAGTCCAGCAGATCGGTCTGAAAAGCATATGAAGTGAAAGTATACCGTATTAATTTCAGCCAAAAATTATTTATTTATGAGACTAATAAAAATAGCAAGTATAATGTTTCCCATTTACAATACAATAAATTCCAGTTGACATCGATCAAGTCGCCGACGCTGCCACTGAAGGTAACCGGAGATCGGGATGAAGATTTACTACGAGAGTCAGTCTTGCAAAACGACAGAACCATTCTTTCAAAGAAAACATATAAAAGGCCCAACCATGAAGCGCTGCGTACAAGACCACAATCTTAACGATGATCAAGACTCCAGACAACTCAGTATTGGAGGTATTGAGACTGTCAGCTTTACAAGATGAATGAGAGCTTGTAAGTCTAGTAAACAGTTTTTGCCCATCACTCGCCAAACTACAAGCATTTGGTAATTCAAGCACTTGGTCATTCAAATGCATTTAGCAATTCAAATATCCAACTGGATCGTCACCCAGACGGCCTAAAAGCACATAACGTTCCGCCGCTAAAAAACCCGAGACATGAATGCAGGCAAACGTTGTAGATTCTGCGGCAATTTGAACAAGCAAGTGTTGGAGAAGCGTGTTACAGCCCCTGACAACATGGTGCCATTATCAGCATGCGTAATCTACCTACTTTAAACAATCTCCCACCTTCCACATTCACGAAGTTTTGAGACTACTGAAATAAAGTGTATTGAAAACTCCGCATCCGGCATCCGGCAGATTTAACAATAGTCACAGGGAGGGTGACAGACACCAGCTTTGTGTAGTCAAAGCCAGGTTAAAATCATAGCTGTAGAGCAACGCTGGCCCACGGGAAGAAGGTGATGCAATCAAAGTCGTCGAAGTTATGCACTTCTTTATTTTTTGTTTTGTCTCACCTTCGATCTTCTGAAACAAGAGGTCGTACTTGGGACCTGTAGACAGAAAAAGTATGTTATATATGTGCATGCTAGAAATGAAGAGCAGTAGCCTACACAAAAACAACAAATGGCTAATAAGGCAATTAAATGCAAAGGTGCAAGCGAGCTGGACAAGTTTGACGAAAATAATCTCTGGAGATGGGGAACAAGAGGGGCAAAAGACAAACACAAATTTCCAAACAGATTGGAGATTTGTCTCCAAACGAATTGGAGACAAAGGACAAACACAAATCTCCAAGCAGATTGGAGATTTGTGTTCATCCTTTGTCCCTCTTGTTCCCTTTCTCCAGGGATTATTTTCATCAGCAAGAAATGGCTGTCTTTGCGAAAGTTGCCTTCTGAGTTTGACCACCTGGAATTATCTTCTGTTGCTTTTTTTCTATTCGGCGTGGCTTACTTTATTGTAAGTCAAAACCTTCATTTCGTAAAACAACTACCACAAAGCATTTCGTTCAAATAACCCTTGAATATAAAGTTCATACCTGCCTCTGTGAGCTACTATAGCAGATTTACGTACAGTCAGTCGTTGCTTCCGGGGCATAGGAAGTTGATTATATTGCCTCGGATACAAAAAAAAAAAATAAAGAATAGCCAAACGTAAAACTAAAAATAAATGTTTAATCGGCGAACTTGTACCAGAAACCAAAGAAAGAACGAGCGTCGATAAAGGCGCAGCAAGCGCTGAAGGGTCGGCGTGACAGCTGGCAACAGCCAGCTGTCACGCCGACTTTTCAGCGCTTGCCTAGGGGCACTCTCGCTCTATAGAGCGAAAGTGCCCCTAGGCAACGCCATGCTGGGCTCATTATCTACTACCCTCGGTATCACGAATATCCGACCTAGAGTATTCGATCGTCGATCACTGGGAGGTAAGGGTAAACACGAATCTTCTAGAAGTACGGGGTAGCGTTCCTTCTCGGCCATGTACGAAGTAATATCCAGCGCGAAAAAGCAGAATATTTCAAACACTCCAAATTCAATATTTAATGTTTGTAACTTTATTTGTTAGTCCAACCGATAACGAAATGTCGCTTAAAGGCCCCGTATTCATTACCAGAGTAAAAACTGAGTAAAGTTACGAAAGTGGGCATAAGGAAGTACTTAGCAGGGACTTACCCAGAACGCTCGTCTTGCCATCCTTATTGAATCCACCTTTAGCAGATAATTGTTTCAGCCAGCCTGCTGTTTAAAAAAGAGACGTTTAGCGTTTATGCACTCCTGACTACAATTTTGTTTTAAAGTCGCACGTTGGACTTCGGAGTCGATTTGAACTAACCTTTCTTAGTCTAAATTTTTTAACTTATTAATTAATTTATTTAGATACCTACAGCGCCATGGGGCATTACAGTAGGGGGGAAGTTGGGAAGGAAATACGCAAATAGTTATAAAAAGATTCAAAGAGCAATATACACAAGCCAGAAATATTTTAGCATCATAACAAAGATTAGGCTACATAGCAGTGCGGTCTATTAAAAGTGAACTATACACTAGGAGGTTAGTGTGTAATAAAACATATCGTTAGGAACATAATCCACTACCGAGGTTGGCAAACCGTTCCAATCCCATATTATTTTAGGAAAAAATGAGTTCATAAAGACGCCAGTTCTACAGCGGATTTCCTGAACCTTAGAAACATGACCCTTTCGTTGCGATATGTAATCTGGCGGGTGAAAGTAGGCATTTATTTCTATCCCAGTCCTAGAATGAAATATGATCTTAAAAATTTTTAATCGAAGGCTCTTCCCTCTATAGCTTAGCTCCTTCACTCCTAAGCTCTGTTTCGCATAAGTCATACTACGTCGCCTGTCATAATTGTTTAAAACAAAACAGGTAGAACGGTTCTGCATCCTTTCAAGTTTGGTCTTTTGAACAGCAGTGTGGGGGTCCCATATAGTGCAAGCATATTTTATAATACTGATTGGACATGTCAAATATAAAGTATTTCTTTTAAGGAAAGTGGTACAGGCTTAAAATTACGAGCGAGGAAGCCAAGCATTCTTGAGGCTTTAGATACAGTATAGTCAATATGCCTATTCCAACTTAAGGTCGAGGTTGGAAATACACCGAGATATTTGTATTCCTAGGCTACAGCGAGTGGCTCGTCATTAATAGTATAAGCACTGAGGGATAGAGCTCGTCGTCTCGTAAATGAAACGTGAACAGTTTTTTTTTTTTAAGATTAATATTAAGTTCCCACAGTTTGCACGAATCGGTGATTGTATTTATATGCGCTTGTAGAATGTCGACATCATTACTCGCTCGTATTTTTTGATAAACAACACAATCGTCTCCAAAGAGACGCACTGGAGATCACACAATTACACCCACAATATAATTCAAATACAGCATAAACGACAGCGGCCCAACGACAGATCCTTGCGGCACTCCCGATGTCACGTCAGCAGATTCAAACTGGCAACAATTTAGCACAACGTATTGTTTTCGGAGGGACAAATATTTACGTATCCAATATACCACTTTTTTTAATAAATTTTGTAACCGTGAAGTTTTGCAATAACAAGCCGTGGGAGACAACATCAAACGCCTTATTTAAACCAAGAAAAATGCAGTCAACGCTTTCACGGCCATCCAGAGCATCGGCCAATTCGTGTACAAACTCTGTTAACTGTTTTACGCACGAGTAGCCCTGGCCAAAGCCGTGTTGCGACGAATGCAGTATTCCCGAGGCATTTACATGATGGATTCTGCCAGTGTATAACACGTGCTCAATTACCTAACAAGCGATACTAGTGAGTGAAATCGGACGATAATTCGTGACCACGTTCCATACCACCCTTGTGTATCGGGACCACCCGACCAAGTTTCGAATCTAATGGGTATTATGTTGTATTGAAAGATTTCTCAAAAATAACATAAAAATACAAGCAGACTATTCCAGACCATGACCTAATATTACAGGGAGAAATGTTGCCAGGGTCTGTTGCCTTACTTACGTCAAGTTCAATTAAAAACTCTCTAATCCCTTCTACTTCGAGTCTGAACGGAAGCATCTCCTCAGTCGCAAAGGGCGCACGGAAAGAAGCATCCCGATGTGCAGGCGGGTCAAACACGGAATAAAAATATGAATTGAAAAGCTGGACCGTATGAGTATCACTTTGCACAGCACTTTCACCGTGATTAAGCGGCGGAAAGAAGATATCAGTTTTGGCATTGTTGCGCACGTATCTCCAAAATTCCTTTGGATTACCTTTCACCCTCTCTTCAAATGCCTCGAAATATATATATATATATATATATATATATATATATATATATATATATATATATATATATATATATATATATATCTTTTTTTTTTTGCTGTATGGGTGCTGGGTTTTACGTATACTGTTAGTTCGCGTAGCTTGACAAGATCAGTTACAAACCGAGTGCCGCCGTACTTCAGGAACGCCCTTCGCTTCTTCTGAATAAGACTGCGGAGCTGGCGAAATACCCAAGGTTTGTCACGCGCACGCTTCGAAGTAAGCATAGAGGAAGGAACAAAGCTATTCGTTAATTCAGCTATTTTGCTCTTAATAAGACACCAGATGTCCTCGATACTCAATTCCTCAGCCAACGCCTCAAAGGTTGGAAAATGCGAATCAAGTGCCGCTGCCATGCTGTCATAATCTGCCGTGTTGTACAAAAACACCTTCCACGGTTTTCGTGGACCGGCATTAGTATTTGTAAGGTTACCATCCGCCTCAACCACTTTATGGTCGCTGATGCCAGGTATCACTTGAGGATTTGAAATAATGTCTGGTGTATTGGATAAAAGCAAATCTAAAATGTGTTCTGTTTTATCGTTGCGTGTTGGATCAAGAACGTACTGTTAAAGTGAACACAGGTCCATAAAATTGGAAAAAAAACTCTGTAAATTTCAGTGTGTCGAACCGAAAAAAATACGAGTTCGGTTACGGTTCAGGTTCAGGTAAATTTATTTTGTTCCGATTCAGTTCCGGTTCGACTAATTCGATCCGCGAACCGGTTCGGAAATTATAAATGACAAATTGCAACACCAAAATTAATTACAAATAAAACATCTGAAATCAGCACATACGAAACGGGATACATCGTAGTGTAAGGCTCAGGGATTTCTACCAGGAATGATTTCTTTATTTGCACTCAGAGGTTACCTCACCCACGTTTACGCATTCGGACTTCATCTAATTGGGTCCGACGCAGTAGCTGTAAAATCCGCGACCTCCTTACAAACCCACTTACAAGTAGAACTCGCTAACTATCCCGCCACCTCGGCGTATAAGCAATTGAAGGAACAGTGGGGAGAAAATACAGCTTTCTTAATTTAAACTAGCCTTCGGTAACTCAAATTAGACCCTTTAAAGAAGTTTTCATTAAACAAGATACGGAATATGAAAAACACTTCACCGAACGCAACGCCAGAAGGACGTAATAGGATAAATATTAAAATAAAAGAGTTCGCTGTCTCACAAATATGTTAGCTTCTAAGTGCCTATACGAAACCGGATGCATTATTATCAAACTCCACAGCCTTTTCTTTTCTCATTCCGATGGAAGCAAGCTTCAAAAACTCGCGCGTTCTAGAAACGTGTTATGAAATGAGCACACAGCAGCATTTAGGATTTACGAGATTGTAGGAAAATGAAATCCCGTGACGCGATTTTCTTTTTTTGCACAGCCTTCCAATTCTCTTTCTTCCGTGCCAGCCGCAACCAGCGAAATACTGGTTCGTATGTCAAGATTCATGGATGCAGCGTTTGTCAAGATTCATGGATGCAGCGTTTATATTCATAAAACTGAATGGAGAAGAAAAATATGTAAGCGAGGTGTGTGTCAGTTGACGGCACTTAAAAAACAAATGGCATTGATAGCACATTCATTGTCAACAGCGCGTGGCCGAACCGTTTTGACATGAGCCGATAACCGTTATTTTTGTTCCGGTTCAGTTCCGGTTCGGGTTCATCGCGATAACAATATAACGGTTCGGGTTCGGGTTCAGTTCCGGAAAAAATACCGGTTCGGTTCCGGTTTTCGGTTTGGTTCGGTTCCGGTTCGACACCCTGGTATATTTCTCCTCCTACGCCAGCCCCGTAATCATTCGCCTTCCAGCTAATTGCAGGTAGATTAAAGTCACCTACAGTTATAATTTTAGCGCATTCAATAGAAAAAACAACTTCAGGTATAGACCTCAAAACACTCGACAGTGTACTTGGTGGCCTGTAAAAAGCACCAACGGCCAGTCGTTCACCATTACCCAAGGAGAGTTTGCACCAAACGTTTTCAACGTTTTCAGTTTCAATCAGCATTTCCTTGGAGACAATACTCTCAATACTCTCATGAACAGGAATGAAGACACCTCTTCCGCGGGAATTTCTTTCTTTTCTATAACTTGAGTATTTATCAGGGAAAACCTCTTGATCGAGAACATTTTCGTCCAGCCTCGACTCCGTGCCGATTACAAACTGTGACTGAGTCATGTTTACAAGCTGCCGTAGCTCATCTACTTTATTCTTCACGCTTCTGCAGTTGACAAGGGTTATGCTTATTGGACACTTTTTTGCGTTTACTAGGTAGTCAATGCCGAGTCACCAACTTTGCCTCATCATATCCCATGTGAATTCGACCCCATCCAGGAGCAAGCAGTCATGTTTTAGCACAACCCTGCTATCCGGTCGACGGTTAGCATTTGCGTATTCCCACAGTTGCTTTCTTGCAGCACAAACAGAATCCAAGAGGTCCTCCGAGATGCTTAAATTTGTACATTTTAGTTTGCGAGCATTAAATATATATTTTTTTTCTTTCAGCAAACTAAAACTTGCAAATACTGGTCGATTACAATCAGCGGAGTGCTTGCCTAGCTGGTATGCCTTTTAGATAGAAATATCGTCTACGCCTAAGTGAGCATGGCACAAGTTTGTAACGAGTTCTTCACACGCAGCGGCGGTTTCCTTTGTATTTGACTTAGGGAATTATTAAAATAGTCAGATTACTGCGGCGGCTACGACCTTCCAGAGTTTCTACCCTGGATGTCAAAGCTTGCCTCTCTTACGGGGGAGAAAGTTGACGACTTTTGACAACGACCTGAAGACTCTATAAGACGGGTTCCCGAACCGGTGCTGCCTGCTCAAGCTTTCGTAAAAATTTGGAATTTCCTCTTCGTTTACTACGGGGCAGTTAGCCATCTCCAACGCAATTCAAGTTCATTAATCGCGGTATGTGATCATGTGCGGCAGCCGTGGTTTGCAGTGGCAGAAATGAAGATCTAGGAATGGAAATCGCTCTTCACGGATACGTATCATTATGAAATCAAATGGTTAAATAGAAAAAAATGCCTGCACTCGTAATAAATGCAAACTCAATCGACTACTTTATCGATGGAATCACTGCCTTCTTTCCTAACTAAACCGTGTTTATTTTTGTTGAAACGTATTGAATTGAGTGTTAGGTGTTTAATGCCTTTAATAATTGGCCATTCCTTTCGCTGCAATAAATAATTGTTACGTTGTGCCTCGCGTACCACGGCTCTGATTGAACGAGGTAGCATTATTCGATAAAAAAACTAAATAACTAAGTAGGAATCAGGACGAGCCGAGCTACAAGCACCGGAAAGGAGGCAACAATGATGGCAATGACAGACCAGCTGCGGTGGCTTAGACATTTTTTTAGTTCCGTTCAAGGCGGAGCTGAAAAATTGCCAGATTGCAAAGCCTTACCAAGACAATACACAATACTAATAAATTATTATCCATGTTCAGGGCAGATGAAATTGCAAAAATTTTACCCCAATACCGGGAGACGGCGTCTTATATTATTCATGTATGCGAGTTCACTTTCCTCTAGGACACGGAGACAGCCAATCACTGTGAACAACGGATATATCAATCTTAACGAATGACCCAGCTCAGAATGCAACTTGACTTCAAAGGTTCTGCTCTGGGCGGTGAGCATCACGTCTACTTGCGGTACGTTCCTGTGCACATCGCTGTTTTCATATCGAATCGTAATTTGAGATCCGTCCGTTGTTTGCCGCGATTGGCTGTTCCCTTGTTGGGCAGAAAGGTTAATTCACAAACTTTATTTAGAGTGTAGAATCTTCTGCCCTAATCTAGATTAACACCACCTAGAGTAATCAAAGCCCACGAACTAAGATTTCAGCGTTGTCACAGCGAGATCGAGCGAAGACGCAGATTGGCCACGAGTGCTCCGTCAGTGTTCGGTTGGACCTCATGTCCAATGAATGCGTCGAAGGACGTTCGGCGTCCGGCTTGGGCCCAACTGTTTAATTGGAGCCATCCTACTACAATGACGTCACTCAGAGGCGGAAGAGGCCATTCACAGGCTTTCATTATCGTTGGGGTTTGTAGCTAGCCTAGCTATAGTAGGCGCGAAACGGCACCGTCGACTGATCCTGCAAGCCGATCGGTCACTGTTTACATGCAAATGGTTGTTTCCGAAAAGCTCCCCTTCTTAAATAAACCAACGTTCCTTTTGCGAATATAGACATCATGATATGGTCATCTTCTGGGTAGATTTGCGTCGAAGCAAAGGGACTCAGATTACGTTCTTACCAGACTGAGACTTGTCCACTTGACCGACAACTGCGGCTGCGGCTAGTAGAAAAAAAGCAAAAAAAAACGTTAGGTCTGAACAGACGTAACACAAGCATGTAGGTACAGTTGCACTTTACCGATATTTCAAATTATTGATTTTATGCTTGTTGTTTGAACAAAACTTTCCGTGCATTAAGCATTCCCAGGGAAAGGTGAGAGAGGCGGTCATTGCTCTGCACAAAAAACTAGGCAAATGACGAGGCCCGAGATTGCGTTTTCAGCGAAAATATGTCTCCGTTAAATTACATTCAGCATATGTTAAACGTGCTCACGCCCATATGTTCAGCGTCACGTCGTTGACTTTTCGCTATGGCCGATATGTTCTTTCGAAGTCTATATTCGCCCAGCTTCATACGTATATCACATTAATGCGGAAGTGCACCTCAGGAAAGAAAGGCGCAGGCATATTTTGTATGATGGAGGGCTGCTCGGCTAAGAAGCCGGTTGCAGTTCCTCAGCGCGTGCTTGCACATATCTGGACGCAGGTTACGCATCTCTTTAAATAGCAACAAAAGGAAGACTAAGGCAGGAATCGGAGCTTATCTTGTGCAGTTATCGAAGTTCATGTTTCCATAAAACAAAATTCTAATTCTGCTTTTCATAAAAAAAAAATTGCAGTTCAAGGGTATGGACGTACGCTTTGAATGACGTTAAAATCAGTGATAGGTGTTTCAAATATTATGCTGCGTCATGGCTTTTTTTTTTATTACCGGCCAGGTTCGAAAAATAACTACCGAATTTTTTTCGCTTCCCAATTTATGTTTTTATAAAAGGACAAGAGTGCTTTTCTTTTTTTTTTTTCTGCGGCTCAAAGTAGTGGACACACCTGTCAATGCAAACGCGTGTCACTTCTGCGACATGAGACAAAGCATATCTGAGAACCGTTAACGGTCAACCACAAACAGTGCCAAGGAACACTGGTGCTGTACAGATTAGGCGGGAGATAAGGAATCTTTACAAAATATTTTCAAACATGATGCGCGGAATATTTGCAGTTTTTTCATGAGCCTGCTATCATCCCAGTGTTACGAGAAATAGTGACGCTTTTTATTTGGAAGTGAACGTTGCGCGGGTGTGCGCTCAAGTAATCACAAATGAGTGGCAGACTTGCGAGAGTAGAGGTTAGCTGTCTCCATGCCCCGGCCGGGTTGTGGATTGAGAATCCGCCACATTAAGTGGCTGACTATCTTCACGCTGTCTAATTTTTCATACAAACCAACCATTCTGACTTTTAAAAGTTGCCAAATTTTTTTTTTTTTTTGTAGAGGGTAGGTTTAGACGATACATAATTCCCCAGTGTGCTTGCAACTGCTCTTCGGGCACCCGAGAATTGAGAATTATAGTCTTAATAGCGACACTTTCTTAACATTCCTTCAGATCGAGGTTGCGGGAGCCACTGGTCTCCCTCCGCCGACAAGCCGTTAGCCGCGGACGTTCAGGGCAAAGTCGTCTGGCTCAGAGCCTAATCGCTTCCTATCGTGTCGGGGAGAGTACGACACCACGTTGGCCTGCCCTCTCGCACTCCTCTGCGCGTCTGCCGTTCTCGGGGGACCAGCGAGATTGCGCGGGACAGTCGGACCTCCTCCGAGTGGACGGCCGCCTGGTCGAGGAGTCCTGGATTTTACTCCGGGCGACGAGCTCGTCCGAGCGGCGATAACTCAACGCTAACGTTTTCCCTGACTCTGACAGTCGGCGTCCCCTCCTAGTGGCCGTACGTCTGCCAAAAGCACTGGCCCGAACTCCTGCGACGGCGGGTAGAGGCAGCAGCTCGACCCTCCGGCGACGAGTCTACTCGCAATACCCCTTCGGCTCCCGGGTCGGCGGGCGCTGCGGGCACTCTGTGTCCACGGCTCGCCTGACCGGAGTGTCTGGCTGGAGACCCCTATTTTCCAATAAATGCTGCTGGATACCGGAATCATCGTTGTTGGCATCGGGTTGGCCAACCCGGCGTGGCGAGACTGGTATCCGTCGGCCGCGCGGTGGGACGGGCATCAGATTCACCTTTGATCAGGCCCGTAGCCAGAAGGGGAGGCCCATGGCCCCCCCTCCCCCCCCCCCCCCCCCGAAATATTTCATTTTGCTGGAACCTCCTTTGCACCTCCCCATCGTACAGAAATTTGTCATGGGCGCCCCCCCCCCCCCCCCCCAAACCAAAATCCTGGCTACGCGCCTGCGTTTGAGCACGGTCCTCGGACGTAAATGTACACGCAATCCTTCCCCACAAGGTTTTAGTAAAGGTTATTCGCGTCAAACAAAACTTTTTTTTTGCAACCACCATTAGGAGGCAAGCAAGCTGTTACCGTTATGGGGTGTTTTACATCATGCTATGTGATATTTTTAAAGAATTAGTTCCACGCCTATTGACAAAGATTTTGGGTTCATTGTCTTACCAAGTTGGGCCGACAGGACGACGAGCAAAGCAGCGGCGAAACCCTTCATATTGGAAGTTGGCGGAATGTCTCTGGAAGGAAAAATGCATTACTGACAGTGATCCCTTTGGCTACACTACCCGCAGCGCGAGCTACGCCTTTCGCGCTCTGGTATTGTGTGAACTTCCGAATTGCGGGCCCTGAAAGACACGCCAAAGGCATCATCCAGCCAAGGCATGACTGTGGCACGTCTTTCTGGACGATGAAAAAGGCAACGGTAATACCCTCCTTGTGAAGTTCTCGTTCTGTCAGGGCAGGAATGCGATCGAGGAATATACTACCAACAAAACCGAGTAACATTGCGAAAGAAACCTATTGGCCACCATGGACAATGTTAAGCCTATACTCCTTGCTCAACTCCATTTTTTCTCGCAGCCACTTGACGCTCCAGCGTAAAGGCGATTGCTAAGGGGGTCCTATGAGACATAACGACGACCTTTGTGACGATGACGTTTTGCCCTATGTTGATGATGACGTGAATAATGACGTTTTGCCCTATGTTATAACGTGTGTATGTTTCCTTTCTTTTAACAAAGTGCCCTACTGCGCACCTTGTCTTGGTAATGTTGGTAATAAAACCTATATAACATTTACTGACAGTCTACGATGTGCATCATAACAGTCATTCATTTTAAAAATACACATGTTCCTGTTTAGAAGGCTGTGGCCGGTCATTTCTTGTTTTATCTTACGAGCATTCAAACGTTTGTGTTGACCAGTCATCTGCCTCCTCGTATCCGTACAAAGCCACGTCTGTAATAAATATTAGAACCAAAATTTGTAATTTATGTAACTAAACTTTACGAAACAAATTCGCGCTTACCATAATATCACAAGCTTTCCAGACGCAAAACTCAAAACCCGCTCTAGAAGGAAAATTCCGGAACCCAGAGATATCAAGAACGGTGTCTTACCCAAGTTCCACTTCGAACAGGAGAGTCCTTCAGGCGGATGGGGATGTCATGCTGGCGTAGTGTCGCGAATATATACCCATTCTCAGCCCGCTACAGCTGCAGGAGGTGATTGCTCCCGGAGCTTCCGGAACTTTTCAAAAGCGGATATTGCCATGTTAATACCGATGTCACCTGTACCTGTGTTTGTTGTTATCGCGTGGGAAACTCTTATTTAATCTTTGTGTTGTATCATGAAACACAGTTTACCGACTGTTATTTTCCGGGTTCAGAGACCCTAAATGACGACAGGTTCATGGATGCCCATGTTAATACCGATGTCACCTGTACGTGAGTTTGTTGTTATTGTGTGGGCAACTCTTATTTAATGTTTGCGCTGTATCATAAAACACAGTTGACCGACTATTATTTTCCGGGTTCAGAGACCCGAAATGACAACAGGTTCATGTAACCTGCTCCACCGACTGGAGGACGTCGACGAAGTCGTTCATTGCTCTCGCGACAGCAGTGTGCGGTGGCACAAATCACATATGGCGCGTGTCGGTGTTTCTTTGTCTGTTTTATTCACGTAAACCAGCGACGAAGTTTGAACAAATTCCGCGCATCTAACGCTGAACTTTACGCCTCAAGTAGACAACGCCCATGTACATGCACACGCACCACTACACGGTGTTTGGCTCAAGCGACGAAGAGTGTGCACCAATGTCCAAATTTTGCGAGGGATCACGCTAGACCTTCAACATCTTTTTTGGCGTTCAAAGATCCCTTACCCCGGTTGCTATATCCTTTCAGCAGCCCGAATTCGAGTAACACACCCTTTATAATTCTTCATCTCGTTTCGCCGTCACCAAATTTGTTTCATAGAAAACAAAGTGTGGTTCCGAGAGTGGTCACCATACCATGGCATAACACCAGACTTGCATGGTCGTGGACAATTTGAGCTAGAACGACGGAGTGACGACCAATAGAGAGCCTAGATCGAAGAGAGGGCTCATCTTAAGCCATGTGGGGCGTTTACAAATTAATGCCGGACGCCTCCCGCGGATATTGGTCGCAACTGCGCATGCGCTGCGTTTTTGCATGGTGACAAGGAAAGCAGACGGAAAAGCGGAGACGTTCGCAGACAATCAACGCTTTCGGCACCTCTTCGCAAGCCCGTAGTGCCAACGCGGTCCATAAACCACGGCCCCGATTGGGCAGTCGGAAACTCTTTTGTAATATAGGTCTCTTTAGCGACCGAAAGATTCCGTCCGGTAGCGCTGCTACGACGCCACGCGGTCGAACTAGCAACGAGAAATAGCGTGCGGACGAGTTCGGTTTCCACCCCCAGTACCGCTGCTGACCAGATTTATTACCTTGGTGCCGGAAACGACGATAACTATTCACCCCCCTTTTTTGTATGGCTACAAACTTTGTGGCGCCGTTTATTTGGTAGTCCCGGCACCCCTCCGGTCGGAGTACATTTTCTTAATTTTTAAGAGTCATTATTTTACCGTAAGAGTGAATTATATGAAAAGTGGCATAATCGACCATGTTTTCGATACTAGAGCGTAGATTTAATCTCACAGATGCTGCGAAACCCGCCATCTAGTTGGGAAGCTGCAGGGTTTGGGGGCTATTTGCACACTGGCGCCAACTAGTTTCGACTCGCGCGAGAAAGAAAAAATAAATTTCGGACAGCTGGAGAATCGCAAGGCGGGACCCTTTCTATGTTCCATGCTTGGTGATTCGTTCTTCGGTATTCTTATTGGCGAATGCCGCAATGTAATTGGCTGCGAAGCCATAACGAGATGCCCGGATCTTTGCCGCGGCCTGCCTTTCCCGTATACTGTTTAGTTACAAGTCTGACCGCAGTTGGCTCTACGTTTCGATGGGGAAAAATCAGGCAGCACCACAAGGGCATCTCACGGCATTCGCCATCTTTATGGGTTTGCTGCAGTCCCAAGTCAAAATCAATCACGCAGAAAAAAAAAAAAGTGCGTTACGGGTTCTTTTACTTTCGCTAGGAAAGTGTCGTGGGACTGAGTATCGAGATCTAAAATATAAAATACAATAAGCAGTTTGTAACTGTGACAAACAAGACAAATAAGTGTCAATTACGCAGACTTATAATTGATGGACATGGCTCAGACTCTACGTAAGGCAAAACCAACAAGAAACTTCCACCAATGAAAAAAAATATTCTGTTAGACGTATTATTAACAGTAAAAAAGATAGAGCAAGCATTCACACAGAACCAACGTAAAATCACATATGAGCTCTAGAGAGGCCTATCAAGGAGTAAAAAATGCAACACAGTCAAATAGTATATACACTGGCACCGAAAACGTCCTCCCATGGACCCATACAAGATTTATGCTCCAAATAGACAAACACACAGCAGAGAACGGACAGCAGACTACCATTAACAAAAAACACCACAAGCAACAAAAGCGGGATAATTCTGTGATTCAATAATTTATAAGAAACCTCAAGTGTATTTGAACATTGATTCAAGCGTTGCTTTAAAAAACTGCGCAGATGTGCCGTTTAGAATGTAAAGGGCAGTTTGTACTAATCTTTAATAATTTCTAAAAAAAAAAAAAAATCCCTAAGGCAGTGAATATAACACCTACATTCTGCGAGTGCGAAAGTACTATAGCTTTCTGTACTTGGTTTGTGGAGTGGAATAACGTGAAGCAGGCTATATAAAAAGGTGAGCCAATTATTTCCCTACGCGTTTGGAGGTGCTGGATGCCAGGGTATACAAGCTACTGACAAAATCTAGTCTTCCATATTATATTAAATCAAAAACACTTACCTTTAAATTTTTTTCAATTACGTTTTTGTTTCTTGATATATGTGGATCCAAAATAACATTGAAGTACTCTGAGAGAGGCATATATAATGAAAGATTCGTATGTTCTCCGTTACAGATGTAGCGCGCCTGAGGCTTCGACTCAAAAAACATCTCTCTCTAGCTGGCACAACGAGGCGAACGGTCATTCCACTTAAGGTCAGAAAGTAACGCGGAGGTATTTCAATGGTTACACCCCCTGAAGAGCAGAGCTAGTTAAGCTGTATGGAAATGAAAATGGGGACTTCTTACGAATGGTGAGCATGGAGGTTTGGTTGGTCTGAAATTGGAATCATTTTTTATTTCGGAAAATATAACTAGTTCATCAGCAAAAAGGCGGAAATTCGTGTTTTTTTTTTCTAATGTTTTACTATGTAATTTTTATATACGAGAAAAATGAGAGGGGTTAAAACGGATCCTTGAGGTACGCCTGATTGCTCAGGAAGACGCGACGAAGTCTACCCATTCACCACAACAAACTGCTGCCTATTGCATAGGTAGTCACTTAGCCATCGAATAACGTTATCTTTGATTAATATGCAGAATAGCTTTGAAAGGCAGTTTGGCGCAGTGACACATGGTCGAAGGCATTTGAAAAATCTAAAAATATAACTTTCCTCTGCCCCCTTTTATTCACTACCTCTGTAAAATATTGTACCTTCTCCGCAAGTTGCATGGCCGTAGAAACATTGCGCCTGAAATCATGCTGCTCAGCATAAAGCAAACTATTTGTCTCCAAAAAACGAGAGAATGTGCTTATGACCCATATGTTCAAGCAGCGTGTGACCTTGCATAACATAGAAATCGGTCTATAATTTGTAGCGTCTCTAACACTTCCCGATTTGTGGCCAGGAACGACTCTAGCGGATCTCCACCCCTCCGGTACGGAGCCTTGTCGTAGCGATTTATCAAATAAAACAGCATAGACACTTTGAGGACCAATTGGCATATACAACAAAATTTTGTTTGGAATATTGTAAGGACCCACATTGTTTCAGTATCTACGTGGAGCAGAGAAGCAAATGCACCCTGCTCCGAGACAACAATATCAGGCAGCGGCTAAGAAAGGGTAAAAACATGATGAGCCGGGTACGACGCCTTTTCAAAAGAAAACGCACTACGAAAGTGCTAATTAACCGACATCCTTTTGCCTGCAGAGATGTCTGATCCGTCAAGAATAAGTTTATACAGCTCCTACCTCTTCGGAGAAATGTATCGCCAGAATCTGCTTGGGTCCGATTTTGAGAAATCGAGGCAAGCAGATGTTAAAAAAAAAAATTAAACTTGGTTCTACGCAGGGAAAATTGAAGTAACTGTTTTTGCTTACTCATTGGTTTAGCGTACTATTCTTGGGAATCATACAGTTTATTATTTTTTTTTTCTAAATCTCTGAACTCTACGTTTCAAGTGGACAAGGTAACGCGTAATGCATGGTTTGTTATGCTCCCTATGACGAAGTACTCTCTTAAGCGCATGAAGCTCTCAACATTCTTGAACAAAGTTTTTGAAAAATAATCACATTTCGGTAACATTGCTTACTGGGGATAAATAAATCTCAAGAAAATCATCATGCTTCTTGTCACATTTGTTAATCACTCTTTCGTCCTGTTCTTTCTGTTCTTTCCTGAAATCGCACAACGTGCGCCTGCTGAAATGAGCAGCTCTAATAGCTTCAACACACGATGAATTATATACAAATATAGCAATACAATGACCAGAAGTGTCTTCTAGACCTCTCTCAAATATATTAGTTCAATAATATTTGACAGCAAGTCTTGAATACTTGCGGGCGTCGTAAGGATTTCACACAAGTTAAGATTGAACGCTATTTCAGTTAACGAGAGAGTGTGAAAAAAACTATGATTTAACGGACAAAGGTTTCCGGTTTATATTAGTAAGATTGAAGTATAATGCGACCATAACATGCTTATATTTTTGTGCAATAGACATAAGGCATGATAATACGTTTTCCAGAACTGACACGTTTGCATCCCGCAGCCTATGAACACCACCAAAAACAACAGGAGGGAAAACGGAGGTTACATTAGCACAGCAAGACTTAGCTGAACTCTTTATTATTTAGGACGTTAAATATATAGATATTATTTAATTGTCTATGACTGTACGTAACGCGTAAGAATTAATGCATTACTTGTATTTTGTTTCTTTTTCCGTAAAGATGAGACGATATAGTTCATTACAGGAAAACAGACGTGTAACATATTGTGTTTTTTCTTTCTGTCGGAGTAACAACTGACGGTACTGCATCCCTATTTGTTAGAAAGTGTACAGCGTCGACCCCATTTCTTCGGAAACTTGCGTTGTGGCCCACGAAGCGTTGGGTAGGCAGTCCAAAGAGGAGTGAGCAAAGCATAACCCTGCATATCTCACTGAAATATTTAAATGGCTTGGTCTTGAATGGTATTTTCTCAAAACTTTCAACTAAATAAAGAAGGTTTCATGGGATAACATTTCGTCGTTTCTTTAAGCTTTCGCTCATCTCTCTTGTCTAACTTAATTCAAACATAATAGGGGCGCCCAGAACTTGAATGCGAGGCTGGTTACAATCCTCTAACCAAGCTCGTTTTCAGTTCTCATCATGCCGAGTGTGGGGCTTTGTGAAAGCCTAATATCTTACGCCGATAGGGCCCGGTTAAGAAAAATCGAACTCCACGAGCATTCATATTAAAAATAGCGCAAAAGAGACGGGACAAAAAGACGAAGAAGCATACACGACAAACACTTAGCGTTTGTCCTGTCTGCTTCTTCGTCTTTTTGTCCCGTCTCTTTTGCGCTATTTTTAATATGAATGTCCTCTACCAACTTGCCCAGCAGACCAAGCTTTTACAATCCACGAGCACCTTGACATGGCACACACAAACCAGGACACAAATATGTTCGAAATTCGTCCTTCATTCATCTTCATGAAAACTGGCAGCTTTCTATTGCCTATGGTTATTTCGTTCATACGTTTTTCGACAACGCCTTTTTTCCAACAAATGCACTTAGAACAAAGGATAAAGCTAGCAGTAGTAGGGTTCAACGCGATTTTACGTATAAATGATTATTGCAACTTTCAAACAAAATAAACTTTCACTCCTTTAGGATGCGTCGCTCTAAGGACGCCCGCCTTGAAGTATCTATCACTCTGATAAAACAGTAACATCACTCTGTCAGTCATTAGCTTACAGACTCCCTTCAAGAAGTACAAAGCGCGACAGCTACCGCGAACAGTCCATCCTCCATTTTTTTTCCTCCTTTTTTTATTAGAATCAAAGGGCTGCCATCAAAACTGCCAATAGGTCGGAAAGTGCTGGCATAGAGCACTGACTTAAGCGTTAAAATTTCACGCATTTCACGCCCACAAGTGCGTTTTAGAAGTGAAACGTGAAAAGGTGCCGGTGTTGTGTTCCCGCTCACAGTGTCGCCCCTAGCGTACAAACTATTTCCAGCTCATAGATTCTTATGCGCAGGCATAAAAAAAAATGCTTCCCGTCTCCCCAGCAGTAATCCTCAAGTGATCCTTCCAGTCAGCATGTCACTGGTTGGTGTAAGACTAGAGCATAATTGTAAATGCATTAAAAAAATAAAAGAGATAGAAGGTTAATGACGTAAACATTGAAATGGATTCACGGCAGCCGCGCCTTCGAGTAATTAAAATTAACGCGTTCCTTCGACGTTTAAGTTACGCGCTTCTTTCATGCCCCAATAGCGAATAACTTAGTGCATTTTTGATCACGTGTCGAGTAGCTTGATTCAGTTAGTTCTAACAACCACCTTTTTGTATTAAAATTACTTTTTTACAACAGAGCCAAATAGACGGCGAAATAACACCTGCGGGCAACTGGTGCGAAAGGGTTCATTGCCCCGGGTCTAACCAGGCTGTTTACGTGTAACGCTCATGGATATACTCCAGTTTAGTCTAGGTCCGGCCACAGCCGACGCTACAATCGACGGAGCCAATCAAACAGTGTCAAAAGTGCATCGCCACGGTACTAGTTGTCTGTGCGTGATTGGCTGAACCAATCCCGCACAAGAAAAAAAGCGCAGCATCGTGCCGCATTCACTGTGTGCGTGATTGGCTTAACATGGTCGGGTATAGTAAACGCACAAAGGCAATGAGTGCCATGACTATGCCCTATTGGTGCTCCTTGATTGGCTGGGCAACGAAACAAATGGTCCCGGAAAAAATGGTCCCCTAGCAGACGGTTCAGGATCAATCACGTGGTACTAAGTGTAAAATAGGAAGAAAATGGTCCCAAGGTTGTGAATGGCAGTTGACGTACAGTTGTGCTCCAAGCCGCTTTTAGGGAGGAGTGCTTTGCAATAAATATAAAACCATCGCCAAGTATCTTTCCGCGGAAAATGTTATGATCCGTACACCTTGCTAAAGACAAGTAATAGATCGCATGTCGTCAGCATGAAGGATATATAGAGAATCCAGATCAGCGAGGCGTTTACTTTGAAACGCCTGTCCACTGCAGAAGTATCATTGTTCAGTTTTGCGCCCTTGGCAAAACAAATACTCGATCACACCAACAACCTGTTCGATTTGTTTTAAATCGTCCCCTCGGAAACCACACCCGCGTTTCTAGGTCAGGCGTTCAGACTGCGAAAACAGAAGGCTGTTTTTTAGTTCCGTAAAATAAGAGTACTTTTTTTCTTGAGAGGGAGAGGGGGGAGGGGGGGGGGGGGGGGTTGAGTGGCCAAGGATGCCTAAAAGGGAGCACCCCTGCGTCATCTCGTTTCTTTTTGTTTTTAAGTTAATACTTCAAGAAATGGCAGCAACGACATTAGTGTAATGAAATTACAGTAATTAAATCAGTTTTGCGGTAATGAGTAATGTAATTAATTATTTTCCTAAGCTGGTCATTTAGTATTGTAACTAATTACTTTCAGCCAGTAATTTCGAGAAAATTACTCATTACATCTGAAATTAAATTTGTTCCAAATTAGAAAGTTCGTTCGCGAAATTCAAAAGAAGACAAATATTTTGAATTGTCAAATGTTGTGAAAGAGACATCAGAAACAAATAGACGACGGCCATCTGAACGCGAAACCGCGTACGGAGAACTTGACAGACGCACAAAGGCGAGTTGGAAAGTCGAAGGAAGAAAGCTTACGTGTAGAAACATCACTGAAAGGCTGAAGACATCGCTAGCTGTAAGGATGAAACGTGTGCGCCAGCAAAACGACTGTACAGAATGGCTCTCAACCTCCAGGCAACAATGATTCACGGCGTCACGTCATCACGAAGATACTATACCTGGTTCATCTTTAAGCTGACAGTTCGGTGAAAGCTACGAGCTCACCACAACCAATCAACCACCTTCTTTGAACACCTTACCCGTTCCTTTCCCCGCGCGTGGGTACCAACGAGATGATGGTTACGTGTCAAATGATAGACTTGCGATTGTTCCAACGAGCGCGTAGCTTCTACCGCAGTGTCAGCTTAGGGATGAGCAGCTTATAGGCTTCAAGGTGAAGGGCCCATCACCAGTAAGTTCAACAGATATTCAAACCTGAGAGGGCAGAACGAACAGATCCGCAGACTTCTAGCTCTTTCGTCAAGCAAGGTCAAATCGTAAGCTTCGACCATTGTAAACAACAAACGACCGAAATGAATAGCTAATCCCAAATGTCTTGTCAAAAGTCTAGAACGCTTCGCGGGCATCCTTGGCCTTGTTACTGAATAAAGGCGCTCTTTGTAGCCGGAAAAGTCGGGAATCGAGCAAAGCAGTTGCAGCTCGTGGTATGCCTTGCTACGTTTACTTGGGTAGTTTATTCGGGAATACGCCTATACGAGCCGATAACGCCACCCGTTAATTGGGAAAGTACACTTATTAGGAAACTCGTACGAACCATTTCCTCAGCTGGCGACGCTTTTGCCTAGCACACATTCAGCCCCCTTGTGTGACAACGCGCAATAACTTGGGGCTCTTGGGGTGATTGAGTACAAATCTCCTTGACAGGAAGGACCGAGAATACGTGAACTAGTACACTTGTGAGGATAGGATTAAATTACACCCGAAGCGGAAGGGAGGCGTTTCAGCGTGACGACTCCTTGTAAGAGCGAGCTCCCGTGGCCCGATTTAACAGACTGGGAAGGACTATACGTTATTTTAAATGAGGAAGACGGAAACATGTCACCCTTTAACTAAGGACCTTCGCCGTTGAACGAACAGCGAAACCGGTGTTTCGATTGTCTTTAAATCACATCTAAAAAAGAAGCAAGAATTACTGCCTCAAGGTATTAAAAAATAATGTCAAAGTAATTTCCTTGCCTTTCGAAAGTAATATTGTCACCTCTGGCAACCACATTAACATGCAACATTTCATTACAATGTTTAAATAATGAACGATAGTGATTTCACCAAGCTGGTTTAAAACGCTTTAATGTATATAACAGTCAGCCGGCACTTCACACATGATATATATTAAAGCGTGATTTTTGTGATGATGAACAGCACAAAAGAGCGTTTAAAATATAATTACAGTTACTGAAATAACAGACATTAAAATAACAAAAGCAAGAACCGAGCACGTTGCTTCCAACACATATTTGTATGGTAAAATGCCTTTCGTATACCTGTTCTAGTTTAATTAAATTGTTTCAGAATGACAGGAAATCAAGTCCAACAAGGGCAGGCAAAAATTGAGATTCGGGCTTTTATGTACGCACGGCATCAAAAAAAAAAAAAGAAAAGGGTTTCGACAGGCATCTATTTACGATGCATACAGTGTGTTCAAAACTAACTCTTGGTATAAAGCAACTTCCGGTAATTACAGGTGAAACCTCCGAAGCCTACAGGGCGAAGCGCGGTCCTTAAGTTTATGACAGTATCGAATTTTGTGCGCGGTAGTTTCTGTCTGATCGCGTGAACATAAGCCGACGGGTGTTCAACATAAGCGGCCGACGAGTGCTCAACACCCCCAAGCTTGTTTGAGCGGGTAGACGAAGTGCCCGTCGATACCGAAGGAAGGTTGTATAGTCTTCACTCGGTAAAATTTCACCTTTATATATGTATAGTCCGCGATCGATAGCCCGGAAAACAAGGTGCTGACATTTATTAGAAAAAACTAAAACACAGTAGGCCAAAAGCCGTCAAAATACAAGTTCCATTAGGTAGAAATGTTTTTGAAAGTATCAAATAAATTACCACCCTTTTGATGTGACATTAATGTTGACCTGAATTGTAAGCGGCGGTAAGTACTGAATGTTTCTGCCCCGTGCTGGCAACGAATTTAGCTTTGCTCCGGGGTGCCACAATCTCTTCTGCGGCAACGACGAATTCGTTTGAAATGTGCGAACTGTATTTAGGCTGTAATTAGAGGATAATTTTAAAAAAAAAACGTAATTATCACTGAGCGTAAGAAATGCTTTAACTTGAAAATATCTTCAAGACAGCCGGTTACGAAAATAATTTTCTGAGATGCTTTGTTTTAAATAGTGTAGCTGAGGTAAGTACGAATATGCTACACTCATGCTCCGCTAGTTTGACCCCATTAGAAAATATTATTGGGGACAAACTGGGCAACTACGCGCGTTTTTTTGGCCCCTCGGAAATATGGACCACTTACATTATGAACTACCTTTATGTGTGTGTGTGTGTGGGGGGGGGGGGGGGGGGAGGAGTTGTTTGTATCAGAGGGACATGGCTGTATATTACATATCAGACATTTCAGACTTAAGGATGGTTCAGACACTTGCGTTTGGTCACGACCGACTGCGCAACAACCCGTTTTAAAGCCTCTCTTGACTGCTTTCAACCGACTGTACTGCTGCGCTGCCCGTCATATAAGCGGTCACAAGACAGTCAAACGAAACTGTGTGAGCAAGTCTTTTGAGCCACGGACATACTGCATTTACATCATACAAAAAACGGACCACAGATAATGTCTGAGGAGAGCTTTTTCCTTGTATGAACGGCCCTCTCATATTAGTACAAAAAAAAAAACATTTTTCACACATGTTTGAACCATGTGTGCGGGTGTGTCCGCAAATAATTCAGTCATCATGCCTGAAGCAATAAAGCGTGTCATTTGTATGAAGCATGTTCAGTGTGACTGCAGCAGTCACATGTGACTGCTGCCTTAGGGTGTTGGCAATGCGATTCTGAAGGTTTGCCTTCATTTGGCAGCGGCCATGCCGTTGTCGGCTAGTGGCGCGCTGGGGATTTCAAGGATTATATATATTTCAGAGAAGCCCCCCCCCCCCCCCCCCCCCCCCACTTGTGCCTGCTTGAGTTGTGATATAAGCCGAGGTGGGCGGTTCTGCAAGACCAAGGAGCCTGGCCGCGGCAGACGTGCAGTCGAGATTTCCACGAGCCAAGGAACGCTCTGCCGAAAATAAGATCAGCAACACAAAAGATGTATTCAAGAGTTGCTCGTGTAAATAAAATAAATTACACCAAAATAGAATATATTCGACTGCCTGCTGTTGGTTTTCGAGCATGGGATTTAAGTGGTAGGTAGCGATTTTTTCACACGGGATGAGTTTTATCAGACAAATTCCATTAAGAAATAAGTGGCTTATTTCTGCGTGATATTTGTCTAATAAAACACGTTCTTATTGGATAATAACGCTATCTCATTGACTGCAGAGATAAGGTGTTCGGAACTCCGCCCCGTCTAGCGTCTCTTAGATTGTCGGTGATTCTAGTCTAACAACACAGTTTTCCAGTTTTATGTAACCCCCGTCCCTCTTCCATCCTGTATCAATTGGCTACCTGCGTGCGCCGCAGAAAAGTGAAAATCGCATACCGTGTTTAGGGGTGTGTCAAAAGTATCGACCTCGCGCAGCTGCGATTGTCACTTTTTGTAAGCAGATGAATAGTTTAGAGTTGCTTCGCTCTGACAGCCAGCATAATGATTTCAGGAAACCTAACTCTCTTATGATCTAGGATGACAAGTTCGCGAGTGGAGCGTTTGCTTTTAATTGGTAATGCAACCAAGTTCGTGGAACGCAGGCCCACTAAATTCAGTTAAGATATACTGCGGCTCGACGAAATGAGACAGTTTTTTTATTTGACGATGATATGACATGCTCGTCATAAAAATCTTGTTTTGTGATGTGTGCCCGACTTTTTTTTTGATCCAGCACGAAGTGTGAAAGACACCCGGTTGGATTACTTTTACTTATTATAAGAGAGAGGATTCGTTTTTATAGCTTGCACAAACTACAAAAAGGGAATGCCATATGCTTGATAAGGCATTCGCTTGGTCTCGATATTGGTACGGCGACTAATCAAAAAGTTTCCCCAATCCTTGAGCAAAAGCTGCAATTTTCCAAATTTTCTATTCGATTTGCACAGGACATCACTGTTTGCTAAAGCACTTACACATGGAAAGATAAAAGCTGCACTCTTCAATTAATCAAGACGTGGCGACACAAGGTGTGTGATTTTTCATCTTTTTCTCGTAAGTCCATGCGGCTGATGACTCTTTCGTGCCACTATATAGTAACATACAGCTCAAGACATGCTGGGCGCGCTTTCTTGTGTTTCTAATTCCTGCTTTTTGACGGGTTCTTCGGTCTTCTCAATAGCTGCCGCACTTTGATTGGCTGAAGAAATATGCTAAGGTATTAAACCCCGTCCTGCTCCGCATATCAATTGGCAGTCTGTGACAATAGCAACTTGCGCTTCACTCAAAATGCGCTTGCTC
This sequence comes from Ixodes scapularis, assembly GCF_016920785.2. NCBI lineage: Eukaryota > Metazoa > Arthropoda > Arachnida > Ixodida > Ixodidae > Ixodes > Ixodes scapularis. The sequence continues at coordinate 64,805,233 of NW_024609839.1, read as the reverse complement.
TCGCGCCCCTTAGTTGCAACATGAAGAAAACTGGAGCTTTAAATGACTAATTACTTCTTTGGTTTTCGTTCTAGACGCCAACATTTGCTCCTGGTCTACAATTCGTGATCGTTGGGAATCATGCGGGAGGCTCTCGTAAAAAATGCCATGCTCCTGGTCGTTTACTTGAGTAAGTTGCATTCAGTTCGACACTCGCAAACGCTCTGCTTCGTCATGCATATATTCTCTTGGCACCCAACCCATTGAAGACGTCCCATCATACAAGTACCTTGCTGTACTCCTTACCTCCGATTTATCCTGGGCCGCTCACATCGAATCCATTTCACTCGCCACATCAAAAACTTTCGGATACATCCGACGCTGCCTACACTGTGCTCCTCTGAATCTTCGTCTTTTAGCCTACCAGACATTCGTCCGACCAAACCTTGAGTACGCCGCCGCCATCTGGAGCCCTCACCAAATCTACCTTACCACCCAACTTGAAGCCATCTAAAATCGTGCCGCTCGCTACATACTCTCTGTATACGATCCTACTGCTAGCGTTACGGCTCTAAAGTCTCAATTAAACCTAACTTCATTAGCTACCCACCGCAAATGCTCGCGTCTCTGCCTATTTCACAAAATATTCCACCATCATCCAGGCATTAGATCGATGCTTTTTACAACCTCCTCCCCGATCCTCTCGTAGATTAACGAACTCCAACCGTGTGCAGCGTATCTCTGGATATACTAACGCATTCAATAACTCATTTTTCCCCTAGCGATTTCAGAATGAAGTGTACTACCTGAGTGCATCGCCTTAATAATATGCCCGGACGCTGTGCGTTCTTCCTCGGTTTTTCATTTTTAAGGGGAACAATGACTGCCGCTTTGCTCTCTATTCTTGGTTCCCTGGTGGATTATTATTGAGTGCGTGTTTGTTGATGAAATAGTTGTTGTTTCATTGTTTCTTTCGTTAACTGATATGTGATTGATCCCCCCCCCCCCTTATGTAATGTCCCCGAAAGAGGACCTTTAAGGGTAAATAAAGGAATGAATGAATGAATGTATGAATGAATGAACATACATATTGTGTCTGCTTCCACGTAAAGCGCTTGAGAGGGTCAATCGCAGCAATCTACAGAGAGAGCTCGACAAACAACGTAGTTGAATATGGTTAAAAAAAATGTCTTCTCCGTGACATTAATTGCGACGTTTCACAAAGCTCGTTGTGTTACTTTTCAGACTGTTTTTTTGTTTTTTGTTTTATGTCTCCACATATTTTCAGTGTTGTCATTCGCCGAGATCTCCCCTTAGACTGCATGCGATTTACTCTTCCAAGTGCTTCGCGGGTAACTAGATGTAATTGATTTGTTTGAGTGTACGACTAATGAATTTTTAACCTAATCGTGATTAAAGTTGTGTCATTCGCTAGGCTTGCATTGTTCGCAGTGATTAGACGTCTAAGAATCTCCAAGCTCAGTGACGGCGGGTGCGGGCATACTTGGGATACACTTGTATGAATATGCCTGGCTATATGAGTACCATTCGAGCTCCCCAGAGTACCGTAGGGTCTTACGCTACAGTGTATTTCTTTCTCTCTATTCAGTGGGGATGGCCACCATGGTGAAGTGTTATCCATGGAGCGAGGAGCATCGGCTCCGGCTTCGTTCGAGGGAGGAAGAACTGCCCTTCGCCAGCGAAGACGACGCCAACTCCGACGAGATAGCGATGGAGATCACCGGCCGAAGCTTTTTGCGGCCGGTGGTTGACGCCTTGCAAAAGGGAGTAGACGTCGCGCAAAAAGTGCGTGAAACACTGGACACATTAGACAAGTATTTCGATAAAATCAACCAAAAAGCTCAGGATATGCTAGAAACTGCGAGATTCTGGAAAAAGCTAGGCTGAAAACGAACGTCAGGAGCCAGATCTCCGGAGCGCCTCTAAAATAAAAACAAAAAACACAGGGAATGTCTTAGTCTATCCAGTTTTCCCGCACTCATCTCCCAGACGAAGGATACAAAGGATTGGAACGCACTATACTACCCATGCTTAGAACTATACTGCGCAGGCTAAGAACGCGGTTCATAACCCAGTAGACAAAAGTGGCAACACACAGAAGGCAAGTCTTAGAATGGTTCATACGGGAAGCAACTGAGGGAAAGGAGGAGAGGAAAGCGCGCTAAGATGCCAAAGCGCCGGATTCCGTCAGGAATGATTAGCGGCTCTACACGCACGGCTAAGTGCCCTTTGTCTCTGCTCTCTGTTCGAAGTTCTAGTGATGGGCCGAACTTTTGCCGAATCGAAAAATCGGCGCCGAATCCTGGGATTCGGCAAAGTCGAACTTTTGCCGAACTTTTTTCAAGATTCGGCGAAGATTCTGCAAAAGTACATTGTTACCAGATTTCACGTTGATATTTTGTTTTTAGAGCGCAACTCTTAGGCGCCCGTTTCCGGCTTGAGCGGCGTCGGCGCGTCGGCGTCGCCGTCGCCGTCGCCGTCGCCGTCGCCGTCTGCGTAACCGCGCGGTGCATTATGGGTAAATTTTCCCGAAAGAACCCGAGGCCCTCCCGAAGGAACCCGAGGTCCTTCGGGAGGACCTCGGGTTCCTTCGGGAGGACCTCGGAAGGACCTCGGGCTCCTTCGGGAGGACCTCGGAAGGACCTCGGGTTCCTTCGGGAGGACCTCGGAAGCACCTCGGGTTTCTTCGGGAGGACCTCGGAAGGACCTCGGGTTCCTTCCGGAGGACCTCGAAAGGACCTCGGGTTCCTTCGGGAGGACCTCGGGAGGACCTCGGGCTCCTTCGGGAGGACCTCGGGAGGACCTCGGGTTCCTTCGGAAGGATCTAGGGGGGGGGGGGGGGGGTCACGTGACCTGGGGGGTCACGTGACGATGACGTCATCAGTGATGATGACAATGACGATGCCGATGACGTCATCAGTGACGTCACTGATGACGTCATCAGTCATTATGACGATGGCGACGCGGATGCCAATGACGTAATCGCCATCCGCATCGTCATCGTCATCATCACTGATGACGTCATCGTCACGTGACCCCCAGGTCACGTGACCCCTCCCCCGAGGTCACGTGATCTCCCAGGTCACGTGACCCCCCCCCTTCCGAGGTCAACTGATCCCCCCAGTACCCTTTCCTCCTCCTCAAGAGCTGCGCTCAAATTCGGCGTTACAGGGAGTTGTAAACGGCTTTCATTTTTTTTTCTCACCAAAAAAAGTCTTATGTTGAATTTTTCTTAAAGGGACCATGAAATGACCTTTTTACTTTTTACAGATAACTTTTACATTAAACCGTCCATGTTCACTGAATGCCGAACAGGCATCCGTTTTCGTCTCGGTTTATTAACTTCTACACAAAAAATTATTGAAATATCGACTTTTTCATTCTCTCCAACTGACCGCAAAACAAGCCGTGACGTAAACCGTTTCCGGAACCGGAAGTTCTGTCGGCAATAGGAGAATGGGAGTGTTAGCGGCAACGAGTTGGGGTGCGCCGGTAGGTTTTACTGCGCTGATGTCACCGACGTATTTCCTGAATCGGCGCCTCTCATCGCCGCACCGCAGCTGAGCGAAATTCAATGAGATATGTTGCGCTACAGCGACAGCATGGGACTAGTCCCATACGCCGGCATGCCTGTTGGGAAGTGCAGCGAGTCTTCCGGTGAAGACTCCAGAAGTCAACCACCCTGTCATTGTTGGCAGAAGGGCCGGCCCGTGTCAGTCGTTTGCAAAGCGACGTAGATGGCGTTTTTCGCGGCCTCGGAGATGCAGGAGCGAGCCGACGTTAAAAAAGATACGTTCGATGGAAGTGCTGTATTCGCGCTGTGTGTAAGCGCTTCGGGACCGTTCTTTTACGATTGCAACTCGATACTGACGCGACACTCGGCAAAGAAAGGCTGTTATAGCTCGACAGTGACGTGCAGTCTGTCAGAATAAAAATGGCATACCAATAACAAAGTGTACATACCGTGTTACGAAGGTAATCCATACGGCGTTTATTTCAGCTCTATATCACACAAAACAAGAAGATAGAATCGACGAGAGTCCCTTTTCGACGAGTGTTCGTCAACACTGCCTCGGAAAACAAGGGGAAGAGATTGACCTCACCTCTTAATCTAGAATTGAGGTCAGTGATCAAACTATAATACGGGAAGGGTCCACAAGGGTCGCTCGGGCATATTCCATTTAGCACGCCAGCCGATCGTAGGCAGACGGTCTTGCGACGAAGCAACGCAGCGCCGAGTCGGAATGCCTGCTAGGCCTATACGCTTCGTCGGAGTCGGTGGATCCAGCGTTCTTGTTCGTCGTGGTCTGTTTTAAGTACTGTTTTCTTGCTGCTTGAAGTCGGCACGCGCGGGAAGAACACGTAGAAAAATAAACGTTCAGTCAGTCAGAGTTTTGAGAGGAAGGAAAACAAAGAAAATAAACGCTCGTCGGCCGCCGCCATTCAAGTAACTGTCGGGGGCAGGAGATCGAACTATAGGGGGCGCTCTGACCCGTTTGTTTTCCCCACGCTCGGTGTTTACTCAACACAAGGCCTGTGCACATGCCAACAGGCCTTATGGGCATGGCCATGTCATCTTCTACAATAGAGCGCGGGGCACAGTTTAATGTAAAAAATACTAACAATCGACGAAGCGACGTTAAGTGCCGGATCTATCTTCAGAGAATGCGAGCTTGACCCACTTCGTCTTTTGTGCTAAGCTGGGATCGTGCATGCTGCATTGTTCATGCAGGCCGTCGTGGAAACAAAAAAGCCCCTCGTCCCCCTCGCCGGAGAACACGAACTCCAGTCGAACGCTGACGCCGCGTTCGGTTATGTCGGCCGAGCGCTGCGTCATTGTATTTGTTGTCCCCATCCGTGTAGTTGATAAGTTAACCGCTTGGGGCGTAACGGTCTGTCCTCCTCCCCAATTGCGCACGCGCAGTAGTTGCTTCGTTTACCACACGATAGATGGCACTTGGCTCTCAGCATTATCAAATTTGGCAATTTTCGCCACACATCTCTAATTATGCTACAAAATGTGGATCTGAATATTATTTAACAAAACTTTTAGGAAACATTCGCCGGCTATTTATTGTTTACGATCGCGGAGCTGGTGAGGTAGGCTCTTACCCAATAGGCGACCTGGATTTGGCTGACGTGTTCCATTTCCGCGGATGCATCGTAGTGAACAGGCGAAGGAAGGAAGGCGCAAAAGAGTCCAGTTTTCTTTTAAAAGTTCTATAGCAAATAATTTTTTTGGCTCCCTATTTTTGTGTTTTTGTGTTTCTTTTCACACCTTTTACGACGTGCGGTGGATGAAACTCGATTTTAAAATCATTTCATGGTCCCTTTAATTTAAATGCTACATGTAAATCATATTGTCACAGTCATTAATAAATAAGGTGTTATTGTACAAGATAATTGTATCGGTGTTGTCTTTGTGCGTTTACTGGCAATTTTAGTGACTTCTTGCACATGGTGCGTGACAACGAGGTTGGGTAGTATGATCGCAGTCACGAATCGCGCTGCGAGAGTTTCGGTTTTGAGTCCTCATCAGCTGAAGCCTGCAAGTGCGTGTACATTGTTAAAATAAAGGCAATAACTCCGGGTTCTTATTTTTTCTTTTCGTGTGTGTGTGTGGGGGGGGGGGGGGGAGTCAGCATTCTGTGCGCGAAAACGAATGCAACCGTTACTGAGCCTTCACAAGAAGAGATAGCAATATGCATGTTTTCCGATTTCAGTCACTTAACGTCAGTTTTGCATGAAAGTGTGTGTCCTATATTTCCAACGTCTCGTTTTTAACTTTTAAAATGCCGGTTTTTCATGTTAGGACACGCACGGAAGCATGCAGACATATGAAAACCGCGAAGTAACGCTAATTAAAAAGCACGATTATTTTGCTTTCGTACAAACTTCTTGTAAGCCGAAAATAGGATTGTTATAATTGCAAGGAGTGCTTTAAAGTACTTATCAGTCAATGTTGCAACTACCTCGTTGCATCACTGGAAATATCAAATTAATATAACGTTATACCGAACGGTAAGCATCATTTGTCACTTGCAGAGTGAACTGCGAAATTACTGGTCTATCTTCGATTCTTGAAGCATAAAATATTCAAGAGAACCACACTCGCAAAGGCTCACAAACGCAGTTACCGAGTCGCCTACTCCACACCTCGCCGTAACCGCTGGTTGTGCTACATTGTACGAAAGCTACTACACGACCGCAAGGCGTCCATTTGCAATCCATGGCCCGTCGCGTTCTCGCCCGTGCGCAGACATTTGTCAAATCTTTGGCGAATCTTTGTCAAACTTACCTTCAAAAGTTCGGCATATGTCGAACTTTGTCGATCTGAAGTTCGGCAGGTTCAGTCCATCACAAGTTCGAACGCGTTTGAACGGGAACGTCAATCGCCGGGCGCCGGCTTTCGGACGATTTCAAAGAGTGTGTAGAGAAAAACTCAGCGCTCTCTAAGTCTGCCCACTCGGAATTCCAACCAGAGCTCTGTGTTCTGATGTCCCCGCACACTCCCGTCTTCTCGATTCTCTCAATTTCTACCCGTATAGAAAATAGTAAGCATGGCGCCCCGCCCGACTGGCGCTCCATGAGCGCAAGCACGTGCCGCTTGCCCGTGAACATATAGTAGATTTGGCAAGCTTGAAATTGCACGGGCTTGTCCACACGAGCAGAGACATGGCAGCGGCCAGTGGGCTTGCTCGCAATCGTTTATTCGCGGCGAGAAGTTTGGGTATCACCGCCTGGTGCAGTTTATTCCCAGCCCAGAGTGGGTATACTTCAACTTCTTCTGCTAGTTGAAGCACGTGCGATGTCAAGCTTGTATGTGCAATTAAAATTAAAACATAACCCCGTGGGTAGCACGTGCATAGTGAGCAGAGCCATATATAAAGAGAGTTTGGCCATTAATTCGGTAGTAAAGGAGAAAAATGGGCGTGGTCCAGGTCGTATTTATAAATTCGAACTTGGCCAACCAGAAGCCGGAATAATACCCAGGCGGTAGTCGCGAGAAACAAATAAGTGCGTCGGAGTAACTTTCGGTGATTGTAAATATAGTGCCCGTGATGATTCAATCACGGTAATCAAAAAATCATGGTGGAAGAGTGCGACTAGCAGAACGATCTACATAATCCGTATGCCAGGCGCCGAGGGCCGGGAATCTGCCGCCCGAGCGGTCATACTCTATCCGAGAAAAACAGAGTTGATCGGCACATTTGTCTTTCACATCTTGCGGCATGATCATGATCAGAACATCATGTGTGCCCTATTTTCAGCCCGCAAGGATCACTACATTTAACTCTTACGCGTTTATTAAGACCATATACCTATGATTAAAACTGTTTCTCGAGACCACCGCAAGGGGGATTCCTTTCGACTTCTGGTTGGCCAAGAGAGCGTGTCAAGCCCTCTTTCTGCGTCTGGTGCACGCCCTGGCTCTGCCAGCGCCTCCCATTGACCAAACTCTCTCTATTCACTGCTCTGATAGTGACAAAAACAGAAGGGTGATTCCACGAAAGATGGAATTTTTATATGTGATGTACACACAAATGAATTGCACAAAACTGAAATTTTCACCTCGAAAACGCGTTTTCACTACGAGAAAAAAAAAATTGTTTCAAGATTGCGCGGCGGCCCTGCTCCCACCGCGGACTGGATTAGTTGGCACCACTGATCTCTATTGTAGTAGGCTGGATCGCGGATCGGGAGCCCGTCGGTGTCGCCACCGGCGGCCATTGCTTGACGCCAGGCAATACACGCAAGTCTATGGGAGAAACGCACAAAAGTAAGAATATTGAAGCATGTACGCTGTGCTCGGAGGTGAGTATTTTATGGTGTGCTGCGATCCTTATGCCGGGTGTTTGAAGATCGAATCGGCATTTATCAAACGTTCGAACGCCGATTAAAAAAATCAAACATACCGGAGCACCTACGGCTGAGCTGGTAAGCTTGCTCTTGTAGTGGAGTAAACAAAGGAACTTGCGGTCAATGAGACCGTCCTCGGGAAGCCCAGAAGTTGATGAATGACAAAGATGTTCCATCTCGACAGCGGCTTTCGGGGAGTGAGCGAATTCCCCGTAGCAAAGCCTTCGAGCTTGTCGTCTGCTAAACCCAACTGAACGAAACCGCCACCGACTCCGCGGTAACTCTAGGTAAGTCTCGCCTCATTGAGCTGCACTACAGCGGAGTCACTCTCGATCACAAAATATTTATTTATAAGAACCGCGAGGGCTATCAGTTTTAATGCTTGTGCGCAAGCTATTCGATGGGCTTATCGAAAAGCATCCAAAACGTTTCAGTGCCGACAACAGCTTAGAAACGTGGGAAACGTCACTTTTTCTCGTTCTTTCCATAGAGTCCCATGCATTGGCTGGTGTCAATCAATGGCCGCCGGTGACGACACTCGGCCCCAGCTGCCGAGGCTGCGGTCCACGATCCAGCCTACTACAATAGAGATCAGTGGTTGGCACATTTGCGACCCTGTGGAAAGCAGGCAAAGAGTCGTACGCCAAAAATATTTACTGTTTCACGTAGCACACTAAAATTTCAGTCAACTGCATGCAATTATTATATGTTTTATGAATTTAAAAAATATATAAAAATTCATAACTTTAGACCAGGTGAAGTAAATTCACAAAATCACAGGCCTTCTACCTTAATATGTATGGCATTGGCGAGTTTTAAATCTACAGATAATATAGGTCAGGGCATCTAAATTATTTCTGCAAAATATGAACTTCCGATAACCACTACCAACATAAAAAGAAATTATTTTAAAGAAACACATTTTCAAAAAAGTTTTCTATTGAAAAAGCTCAATGAAAAACAAAATCCCGGTCTCGATTTTATTAAAACTCTGGGGTACAACTTTTGTCAGACCAGGCAAAAAGAACGTACAAAAAGATGTTGCACCATTTGCTTGTACGAAACTTCGAAGCGGTCAAAGTGGCGGTTTCGAAGCGCCTTGACTCCGGCGTTTTTCGCTTCATCCCGCTGCATGTATCTTTTTTTTTTTTCATTTTTAGTAAAAAGCAAATTTCTTTTTGCTACAAATAAGAAATGTTTGTGTTGTAGCTTGCTGCAATAAAAATATTATTTTCATATTCTTTTTCTCCTGTGGTTATTTAGGGGCACTCATGAAAGTTCACGCTCCTTGATCGCGCTTGGACTTCGCATGTCTCGTTTATTAAAACTGTAGGGAATAAAAGAATGACGCCTCGGGTACAAGGCTACGGGGCGCTTATGTTACGGCGAAGTATGTCCTGTGGCATGCGTGGTTCGCGGTAGCTGTCGCTGTCAGGAGCTTGTAAGATATTTGAGCGCACCTTTACAGCGGGGAAAACGTACACATTCCCTTTGGCTCCGCCGTAACATTAGCGACCCGTACCCTTGTACCCTTTATTCCCTACAGTTTTAATAAACGAGACTCGAGCAGTTGTCCATTCCCTTCTTTCCTTACGACTAAAAACGTAACAACGACCCAAATATGACGAAAATAATCCCTGGAGAAGGTGAACAAGAGGGACAAAGGACAAACAGAAATCTCCAAACACAGCTAGGTGACTGGTGAGCGACCGAAAAAATCCGCCTGGTCCGGGTATCGAACCCGGGACCTCTCCATTACAGGTGGAGCGCTCTACCAACTGAGCTAACCAGGGATTAGACGTCAGTAGAGCAAACGGGTTTTATCAGCTGTCACCAGTCCAACACCAACAACGGGGAAGCTTGCAATTTAAGGTCATAAATATAATGCAATTAAATGCAAACGTGCAAGCGAACTGGACAAGAATGATGAAAATAATCCCCGGAGAAGGGGAACAATGGGGACAAAGGACAAACGCTCACCAGTCACCTAGCTGTGTTTGGAGATTCGAGTTTGTCCTTTGTCCCTCTTGTTCCCCTTCTCCAGAGATTACTTTCGTCACTCTTGTCCAGTTCGCTTGCACCTTTGCATTTAATTGCATTATAATTGTGAACCAAATATGACGGCTCGTCAACATTTCCCCTGGAAGAATATTTGGAGAATCCACAACTCTGAGCGCATCAAGGTGGATTACTGCGACAGTTCAGCTAGACTCTTTTCGAATGCGGGGTGGCAAAGTTGGTGTCGGCACGTCAGTGATGTCATCTGGAAATTTGTGCGTTTGTGCGTGTATGCCCAGGAAAGGCACAGAGGCAGAGCTTCACTGCGCGTGAACTTTGACTCTGCCAGGTTCCAGGCCATTAGCGTTGGTCGTCAGCGGGGGAACTCCTCTGTCGCAACAGCAGTTCGAAACCTTCAAGCTTCGGTTGGTTTGATGGCGCAGACAAAGCAACGGGAAAAGCGACACATGACGCTGTTGTGCACTCGATGGACGCAGCACATAGCCCACTGAGAGTTTTTTTCGGGCCGATTACCTCCGCGTTCACAAAAAGAAATTACCTGACAACAGAATTTTCAGTGTCAAGCTTCCAAATGTTATATTACTGAGGTTGCTACATACTATCAGGATCTGGTAGTTTGTAGGATACAGACCAGGTCTGCCAGCACTGCCTTGGGCCTCTGAAGCCGCTCCTATCCTAATCTGCCGGCACGCCTGATGAAACCGACGAGACATTTCTTCAGAAACAAGAAGCGGTCAATGACCTGGCTGGGTACGTCCAACTTTCCAAAGTTTCTCCGTTGAAACCAGCATCTTGCATTCGGAAACGGCAGAGCAAATCCAAAGGGTAGTGAAAACAGGCAGAGATTGAAAAGGAAGGGTTGACAAAAATATGCTGAGGTTTAAGTACATAGGCGATACTTAAACTTGCGCGTTCGAACACTTGGCAAATACCGATTAGATCTCCAAACACCCGATATAATGATCGCAGCACATCATAAATTATTGCCTTCAACCACAACATACAAGCTTCAATATTCCTACTTTTGTGTCTTTCTCCCATAGACTTGCGTGTATTGCCTGGTGTGAAGTAAGGGCCACCGCTGGTGCTAACAACGGGCTCTTGATCCGCGATCCGGCCTACTACAATAGAGATTAGTGCGCTCAACTAATTCATAATCACAAAAGCCTAGTGACTTTAGCTTTTGACGCTGCTTGATTGGTTCCATTAGCTCGTAGCGTCGGCTGCGTCTGGACTTAAGCTAAAACAAGGTAGAGCCTCTTTTTGTTTACCTTTTCGAATCTCTTCATTTATGTCTTGCTCTCTCAGTTTTGCCGTCCCTTTCTTCCCGTTTCTTTTTTTTTTTTTTCTTTCTGACTGTCTTCAATTCTCTCAGAAAAAAATGTATTCTTAACGTGGAATGTCAGCCAAGTTCTGTTTTTACCAGTCGGGTTCATCATAAGTTGGGTTTTCGGCTCCAAATTTCGTCCCGCACGCATATTAGCCTTAAGGTATAGCTCGGACCACACATCGAGCCAGAAAAACGATGAAAGAAATATGAAACGAACTTCGGAAGGTAAGTATAACATCAAGCTCTATGCGTGGCTGTCCTGAGCGCACCTCAAAAGAATGGACAATGGACAACCGCACTCCCTCCCAGTCGCTGACCTTGACTACAGCGTTCCCAGAGTCTCGAGCCATGTCCCTGCAGATGTATGCTAAATACCCGTAACGCTTAGAGAGAGAAAAAAAAAAAGAAAAAAAAAAGCAGCGGAATTTAAGAAGTATGCACGTGGACTCCCCATGCGCTGAGTCGCAGCGGGAACAGTTCGATGATCCAGGCGCTTTTCCTTCACGTGGTTCACCATTATGGTTTCCCACGTTGCTGCGGGCGTTTCCCGTTATCTGGCACATGGCGGAGCACGTTTACTCTCCCTTGCGCCTGACCGGGTTCGAATTCCTGGCTTTCTTTGCGGGGAAGCTCGCTACTGTTCCCGAAATCGAGGGCATTTGCACATGCCAGTATGCGATCCTTCAGCAACTCACCTCGGGTTGTTCGGTCGGGAGGGTCAGCCACAAAACGGACTAGTACGACCGAAGACTATTAAAAAATCTCATTTGTATGAGAAATTTCTGTGTTTATTAAAAACATATGAATCATACAAACTATATAAGAACCATATAGCAACCATATAAGAACTATATAAGTTATATAAGAAGACATAAACACCATATAAGAAACTTGTGAGAATTAAGTTTCTTATAAGTTTCTTATATGGCTCTTATATGTTCTTGTATATGTTATATAATTCTTAAATAGTTCTCATATGGATGTTCTTATATATCTTATATGATTCATATGTGTTTATTGGTCACAAGAAATTTCTCATAGAAATGGCTTTTTCATTAAAGAAGTCCCGCTGCAGTCGACGCTACGACTCGACGGAGGTAAGAATGCACTGCCAGAAATGCACCGTGACGGCGCTTGTTGCCTTTTGGGATTTGCTATTCCCGGTCAAACAAACCAAGCACGAAAACAAAACAAAAAAAAAAAAACAAAAAAAAAAAAACGTAGGTTGGCTGCGCATTCACTGCGCTCGTGGCGGCTGCATTGTACAAACGAGAGCTATCCCTCTGGTGGCGCCGCTTAGCCTATAGTGTCTGAAGCAAGAAATAATGGGTAGGCTAGGGAGCCGTGATCGCATAAGATACCAGTACGGCGGAAGCTACGGCCCTAGCGGGCCAATCGGAACGTCACTACGTATCACCGGAGTGAGCTTTCACTGCGAAGTGTCAGGCTTTTCGCTGCGTCATGCTGCACTATGTGTGCGTCGCGCTCGTATACGTAGCGCATATCGAAGCCGTGGGCACGCAATATGGAGCTTAGCGTTCACCCTTTGCCAAGTGACAACGGAAGAGGGCACAACCGTGGGCTCTCACTATGCTGGCGCCGTCTGTGTGTCGCCGGCTGGCTATAACTTTTAGCCCCGAAACGATGAGGTGGCGCCACCTGTCACTCTAGGCGTGTTCTGTGTAAGTTTGGTGAGCATTGTACACGGATGGACTCAAGCAGAGTTTATTGTTACTTTTCTTTACTCGGACGAGCCATTAAAAGACTCCAAGGCTTTTCCTTTTTTCTTTTGTTTTTATTACACGCGAAGATTTTAACTTACACATATTACGCACTAAGAAAGTGATATTTATTCATGTACGTATTTCTTTATTTATTCATTTATGTATTTACCAATATATTTATTTATTATTAATTGGGTCTATACCAATTTATTTATTTATTTATTTATGCTGACAGCCAATTAAGGCCAAAGCGGTAGGAAATATTAGGCACGACTCGCACATGCTTCGCGGATATAATATAAAAATTAAAATCCCCCTCCGCCCCATCTTTTTTTCAGAAATATTTATACAACAGGTTTACTGCTGATGTTCAACATAGCATGGACGACCTAGAGATAGGCATTTCTACTACGCTATTTCACAGAAAAATTGACCATATTGAAATTACAACAAATTAGCACCGAAAAGGTTCTAAAAGGAATTCTTTAAAAACCAAGGTAACGAATATCAAATATTAATTTCCAAGGGAAGCTTATTTCAAAAATGTTCGTTATGCGCAAAGGAACCACTGCCAAGTTTTCTTTTTCTATTATAAGAAGCAACTAGCCGCTCAACAGAATCACTTCATTTTAGAAGGTTCGACATTCGACACTACTGAAAGTTTTAAGAAGGCGGGGCTTTCTATAGCGTACGTTTCTGCTGTTTGGCATGACTGAATAAAATACATAGTGATCTCTCCTAATTGTCTTGGCTAATTCACCTCTCTATACTTTAATCTGTTTCAACGAATCATACTTATTGACACGTTTATGTGGCTGTAAATCATCCAAATACGAACAAAACATAAAAAGTTCGTAAACAAAAGGTTAGGCCGTAAACGAACTGTCGGTGGTTAAACATTTGTTTAAGATGATGATGATGATGATGATGATGAGGATGCGGCTTGTTCCCTTTGAAACGGGCGAGCGCGAACTAAGTTCGTGCCCAAGCCTGGGAGCGAGGAGGTCTTAATGCCCCCTGAGGTGGATTTTATTCCACCAATCTTCAAGTCTTCGTTTGGTGGCCACTACAAGCTTGTGCCGGCCGCTAGAAGGCCCCTTTATCTGCGCAGCTGCAGAGTTTGTGCATCAAAGTAGTCTGCTTGGTTGCGCCCAATTTCAGTAATTGTGAAGCCCAACGCCTCAGCGAGCACTAAGGGGCTCTGCAGGCGAGGGCACCGGGACGGCTGAAGTCCCGCACAATCTAGCACAACGTGCTCCACCGTTTCATCGTAGCCTCCGCAGACCCGACATGCGCTCGAGGTCACCGTAGCATCAAACCGGCGTCTGTAAACTAGTGTCCGGAGGGCCCCGGCGCGCGCCTCAGACAACAAGCGGCTGCCCAGGCTGTTGTCGTACAGCAGTGCTTCCGATGCGATGGTTGTTTTGTGGTTCAGGTACACTTGGAGCGTCGATTTTGTTTTTGCGTCTCGGAGCCATTGTTGGGCCTCGTTGTCACGGACTTTCTTCTTAACCTCTGACGCCCATTCCCTTTCTGATGACGCTTCAACGGGGTCAGAAAAGAAGCCATACTTATGCTCAAGTTGATGAAGGCGCTTTTGCCAGCGTGTCCGCAGCCCCGTCAGGTGAGTGTACGTAAACAACCTCCTGGCCCACCTGCAGCTGTCCATATGGCGAAGACGCCCGTAGTAGGTAATTTTGCTGGTTGCCTCCCGAGCCTCAAAGGAGGACCAGCCCAGCTCTCCCTGAACTGCCTCGTTGGCGACCCTCCCGTGGCAGCCCAATACCTGGCGTCCAATCTCTCTCTGTCGGCGTTCTATATGGGCTCGGACATCACCGGGAACGCATACTACGGCATTTGCAAATGTCAGTCCAGGTACTACTACCGCTTTCCAGAGCTCCCGGGACACAATGAACCGATTGCAACTCCAAAGGCTTCGCTTGCGGAGAATGTTGGCTCCTCGTGTGGCTGCGTGGCGAAGATAAGTGTGGTGGTCTTGTAGGTAGTCTGCCGCATTTGACAGTGCGATGCCCAAGTACTTATATGAGTCGAGTATTGGCACATCGCATCCGCCGAGGCGAAGGCTGCCGAGTGTTGGCTCGAGGGAGCCTGAAAACACAACCACCGCTGACTTGCCCGCGTTGAATCTCAAGCCAAGCTCCAAAGCCTCATGAGTGCATATGTCAAAAAGTTGTTGCATTTCAGACACTGATGCCGCAGTCAGTACCACATCGTCTGCATAAGTTAGTCCCGGCAGAACCCAGTTGACGGTCTCGCCATGCTCCAAGTGAGTTAGAGAAAAGCCCAGCCCTGATCGGATGAGCTGCCTCTCTAGAGTGGTCACGTAGAGCATATATAAGAGCGGAGATAGTGGACATCCTTGCCGCAAGCCCCTCGTCACCAGCACCTCTTCAGACTTACCCTCACCGAGTTGGGTTCTAACCGTGTTACCATCGTAAATACGGTAGATGAGCGCTGTCCACTCCGGTCGCATGTTAAGATCCTGGAGTTGACGAACGAGCCGGGCATGTGGGACGCTATCGTAGGCCTTCGCGATGTCTAGAAAGCAACAGATAAGATTCCTTTTCTCTCTTCGGGCCACCTCAATACATTGTGTAAGTGTATACAGGTGATCTTCCAAGCGGCGCCCCCGTCGGAAACCTCCACGGAAACTTTAACCACCAGGAATTCTTTTTTTTTTTTTTTTTTCCGGCTTTCGCTCGAAAATTGTACGTTTAGAGTGATCCTTAAAAGGTCTTTCTTATGGTTTTTTGGGGGACTGACGGAGTGAACAATGTTGAAAAACAATTGTCATTTCTTTTTAATTGTATAAAGAAAGTCACTGCTTCTCAGTTCTATTGTAAAGGCTGCTTTGTTGAAGTGATTGTGGTAGGGGATTCCCCATTTCTTCCTCTCTCTCTCTCTATCGCTCTCTCTCTCGTCTCTAGTGTTTTCTTTAGGATTTGGTGTATATAAGTATATAAGGCCTTTCGTTGTCGAATAAATTTCAGCTTTGTTCGAGACTTTGTGTTGGTCCGTCCCTTTTCGTCCCAGTCTTGGGGTTTTTAGTCGAATATATAAAAAGTTGAATTGATTGCGAAGCTTATCCTGAATGTTAAGATGAAGCTGCAAACAAATTGATTTTGTATATTGTATTGACAGACACAGCTGCTTATTGAGACAACTTGACAAATAGAAGTTCATTTATCAGAAAATCTAGACGAACTTTGAATTGAGTTCGCGGAGTAATTAGGCGAACGTAGCAATTTGACATGTTTTATCACGCTTCCAACGAGTGTCGCTGGCAGCGACCACCAAATAATTAACGAGTCATGCATCTTATCATCACATCGCAAGCGTATAAGAGAGTATCCGACGAGGCCTCACGGTCACCACTCTACTTAAGGTAATTATAGTCTTTGACATGTTAAACACGCTGGGTACTTACAGTTGCCACTTTGACGGTTAAAAAACAACCTGTGTTGCCTGTTTTTTTTTTTTTTTTTCTTTTTGGACACTGCGACAATTGGGACGGTCGACACCTGGGCACTGAAAGCATTGCGTCAGGATATCTTTTAAAACTTCACGTTGCTTTTTTTTTTTAGGTTGCAGTCATTTTGTTCGCTGACTTCCGTGCTTAGCTCGCAGTGTGACGTAGTCACAAAGCGTGACGAAGATTTGTTTATCCACCTTGATGCTGGTCGCCGTAACCCTTATTAAGGTAATTGTTTGAACTCTACTAATCCGGCATAAATCCGTGTATGATGCGCCGTCGTAACGCGCTTTTAGTTGCATGCGCGTGTCTTATTAGCTAAAATGAAAGCTGCACATAGCAACGGGTCCAGAAAACATTTCATTACGCGGGCCAAATATTACACCGCTGTATAATCGGTACGAAATGGCACGAGGTATGCGTATAATAGCTCTATGGAAAAATGTGATTGTTTTAAGTCGAAAACATTGAGTCCCGCAATTATTGCTGTAGGAATGCATATTTTATACAAAAATACCACGACAAAATGGCGAGACACGCAGTGATTGGACACTGTAAAACAGAACACAGTTAAAAATTAGGTAGACGTAGTCAGCGCGGGCACGGCTCGACAAGTGTCACTTACGATCATGTAAGCGATGTTATCGGGCGCAGTCACTGAATTCTCGCATTATACCCCGGCCACATGGCAAAATTAAAGTAATTTCGATCGAATGACATTATGGGGACGATAAAACAGCTTGCGACGTTCGCCTAATCACTCGAGACTGCGAGCTGATTAAATCTCGTATCAATTAATGAAAATATATTAACTTTTCCGTGTGGAAGGGGTACTAAACTTACTATTTAGTCAACTAATTTACTTGTCCCCATGGGCTCGAGCTGCCTTAGAAAAGAGCATAACTTGTTTTGTATGTAATAATACTATTACCTTATTAGAGTGCTGATTCTAGTATAAAACGCGGTAAAGGCAATAAAATAACATTTGTATAATTATCCACATAAGCAGAAACAACGCACTTTCAATAATCACAAAAACCTGTTAATCACCTTTTCAGTAAAAACATTAATATTAACACGCATAATTAAAGATGTCGACGCAATAGCACACGAATAATGACGAAGAACAAAATTCCATTCTATCACGCGATTTAAGAAAAAATGACTGCAGCACTTTATTTGCATCCTACATGACCAAGAAAGCCCGTAAATAAGTTGTTTCTCACCTGTCTATCGTATCCATACGTCCCGTACTATCCGCCACGAAAACATTTGAACACGAACTCCAAGATGTCGCTTTGTCGAGAGCGAGGTCTATCGATAATCGACCAGTGTCATCGTTGACTAGTTGCCACACATGTCACTCAAACCGTAGCAGGACTTGTTCTGCGAATCCACGTAAATTCCGTAGTATCAAGCGAACACAAAAAGAAAACTACCCGAGACCACAATGACGATAAAAAGAAAAAAAAAAATGACGAGAAGAAGTAAACAGCTCGCAAAAGAACCACACATGAGAGCACCGGCAGCAGGAAGAAAGGGTTAACGTTGTCGACCCATCTCTTGCTCGTGTGGGCTACCTGCGGCGATGAGTGGATTTTTTTTTTTGGTGCCCTTCCCTTCTGAAATGTCTCAGCGTTCCTTTTCAGACAGTCAGCAGCTCACACACAACGTGTAAATTTACCAGAATCGGGGCCCGTATGAGGAAAGATGTCGCATCGGAGCCAGCTCATTCAAAAAGTGCGGGGAGCTGCGGGACTGCACGTAGTCCCGCGTTTACGGGGATAGTCACAAATATACATTTGGTACTTTCAACCTTGGTAACGCGTTGTATATTACGTTTATATCATTTATATATTAAATTGTACAAGACTGCGCGTTTAGAACGTATATTAATGTCGTATAAACGCGCACGAACACCACCACGCCGCCCGACAGGAACCATTTTTTTCACGCCGATACCAGACATTTTCTCACGTAGTTGCGGCATGACCTTCCCTCTCCGACATTGTCACGTAACCATTCGGCACGCTACGGCCTTATTTCTAGGAAGTGTTGCGTTACCGCACGCTCTTTCTCCTCCTCTCCCTCAAGTTCTACCCGTATAGCTTTCGTCTTTTCGAGAAAATCGAGATCAAGTTTGTTTGCGCTTGGGTTTATTTTTGTCTCAGCATTACAATGATCTCGACATTAGTTACTGACTTTCTTCTTGAGTCTGAATGTTTGCTCGAGTGTATATGGTAAGGTGCAGCTAGACCACTTGCGCAAATATTTTACGCCACTGTCGCCAGCAGGACCCCTCTTTGCCGAACAGGCTGCGGACGTTGCCCACCCTGAGCTTCGAACTGTGAGAATTAGCGGCCGCAGCATCACATCATCTGCTGACGTTGAAAATTCCACGTAGAAGGTATACGAGAAATTGAGAACATCATTGTACATTGCGCTTGCAAAAGTGGCCCTGTCTAAAGCCGCTCTGCTCTAAAGCTTGCATCATTCGTTGTCCCTCGCTGGGTTAACCGGTGTAAGGAAGTTAAAAGGTTAACTCAGGAATACCATCCACGAAGGCAACAAAAAGGGGGCGTATCCAATGGCATCCTTTCCGCAAATAAAGATGGACTTTAATTGGGGTTGTGCCTAGTCGAGTTCTGCGTATTCGGGCGTGTCTAATTTTAGAATATGTCTTTTCAATTTGGGAGCTATGTACGGACGCATTAACATCTGCAGTTTATGCAACTCAAAATAGACCTGTTCGCTTCAAGCTCATACTCACTTTCATCGCAGTGCTCCAGATAAACGTCTATGAAATCTAGTTTGAAACTACCTAACCTTGCATCACCTAGAGAACTGCCTAATATCTGTGTTGCTTCGTATAATCTACCATGATCATCATTTACGTCACGACCAATAATGACACCTCTTTTATGTATGTCATCACCCCTCGATAACCTATACAAATTAGCATTCCACCATGTTAAGTTACCCCTCTTCACAGTTCATTCATACTCCGAACAACGTATGGAACTACCTTCCATATCCTACATGCGCTACTTTTATCTGATAGTGTTATCTTTAAAGCTTCCTTAACAATGTCTGCATTTCAACATTTAATTAAATATGTAATTATCTGCGCTCTTGGCAATCTTTTTTCCTTAAGGTTGTAACATCTTTCCCCTTGGCAATGCTCTTGTGCCGTGTGGATATTTGTCATAAACGACTATAAAAATGTACGGCAATATTCGCTGCAACCCTACAATTGCTGTTTCCTTTTTTTTTCAGATGTATTCCTAGTCAGAGTCATTTCGAGTTCTAGCTTCAGTATAAATTTTTTCTTGTTTATCGTTCTTCGAGAGGCTCTTGTTTCTATAGTATTCATACTCTTTGCATGGCAGATTTGTGGGCCACACGAAATAATAAAATTACGACGAAACAAAACTGACGTTCCAGCGCAACCATGCTCAAGTCATTCAAAATTATTCCACTTCATTATTAATAACAAGCTAACACAGTGCAGCGCGCTGTCAATAGAAACTTGCTTCTTCTTGGCTATAGCGCCTTCATTGACAAAAGAAAAGCATACGCTTATGTCTGATGAAAAAATATGCATAATTAGATCGCTCCTTGTTAAAATTTTTACCTAAAGCCTCATATATGTTGCTGTGACGGTGTAACTCAGCAAAGAGCGCATAATACAAACTTAAGTGAGCCAATCAGAGAGATTAGGTCAAGCAACGCGGCAGCACGTCTCCAGAGTGCCCTCAAGTGTAGATGTGCCTTGCTTCGTCTATATCAGGGGTGGCCAAGCTGCGGCTCGCGAGCCGCATGCGGCTCTTCGCGTGTTAAAGTGCGGTTCGCGGCCTCCTGCCCTACCCCCCCCCCCCCCCCCCCTTCCACACATTCCCACGCCTCCCTCCAGGTCACACGAGCACTTCCTCAAAAAGAGAAATAGAATGCGTTTTAAATCGAAATACGGGTTTCGGTTTGGTAGTCTTGTGCTACTGCTACGTTACGTACAGTTGAACTGCTTTTGACTCGAGATTGAAAGTAGTTCATTGCTCTCAACAAAAATTAGCCCCCCCCCCCCCCCCCCCCTCTGCGGCTCTTGGAAGTCTTGTGGTTTTGTTTGCGGCTCTTAGGCCGGGTCAGCCTGGCCACCCCTGGTCTATATGATTGGCTATTGCGGACGTAGCTTTCGTTCCTCGAGCGAGTTATGCAGAAACAGTGTCTGAACACACTTCCGTGAATGGTTGGTTGTACTCCAACCCACGCCCTGCTAATGTCCAACCTCTTCGTTATAATATACTTTCTTACTCTTTATTCATACATACTGCCAAAGCCCTTTCGCAGCCAGAAAACAAATCCTACAGTACTGAAAAAAAAAATCAAGTGGCGAAACATATAAAAATGTCAAGACAAACCACCGTGACAATTTCAAACAAAGCATATCTTCAAAACAAACGAAAAAATAATTATACAACCATGTCACGCATCTTTTGTTCTGGAAGTTTGCCTCCACCTTCCACAACTTAAAGCAACCGCTTCAAGCGAAATCTAGAAAATAGGTATTTTTTGTTTTTAATGCGCAGTCTTTACTTTTAGAGTTTCTATAGACTCTGCTATGTTTTAAAAAATGTAAGTTTTTTTTAGACAACTAAAGGCAAAAAAGAAGACTAAACAACTTTCCAGTTTTAAGTGTATTGCTTTTCATTTGTTCATGCGCTCAGTTAGGACACTTGACAAACAATTTATGGACAGCTCTCTCGGTTTAGACACGACTCTATTCCTTGAGATGTTTCCTCTTGAAATACACGAAGCTAAAATTTTGTGGGGAAAATTTTCTAGTTTTGAAATTTTAAATACGAATCGATACATAAAACGTTAAACTGGACGCAAGATGAGTATCAATGTCTGGGTGGAAAATGCGCAATTTCGGCAGGACAACAAACGTGGGATTCTATATCATCTCGAAAGAAACTACCCACTCGAGTGTTTGTCTGCTTTTTGTTTTCGTTCTCCAATGAAGCAAGCAGAAAGGCTTTCTTCTCCCGGCAAAACTACCCATTTCCTGCAAGCCTCAATTCTCGCTGTTCCCGTTTCCTTCGGACATGAAGAAAGCAAGTTGAAGCACCTTGATTGTGAGCGACTCGAACGATTCGAGAACTGATTTATACGTTTACTTCGCCCCACCTGTGAACAAAACGCAAAGTGAACTGTATACCCGAAACCCTTCGTTCAGGCATAAATATGTTTCTTTAAGGACACGACTCGGTTGGCACGACTTGATTGGCACGAAGAGTTTGAATCGTGAAGTAGACTTGCTGGCCCGAAGAAAGCTGAGTCACCGCCAATGTAAAGTAAGTTTTATTTCGACCGGATCACCTAATAAGCGTAGGATAATTGAGTTGCTTCATTATTTAATTATACTACTGTACTCTTACTGCAGAATGAGGGACGCGAGAGTCGCTTTACGCTATTTTAAAATCTTACTACTGTATCCGTACGCCGTCCAGTCCAAGCTAATCATGATAATACTTAATTTGTGTTTCTCAATCATGTGACACCAAACACAACGTTTATTCTGACCGAAGTAGTGAAATTTGCGAATACCAGACGTTTTTCTTTGTTTGTTTGTTTTGTCTCAAGGTTACTTCGAGTGTGGTCAATTATTAGTGAAGGTAGGAGATTTGCAGTGGGTATAGTTTCGAGCTTTCTCTTCAGCTACATTTCTATGACATTCATGTACTTATCGTAGAATTTATTACCCAGGCTGTATTTATTGTTTATGAACTACGCCCTCGGACCAGATAATAGCGTACACTTGGTCGATTTCTTGTGCTGGACACTCTTGAGCTATTTTGACTCAGGCTGCTCAAAATAAAAAAGTGTCCTCTTCGCAAGAGGTTTCTCGATCTCTCACGGCTTCGTGCATGAACTACCTATATATGCAGCAGAACTCTCCATTCGATACATTTTGTTATTGAAGGAAATAAAAAGAAAATAATGGAAGTGGTTAGATTCACAGGGGTTACACGGGTGCTGCGCGGAGTAATAAAAATTACTAATTTTTAAATTGCGGTGCCAGAACCTTGATTAACATTAAAAAAAATAAACTGGTAGCGAACGCATTACTGTCAAGACTTGAATTGCGTAAAAAAATACACTCAAGTTTGTTTTACACGAATTTATTTGCATCTAGTTCGCTTTTAGGGGGCGACAACTTAAGAAACGGAGGGGCGCGGCGAGTCACGTGCAACTCATTATCCCTCCGCAACCAATCATATTGCACCATTCGCAGACAAGAACACCAAGGGACGATTCACTAAGCGACGAACATGAAAATAAGATGACACGCCCCTTGTTTCTTAGGTTGTCGATGCCTGTAGTGAGAGCATGCTCGATTAGGGGGGGAGGGAAGTTTGGAAAGGGGGGAGGGGGTTGTGCCCATCTGATTTTGAAAGTCAGGATTTCCCAGAGGCTCTCTGTGTGGCATGTTTGCGACGGTGATAGTGCTTTCTATTCGTAATTTTATTTCCTGTTTTCAGGAGCCGGCTACGTGTGCTCGCGTTTGCATCCAACCAGCGGATCGGTCCCATCTCAGATAATGGCACCCATGAAACTCGCTTCAGTTTTGTTCGTTGGTTTAGCTTTGGGTGAGTAGGATAGAGAGATATGCGGGTCTATTATACTTCATGCGAGTAAAAACAAATAATTTAAAAAAGATGTGGCATGCCGAGTTACAAGCTCCACGACGTAAAAGAGTACTGTATCAAACTGTAATGACGCGAAAAAAAAAACAGATCACAAATAAAAAAGCGTGAACAAAATAGTTAACGTCCAGCGTTCCTTATGTTGACAGTCACTGTAGGTTGAGTCCTATGGTATCTGAATGTTACGTGAAATATTAAAAAGTAAAGCAAAATCGGAGGCCCTGTATTTACTACGTCTTATACCCAGCCTGCTTCTCTTCTAGTGTTCTTTTTTCTTTTAGCTCGCTCCCGGGTGGCTTGCTGAACGACAAAAACGCTAAAAACCAATAGTAGAGGTTGGCGATGAGCAAAATATTCGCGACAATGAATATTTCTCACGAAATATATTAAGAATTACCACCTGGGGGCAAGCGTACAAATCAGTGTGCAGACGACTAACAACCCGCTTAGGCCATAGGAAATGCACGGCCGCAGTGTTTGCTCTATTTTTATTATTGTACCACGTCTGACTTGAGCTACGAAAGAAATAGACGTGAAAAATGCTGGGAAACAACGTTCGCGTGTCAATTTTCGGGTATGTACGTTCGCAATTCGAATTTTGCGAGGTGTACCAAGTGTGCTATAGTTGTACAGCCGCACCTTGTAGACTCACTAGATTTCGTAGAGTGCTATACAGCGTTTCAACACAGCCGACGCTACTGGGTAATGGGACCGATCAACCAGCGTCATTGCGCAAGTCACTAAGTTTTTTTTTAATGATATTTTCAGGGATCATAGAACACGTACAGAAACATGACGAACAGCACAATGCTGCACTTTTGATGCTATCTGATTTGTAGCATCAGCTCGTAGCGTCGGCTACGTGTTGAGTTACGATGAAACGGGTACGAGCTGAACATTTTTTTTTAAGACGGCAGTTCTTTTTCAGCTAGTAGTATAAGATTAAGCAAGGAGCACTAAAATATTATATTTCCCCCTTTCCTCGTTATACTAACGCAATATATTCAACGTGCATTTCGTGACACAAAAATAACTCTCACACTTCAATTACCCTAATTCTATAACCAATCAAATCTCTCGGGACTACCTGGTTAATCGTGAACAATTGATTCCTTTCAAATACCGCGATGTGAGTATTTACGCGACGAGATTTCGGTCCACAGCAGTGGTGTAACGATGTAGAGGACCGATTTAGTCGTACAGTGCGCACGCTAAACAAAGAGTGTCGCAATTACACCCCTTCTATGACACCCCACAACTCCAGTTCGACGTAGAGCGCAGTGACGCTGAACTGACCGCCTCAACTTTGGCGAGATGCTCGTTGACGGTGGGATATAACATAGTAAACGGATAAAGTACGTATCAAAGGCTACAAAAACGAAAAAAAAGAGCACTGAGGTCTTTTGCAATAGAACCTAAAACCCCGAATGTTTTTATCTTTTTATTTTTTTGTCAGTCGAGTCAAACGTGAATTAGCTATTTTATTAAGTTGTACAACTCGGCTATCAAGCCGATCATGAAAGTTAGTACCGTCAGTTCAAAGTCAGCGCGCTGCACGTCGGACTGAAGT
This sequence comes from Ixodes scapularis, assembly GCF_016920785.2. Taxonomy (NCBI): domain Eukaryota; kingdom Metazoa; phylum Arthropoda; class Arachnida; order Ixodida; family Ixodidae; genus Ixodes; species Ixodes scapularis. The sequence goes on along the minus strand of NW_024609839.1, from coordinate 64,780,533 downwards.
TTTTCTGTGTATCATATGTGACAAGGGGGCGTAAGAATTATACCCTTCTTTAAGAGCGCAGCTCATAGGCGCCCGTTTCCGGCTTGAGCGGCGTCGCCGTCGCGTCGCCGTTACCGTCCCTTAACCACGCCTTGAATTATTGGAGACCTCCCATAATGCAACGCGCGGGTCTCTCTTGTGAGCCGCGCGTTGCATTATGGGTCATTTTCTACAATGACGTCACGAGTGACGTCACAAGGGTCCCGCGCATTGCATTATGGGAAACATCCCATGATGCAACGCGCCGGACTTTCGTGACCAGCCTGTTGCATCATAGGACGTTTTTCATAATGCCGTCACGCGTGACGTCATGAGGGTTACGAGTGACGTCACGAGGAGGAGGAAAGGAGGGGGAGGAGGAGGGGAGGAGAATAAAAGGAGGAGGAGCATGGAAGAGGGGGAAAGGAAGGAGAAGAGGAGGAGGGGAAGGACAGAAGCAGGGAGGAAGAGGGTGAGGAGAAGGAGAATGGGGGTACGGAGGAGGAGCAGGGACATACCCTCCTCTCCATACCCTCCCCTCCTCCTCCTCAAGAGCTGCGCTTTAATTTGCCATTACAGGGAGTTGTGAACGTCCAATTTTTTTTTTCTTGTGTGCGACTTGTAGCTTGAAGTTTTGGACGTGCATTACGCGGTAGTGATTACATTACTGCACGCCGATAGAGGATGTTCATCCGAATCAACAGGGGCGGGCGTGGGGATCAAACCCGGAAATTAACTCCAGACTATGCAGCGCGTTCTCTCGCTTTGCGGGCTCCGAGCCACTCTGTGCTCCAAGATCCGAGCTTATACATTCCGCCTGATGTATTTTTCAGAAATAGCCGGTCCGGGAAAGTTCCGGTAAGGCGCCTGAAAGGCATCTCGGACCGGCGTACTTATACCGTGACCTCAAACGTTGTCTTTCGGTTTCCGCCGAATGGAGTCACAGAAGAGTCACGCTGTCACCTGCCGCGATTCTGGCGGTGGAACAACGGCGGAAGTAGATGCGGCGGACGCCTTACTGTGCTGCAGGTCGCTCTCAGGATGGACCGTTCATTGAAGTTTCGGGGGCAGGGAATGGGGACTTCGCGTCGACAGCAACACTCGTGTTCGCTCCTGCTTTTTACCGGGACTCTCCACGAAAACCCGCCAGGATCGCGACATGCGATAACGCAACGCGCCACCTCTTCTGACGTCATTCATTGTCAAAAGCGCAGAGATCTGATTGGGAGGATTAGTGGGTAGACACGAAGGCCATCCGGCCTTCTTGTCTACCAACCGTCTCCCTCAAATCAAAGCGAAAGCTGAACGCCGCGCCGGCCTTCGGCACTTCGAACGCCAGACACTGATCGAGAAGCAGACAACGTTCTTTTTCGCTCTCATCGAAGAGAGACAGTGCGGCGAGACAAAAACGTCTACCCACTAATCCTACCAATCAGATCTCGGCGTTCTGAAGCCACCGCACGCTCTCATCTACTCTCCATCAGTTTCGCAAACGTGTGAGAGACGTGTTCCAGGCACCGTACTTGTGGTCGTGAAGGTGCGTGCATGCCATCGGCGCCAATACGAGTCTCTTACATGAAGCTGTTGTCATTGTCACTTGTAAGATCTTGGAATGCGAGCACATTTCTATATCCCAAAGCTCCCGATCGAGCAGTTTTCACCGTGCCTCTCTTTGTTTGCCTACAACAGGATTCGCAGCGACGGCCGATCTCCACAACGAAGACCCTTTTCGAGAAATCCCGGTAAATAATCCGCCGCCACCAGACCTGCCGAACCCGGATCAAGAAAACAATGTCGCCGACCCAGAAGAAGAATTCGGCCGGGAAGAAGTATCCGGCAACGAAGAATTCGGCCCGAAAGAAGAATTCGGCCCGAAAGAAGAATTCGGCCGGGAAGAAGGATCCGGCATGGAAGAATTCGGCCCGAAAGAAGAATTCGGCCCGGAAGAAGGATTCGGCCCGGAAGAAGAATCAGGCCCGGAGTCTGAAGCCGATCCGGGGCTTGAAGCCGGCCTGGTGGGCAAATCCGCCCTAGATGAATTGTTAGGCCCCGGGGACGAGGACGCAGATATCAGAAAGTTTGTAGCCGACTTGGAGGAACGAGCTCTGAAGTTCCCTTCGATTGATTTACCGAAGTTTGTCAAAACCATTTCGTCACTTCGCCAGGGAACGTTAAGGTCCATAGCAGAGTCCATAAGCTCCGTTTTTAAGGCTTTGGTCAAAATCTTCGACATGGTTAAAGTCATAAGGCGTCAGTTTCAACTCGTCCAGGGCTGGATATCCTCGAGCTCTGAGAAAGGTGACAAGAAACCTAGCAACCGGCCGCCCAAAAGAGGAAGACCTAGGGCCCAGAAGAGACAAAAGAGTAGTAGCAGGAGCAAGTCGCGCGACTCTTCAGTAAGCCATCACAAAGCTCAGCCATTGGCCATGGACAAGCACAAACCGCTAGCTGTTAAACCAAAAAAACCAACTGGCTAAGCGACTCGACAGGCCGAGTGGCAGTAGTGGGACCAGATAGCTGGTGAGGTGGTAAATCTCGCTTCGATCTCTTTCCTTCCCTAAAATAAACAATTCCCTCCCATACCGCTTCCATTTCTTTGTTTTTGTTGGTAACGTTAAAAAAAAATTATATAAAAAGTAAAGCACTCGTGTCTAATATATTTTGACACAAGGTCGCACCTAACACTATCGCAGAGCTCGTGCAGAAAGGTAGCCTCAAAATAACGGTCGCGCACTTCTGAAGAAAAAAAAAAAAACAAAAAAAAAACGGCTTATTGTGTGTCTTTTTTATGCACAGTTATTACCTTTCTGCGCGTCTTTGGGGAGTTCTGGTACGGTGCACATGACACTGGTGGCGTCAGTAGGCTACGAGGAATGCTAATGTTAATAAACGGGCGCTTTTGTTTACGTTACACATAGTTAAAACCGGGGACGCCCGAAATAACGGGACAGAACAACACGTCTCAAACGCAGATAATGCTGATTTAAAGGTACGGGAGAAGCGTACATCAACGCGGTCAATAAGAGATGTTACCTGCATTTTTAGACGTGTTTTAATGTCGTCTCAAGTTTTTGAAGAGAAGGTGAAGAGATTCTCCAGGAGAAAACGGGTAGAGCTGGATTCTAGAGTATTTTTTCACGTGAATCTATCACGTTTGTTAATTTTTCTTCGAAGATGCAACTAAGCGCTAGAGAACTCGAAAAACCTTCGGTTTGTCGTTACGCTACACCAGACTTGTGCCTATCCCAAATACTCTACTCAAGATATTGTATTTAAAATACTTTTTGAAGTATCTTGGTATCTTGCAAATACTCCTGATCGAGTGTATTTGATACCCTATTTTAATTACAATTCCGAGTATCTTGTACTCATTATCTCAAATACATTTTTGACATTCCGCCATTTCCCGAGTTTTTCGGTATGAAGTGGCGTGGGCGTGGCATGAGCAAACGTTAGCATTCTTTTGAGCACCCAAATTCTGTTGCTAGCTCCGATTAGCTACGGTGACTTTGACTGAGCTCGTGAAAACATGGCTTTTTTGCCGACTGTGACTCATATTTCACTCCAAAGTTTGTACAATGAAGGTTTTCCTCTCGCCTTCCCAAAGGCGCCTTTTGTTTCCATAGTTTTCCTCCAAAGTCCTCAAACAAAAGGTGTGGTTTTACGGAAGTAAAGATGCCACCCTGCGGCGCAACGCAGACCGGGAAACGACCTACGACAACAACGCAGACTTGAGTGTCAAGAAAATAACAAATAGAAGAAAATGATAAGTGGACAGAAAGAAGAGACACTTTTGTTTTTGCATATTTAACCCTGCTTAGACAAAACGTCGAGTTTTTTTCTTTCGTACTCAGTCTGTCACCTATTGCTCTCGCGAACACTGTTTGCTAGCGAACATTGATAAACAGAGAACAGTTCAGGAAACGAACTAGGAGCTGAATGACCTCTCAAAATGCCAACAGTGTTCCCGAACGTTGAGCGCCTTTCTGAACGGAACCTACTAGAAGAAGGTGGGACCACTGCAGTGGCTTTTATGTGGGATTTTTTGTTATCCATTCACTAATATCGGTATCCAAGTTCGTTTATAGTGAACTCCCCATATAGGGAATATGGATTGTAGCGAAACGATGCGTCTAAGGTGCGACGCAGGACGTGATATTCAGCGATGTCACTATTGGCGAGGCGCTCGGACCCGTTTGTCCCCTAGCCCCACAACTCGTCGTTTACCTTACACAAGGTTTGTGCACATACCCACACGCCTTGCGGGCATGTTCATGTTATCTTTTTCAATAGAGCGCGGGGCACAGTGTAATGTAAAAATACCAACAATTAGTGAAGTGATGTTAAGTGCCGGACCTCTCCCGAAAGCAGCCGTCGGAGGATGCGAGCTTGACCCACTTAGGCTTTTGTACTGAGCTGGGCACCGAGCATGCTGCATTGTTCATGCAGGCCCGAGCGGTAACAAAACAGACCCTCCTCCCCCTCACCAGTGAACACGAACTTTAGCCGAACGCGCGCGCTGACGCCGCGTTCATCGAGCGCTGAGTCATCATTATATTTGTTGTCCTTATCCGTGTAGTTCTAAAGTTTACCGCTTGGGGCGCCACGGTCTGATCTCCTCCCCAATAGCTAAAGCGACCTCTTTCTTGCTGTCCCAGAAATAGTTTGCAACATCGTTCAGTGTTATTACTACGCGCGTAGCCCAGCTAGCGCGTGGCCGAATGGTTACCACGCTTGGCTCTCGCGCCGAGGCTCTGGGTTCGATACCAGGGAAGGTACTGCTCTTTTAGTTACTCATTCAACTTGGCATTCTCGTGAGTTCGAAAACCTTGTCATCTGATCGAGTTACAAATGTTCTACGCGCCGAACTTTCTACGCCGTATGTGCCAGAGACTCAAGCGGGTGCAAAAGGTGCTACGAGTGGCGGTCCGGAGTCAGTCTCGCCCAGGGTGTAGGATAGACAGGTGGGGAAACGGCCCATAGAAGCCTACCGCAGCGCCGTTACCGGATAGTGTACTCGTCTCCTCGCGGGTACCGCCGATTTGCGACAGATGGCGCTGCGGCGAGAAGAAAAAAAATCGGAATTGAATTTGCATGGAACTCTATGGGAGAGTGCGCAAAATAAACCGAGAGCACGACAGTCCTCCATTGAAAATCCACGAGAAACCTTCTCCGTCAGTTTAGCCTGTCGCCACCGTTCGACCACCCGGAGTGAGAGTTCGCGGTGCTTCACATAGATGGCGCCACAGAAAAAGAGAAAACCGAGGGGGACACAATTCGGTCGCTCATTTGGCTCTCGTTTCCCCACCTGTCTATCTTACACCCTGGTCTCGCCCCAGCGCTCGCTCCTGCTGTTTCGCCAACATCGACGCCTGCGACGCTAGCCTTTTTCTATTTTCTTTTGAGCACTAGTCTTTCCCAATAAATGTTTAGTTTCTTGACTTATTCGCCGCCTCGTCATTTGTCATTCGTGACGATATCCTGCTCATTATAGTTGGACTGCATATAATTCCCCTGCGATACTTTTTTTCTTCTTCCGTTTTGCGTTGTTGCGTGCTAATAAACCATTCTGGTAACCCAGATTTGCTCAGCCGTATAATTGTCGTTGTCACTGACGTCGATACAAATTACGCAATGCGGAAGTATCTTCAAAAGTATTTGAACTACATTTCTAAGTATTTGTACTCTACTCAAAAATACTTTACAGTGAAATTAACTTAAGTAGTATTTTAAATACTTTATGAAGCCAGTATTTATAACTTAACTTAAATACTTTTATCGAGTATTTTGTCCGACATTGCGTTATACAAGGCTTTTTCGGCCGCCAGGCGCCTGTCGCTCGCGTGGGCAGCGCATGCAATTGCAAGCTTGCCCATCCTTTATGGCTTGTGAGGTATATATTCCTTTGCACTGCCACCAATCGTGATGTCTTTTTTTGTTTACCTTTTTTAAAATTGCAAAAGAGTGCGCCTGAACTGCTTTGATGGGCGCTGAAGATGTGAGAGAGCGGATAGTGCGACAACTCTGGATATAACGTCACACTCGGGTGAGGAGGGGCTTCAGTGGTACTTTGAAAATGATTTTCTGGAGCCTCCGTGCACCTTGTTGAAAAATGACCTCTATATTCGTGATCCCGGAGACCAAATAAAGATGGCGAAAGTGTTTTTACCCCAAATTCAGAACCGCTTTAGTTTCTCTATAACTACGAGGAATGCGAACACAGGCGAAACGCTCGATACCCCTGATTTGTAATGGCGAGCTGGATATATTTGCTTTCAAGCTTGCAGATTAAAGTGAAAATATTGTTCCTTTACTCATACCTGTTCTTAAACCTGCTTGGGATTGTAGTGGTTCATGTTCAAAGTACATTTATTTGTCATTTCAGCGAGGAATAATTTTCAGACAGTTGTTGGTGCTAAGGCATGATGCTTTTAATTTCGTCAAGTGCAAAAATACCAAAAATTAGGTTACGGTCTGTAAAGTGTTTTCAATGTACTTAGAATGTGTGCCACTGCTATACTGTTCCCAACAAAGCACAGCAAGCAATAATATAAAGGCAACTGCTGCGAGAGGGGCTACACCTGGCATCCCATTCTTTAATTGAGTGGGCAGGTAAGACACTAGACTAAGTTGTGTGCTGATGCAAATAGCTTTGCCAGCATCATACATTGTGTATAAAACAGAGTATACTTTTAGAAAACAAATAAAGCCATTCAGCCTTTCTACTGAATATGTTTGTTCATTAGTAAAACTTGGTTCAGTGGACATATCACATTTCAGCATAGGCATGGACATGACAAACACAGGAAGGCAAGGTCAATTACAAATTCTGCAGAGCAGTCCAGGTGGCTTCCACGTGGTTCATGCAGAGCAGATGACATCCCCCTCCCCTCCCCCCAGGAAACAGATGAAGCACATCCTTGACGAATCTACTTCAGACGTGGAAAATACCGAAATAAATATTAGGGTTTCTAGGCAAGCAGAGTCAACCAAATATTTCTATGGACATGCACACCACGAACAGCTTTGGTGTGAGGGTGAGCCCTATCTGCAGCGACAATACTGAAGCCTCTTATGCCGCTGTCACTAACACATCATGCGAATAGTCACTCAGCGGTTGGCATACTTGGGCATTGATGAAGTAAAAGGATCGTCAAAGAGTGTACTAGAAATATGAATCAAAAGGGGACTGTGTCTTGACATTCGTCACGATAGCTGAATGATCACCATCTGTTGGAACGGGTTTCTGGATGTCAACAGCCCATCTGGAACCCAGAAGCGACGAATGATGTTGGAAAGTCAGAAGGTTTGTCACTTGCACACTGGTTCCCGTTTGACCTAGTCTGCTGAGCGAACAAAACAAATACATAGATATTAGTCATGGTTTACTCCCGTGTCAAATAGCTAGGCTCATTAGCTAGGCTTGGGCTAGGCTTGGACAGCGCGCAACCTCCGAATTTTTAGCTCGAGATGTCTGGTTCGAAGATACACTGCGCGACACATTTTGCAGAACAACGGCACCGACATTTCTTTGGCTATTCACTCCTACTGGATAATGCGAAACGCCAAATTTGTACTGTCAGATTTGGTTCACTGCATTACACGTAAGAACCATTCAAATTTAATTCTTGTGAAGAAAAAAACACTATCGCGTTTTTGTGGCAACTTTTGAGTCTGTTTTTTTAGTGCCATGATTACAACCGTGGACTGGAACTATAATACCAATTACGATATTTGACTATACTGCGTCTCACCTAGGTGCGAACAAAGCGAAAATTACAAACGCAAGGACGTGAACAGTGCTTGCACTGCATGAACGCACATGCATGGCAGCTACACTTAAAAAAAAGGGTCAGTATAGTCCTCCCTAAAGGGAGGAGCGCTCTTGACACATATGTTCCTTCAGAAAGGGAGAACCTTTCGTCCCTTAAGCAGGGGAGCAAAAGTTCCTCCGTCGACTGCATCTCATTATGGCGGCCACGAATCGAGCAAATCGAGCTCGATAAGGCTTAACGAGAACACTAAGTCTATTGTACGGAGCGAGAGGAGCAGCAAATAAAAACGTAACACGAGCTTTCCGCGAACTGTATTTATTTCCGAAGTTTCTTTACCCCTGCAGGTAAAGAAACTTACGTTTCGAAAGCATGCAGTCACTCAGTCTTCTCATCGTCAGCACTGCGATGTTCAACGGAGACAACCGGCACCCAGTTCGCGCATTTTATGTCTTACCTTTGCTATTCCTCGAGCCACAATTCCTTCGTCAACCGTTGCGTCAATCGCACATCACGGAGGAGTGAAAATCATTCACCCGCAAAACCAAAAGCCGCTCTCAAGAAAAAAAAGCAAATCCGAAGCAACCTCTTGGCTTACCTCAGCACGGTAACACGAAATTATGGTGTAGCCGCGTTAGGGTGGCTAGAGACCATAGCCGCGTCGCCGCGTAGCGTACAAGGATGTTAAATCGCTTGCCACCAGATGGCAGGGTCAAGCAGAGTAATCGCAAGTAGCTGGCTAGGTGGCGCTAGGTACCGCCCAATTCATGTTTTACAAAAAATATTTTTATTTTCTTACGCCACAATTGCGTTTCCTTTTCTTCGGGAATCTCTAACAGATGTAGACACGTTACGCACACTACAAGCATCAGGTGAACATATATTGAGCGCATATACAGGCATCGCACATACAAGCATCAATACAACAGCACACTACCCCGATCACTACTCCCGAGCCTTGCGTTTCCGTCTGTTATACTGGTCGTTTTGAACGTACGGAATGTTTCGGTGACTCCCTAAGCAATAAAAAATATTCCGAACATGTTAATTTTTTTCCAGCAATGTCCTACATCTGAGACTATTTTAATGGCTCAGGGGATGAATCTCTTATTAAAAAGAAAACGCTCGATCATGCCGTAATTATTTGAAAGCCAATAAATCGAGCCGCTCCAATGTGTTTCCAAGCCACGAGTTTGTTTTCCCGCACGGCCCTTCATAGCCAGTATTTATACTGTAGTGTTTGTTTTTCTATTTGTGCTGCTCGCGCACGGCTGCAATTGCCGTCTTGAATTAATCTTTGTAGAGCGGATATTCACTCAGCTGGAAGTGATGCTTCACGGGCAGAGAAATCGCTTTTCGATGAACTTGAATGCAGTCAAAGCCGCGACTTGCGGCAACTGTTAAGTGTACGGAGCTACGCCGTTGCGAGCTCGAAAACTTCTAGCGCTCATCCCAGCGCGCCACTTGGAGGGCAGTTTCTACAGGAACCGTAATATATTTAAACAATAAAATAAAGAATAGCATTTTTTTTCGATTTTATCTGTTTTTTTTATGCCAAACTTCAATTGTAAATATACGTACTACTTTCCGTCATACTTTTGTACTGTTCAGTCTTTTCCCCAGAGCGCAATCGCTCTCGGGGACCGACAGTCAGATTGGCCACTGTACGATAGGAGCTTACCGTTCAGACCAGCGTTCCAACATGACTATCCACACGTCGATCGACTGCACCTAATCCCTTAAGTGGTTTTAAACTCTTTAATGTAAAGCGGAATGTCATCCTGCGACACCCCGCCCCCACCGATCACGGCCCGACATGCGGCATCAACGCCCGACAGTTTACGTCATCTCATCTCTTTGTTACACCCCTGATACGCGAACACACGGTCACATCGGCGATAATTCCAGTCTTCTGTTCACAACCCACAACACTGCCATCACGATGTCGCTGACACGCAGAAATACAGAATCACGTCGAACGCCGGTTGGCACTCGGCACGGGGCAACAGAACCGAACTCAGCACGGAAGGCACCCAGGCAGCCGGCAGGAAAACTTGCCTGCTTTGTACGCAGTTCCCGCGATTTCCATAATGTCAAAAACGTCGACACAGGTCCTCGTGGTTTCGCTGCTCTAGCAGCTCTAGTTCCGCGTGTGCCCTGCAAATCGGAGACGGCCGTCTTAAGCGCGATCCAAACCAACGCTTCTTTTTGCGCCTGTAGGTCGTGCGGCTGCGGATGTGACGCATTTCCTGACGTTTTTGCTGTTTCCGGGCGCGCTTTCTGAGTCAGAACCGTGCGCTTTGGTTTGGACGGGCCAACTTCGGGCGAGCGCGCACGCGCGCAACAGACTGGCCGGCCAGGCCAGTCTGTCACAGCCAGAAGGCGGCGAGAGAGAGAGAGAGATCGCGTTGTTATGTTGGAAGAGAATAAAAGTGGGGGGAGGAGAGGGCCAATTGTGGATGCGCACCGGGCGCTTTTGTCACTTGCTCTGAGAAGGCGGCGAAGAAACGCGGAGCCGGAACTAGCTTGCCCTCCACCGATTGGCCGGGACACAGGAGCGCCCTATACGTCACCGCGCGTTTTTGAGCGCGTTGAGAAAGAAGTTGAAATTGTCTAACTTTTTTGTGCGCGCCCGGAAGGAGCGAAGAAGTGGCGCGTCGTCACGAAAATACGTCACATGCGCAGCCGCACGACCTACAGGCGCAAAAAGAAGCGTTGGTTTGGATCGCGCTTTACCCAGTGTATGTAGCGCTGCTGGCACTGCTCCGGAGCTTCGCTGTTTCTAGCGGCTTCGTTAGCTCGTTTGATAAAATTAGTGGTAAAAACGTCAATGCAACCGAAATGTTCTGCACGTTTGGAATAAAAGACGGAATTACAGGCGGCCTTCGCTGCCGCTGAAGCTCAATCAACTCAACATTAATTTATTAAACAACGTGCGCGATGTGCTCGAAAAACGAAACCGAAAGATGAGTCGGGAGGGCGAAAGCTTTCTCCGGTCTGCCTGGAGAAGGAGGAAAACGTATCGGTGAATAATAAGGACTTTAATTTTCCTTTCATCGGTCTGGGTTTGTTTTATGTGTGTTTTGGTAAATAAAAACAAAAAAGAAAAACTAAAAAAAAAAACCGCTCCTCTGGGGACCGAACCTTTGACCACTTGGTCAGTAGCGCGATGTTTTACCCCTGTGTCACCTGAACAAGGAGGAACTGGCTCTCCTCCTTGCATCTGAACTGCCGTTCCTCCCTTCTCTGGGCAACTTGTCCGCAACAAGTAGGAACAGTCGCTGTTGCTACCTTTCTCCTCCTTTTTTTCTTAGAGTGTATGATTAAAGCTGGGGTTTCGCCCATGTGGATGTGACGTCGATCGCATATAAAATGAAATGGAGCATAGTTTACAGAGCCACCGTGCAGTTTCCAGTCGAAATGGTGAGTTATATTCTTAAATATCACCTGCGAAGGTGGGGTTCGGAGGATCGCGAAAGCGCTACCTTCACAACTGTTTTTCAAGTAATAGCCTGTCGACTCCGCGACGCAAAATTTACAACGACCTGCTAGAAGGCAAAATGCGCTGTGTTTGTAAAGGAAGCACAAGACAAACAAGCACACTTATGGCATAATCAGACGGCGGTCTCTTAGCAACCGGCGCAACCGTTTTTTCAATCGCGACTCTGGGCAAGCGCCTTCATTTTAATGCTCTTCTTCGTCTTGATCTTGGAATCTTCGAAATGCCATGAGCAGACGACGGAGGAATCGTAAGGGTCACAAAGCTGCTCGATCTTGTGAACTCGACTACATTAAACAAAAGACTCACGGTCGCCGCTACAGCACGGTTTTGCAGAAAGAGAAAGAAAATGGTAGGAGAGCTCTGAAGAAGACCATGCGTATTTTGACCTCTGGCAATTGTGTAAGCACACCGTCCTTTGCATTTGACAGTGCTATGAAGCGTTTTTTTTTTTTTTTTTTTTTTTGTGTGTGCCCAAGGTCTTGTTTTGTGGGTTTTCCAAGAATGTTAACGGTTGTGCTGGAGTTACCTGTTGTCGCATGTGGCCGGTCAACCCTCAAGCGAGGTTGTCAGGGCGGCTGGTCGGTGTGAATCTCTTGAATCTTTCTGAATCATGAGTCATTTGGATCTGTCTGGGTGTCCGGCATTCGGTGAAAAGGAGGTGTTGCTATTTTCGTGGTGAGGATCTTGACGCATATCTAAGTGCAGTCGTGTTGAAATAGACTAAAAGCTATGGTTGAGACTTGTTGCTTTGTCCGTTTTGTACAGTTTCGTGCCTCAGTTACTCCCAATTCTACATTTATTGATATATTTACATGAGTAAAAGGGAAAGAGGAAAAGCGTACAGACACACCGATATATTTATTTATGCATAGTATAGTAGGTCAGGCACATGCAGAAGCAGAAACAAAAACTCCAATACTACATGTACACCACCCCCCCCCCCCTCCCCCATAAAAAATAATGGCAGCACCGGCGACGCGCCGCATTTATTGGGCGGCGGTGGCGGCGGCGGCGGCGTCCTGGCTGTGGGGATTGCGGCGGCGGCGCGGCGCCGCGGCGCACAGGTTTACTCCCGACATGCGCGAGGGCGGAGCTTAGTCGTAATCGGTCGAAGTCGTCATCAACCTCCTCTCGCGCCTTTGAATCTCCTTCTCCTTTTCCATGCGCAGAACACGAAAATGAGGCCACTTCCGCGGCGTATACTCCGTTCAACCCAAAGCTGAGACTACGGTGGGAGCCACGTCCCCGCCAGGCCCATCAGCCGCCTCCCTCTTATCACCTGGCCCGGCTCTCTGTGCAAGGGTATGGGCGGGAGCGTGATAACGTGGCGAAAGCGAGGCGTATGACTGGTCCAACGCGGACGTGGCTTCTTCCACTGCAGTCTCAAATTAGAAATAAATGGAGTACAGCTACGTTTCACCGACTGCTTCGGTACAACGGTTAGAAACCGAGAGGCAAGAACGCCGAGTTGTGCGGTTCAAAATATCCGATCCCTGCTCTCGCGTGAGCAACGTTCTTAAATCATGCGCTGAGCTTGTCCTCCATTGTGATCGTCCAGTGAGACTGTCTAATAGCTTCGTGGCACGGCCTCGGAGCCACAAAGGCGTCGCATTTTTTTTGGGGTGAGCAGTCCCGTATCGTCTCCACGGAGACGAGAGAGTAAACTTGAGTATATTTTCGAACTCGGGGCACTTTTGAGCCACACGCCACACGCCAACAGCCTGATCTACGTATCGCGCCGGTCTAGTCAACGCAACACGATGTTGGGCTGTGGATTCAGAGGTAAGCTTTACACTTAAACGAGTCTGTGCGTTCTCTTTACTGCAGAGCTCGGTGACAGCCAGTATTTGCGAACAATAGAAGAATGACAGGGAATGACGAAACTCAGAATACAATTAAATATGAAAGTGGACATGTGCGCAGGAACCTTGAGCATCACGTTTCACAGTGCTTCGGCTTGGGCAACAGAGGATTACTGCAGAGGATTACAATTAACGACACAGAAATGAGAGTTCGCGTTTCTGTTTCGTTAACTGTAATCCTTCCGCAGCTCAGTTTCTTCAAGGTATGGCGTTCTATTTGCTGGTTGTCCCCTCACACCTCGAATTTTTAAGATCTACTCGTATTCTGAGCTCAATACTTCGTAGGGAACTATAATACCCAGCCGGCAATGAAGTTTGGTTAGACAAGTGGCGCAATCTTGTGAGGAATTTTCGTAACTCTTGCAACGGCCCGCGGCCGCGATCATTGAACTCCATCTCGTGCTCGAATCACCGAGCGCCGTTCCGAACTGTGACGCGCTTGTGTTTAATCGCTCGGTGACATCGCCTTCCGAAATCTCTTTTTTTTTTTTGTGGGCCACCAGCCGCGCTGACTAGCAGCCGACCGAGGCGCCTCCTGTTTACCGCCCTGGGGCTATTGTCCGTCGTGATGAACGGTCTTTGTTCGTGCTTTGCAGTAAAATATAACTTTAAAACTTTAAATTTATATACAAAATGACCTAATTAGGGACAAAACAACCTTTTCTGAGATATATCGTCGGAGTTATATTGAATATAATTTGAGACATGAACATAGTGAAAAACCGTACACAAAAAGACAACAAAAGAGGAAGGAACACAGAACACAGACAAGGAGCGTCAATTCTATAAAATACAACGGTTGAGGACAACCTACGGGGTGTGACATATGAGTCCTATAAAATGGAATTTATATAAATCATATAAAACAGAATTCTTAGAATAGGATTCAAGTCATATCAAATCGAATTCACATGACATGACTTGAGTCCTACAATATAGAATTTAAAGAATTCATTCAAGGTATGCATTCTATAAAATACCACGGTTCAATACCTATGGGAATCAGAAATTAGCATATTCAATACCCCATTTATTAAACAATCATACAGATATGATGGAAATAACACGAAATAGTGTTCCTAGTTACAGATAAAAACCTCGTAAAAGAATTACTTCTGCCACGTCCTACATAATAAATATAGCTCGCCAATTTGTTTCGACGTAACATTCTGTTTAGTATCGTTAATGTATTTTTAGTGCTTTTCTTCATTGTCGGCACTGCATAAATATGACGTGTAGCTTTTTTGACGTGCAACTACAACTTTCTCTGCGCTTAAAGGGGGTGCAAAGTTGTGTGGTTAATTTTCCCGCCAACTTTAGCGGAGAAACTGAATTGGTCTGTAGGTCATGTGACCTTGCTTATACCCGAGGCACGGGCATTCGCTTCTTGCGCACTCGCCATCTTCATGCGGCACAAGCTCGTGGACCTATATCACTTCTATAGAGAGTATTCACTGGACGCCATATCTGAGGGCGATGTTTAGAGCGCATGCTCGGAATGAGCTCACGTTAATAGACGCTTTACACATGCGCCAAATTACATCCGCCATTGCCGACCTTCTCTTGTTTTACCGAGACACCGAGCCATCAAAGACGGGCGTTGACGAGTCTGCTGAAAGACCAGTGATGGGTGGAAGGACACGGTAAAATCTAAAATGGCAATGACCTGGCCTGCTATGTTAATGACGAAGTGAAGCGAACGGAATAAGAGGGAAAAAAAACTGAAGGTAGGTCATGGCGGCGCCCATGCACAGCTACTGCAAAGCGTCTATAGGCTGCTAAAACCGGCAATCTAGGTGGCGCGGAATGGACGTGGCAAAAGAACTGTGGAAGCACGCCGTCTGCACGCACTCAGCAGTCGCGCACACAACTATGCCCTATATGAAAGGCACGGCCTTTCATATATCATCTTCCTTTCATTTTTCGTGCCACCCACCCGTAGTTCTAGGTAAATCTATGCAGCATACTACACCTATCCACCGACCGATATGTTTTTCTTCGTGAATTTTATAATAATAATAATATTATTGAGCAGTTGGCTTCTTCTGTCAGTGGTGTGTTGTTTTATCACTTATATGTTGTTTTTACTGCTAGCTGACGCAATATGTTAGTGTGAATGGGCCTCGTAAGGTGGAGTTTTTATGTATTTTACCTCGTTCTCCTGACACTTTGAGTGCAAATCAAGATCAACGAAAAAACAATTCTCAAACTACCACGCGAATAAAAACAACGGTAACGCGCCGCTTCGAGTCAGTCGGCCTTCGATCGCCGCTCTAGGATGCGCGATATGTTTGTAGCTTTAGTTGAAGGCACAAGCTCAACTAATTAAATATATAATTTCATTTCTGAATTCATCTTTCTTTAGCGTGGCAGTATGCAATGACACTTGTACTTAGGTTATTGAGCACAACGCCCAAGCACGTGGTAAAAAAGTGAAAGGCGAAAGCTTGGAATCTTTGAATGGAAAACATGCATAACATAAACCCCAAATGTTCTTCTCACATATGTCATTTATCATAAGATGTAATATATTTTACAGCATCGTTTTGCAGAGCAACCGAGGGACGGCGGTTGTGCAATTTCCTCAAACGGCTGACAATTTTCTTGCTGCTACTGGTTGGCCTCCCAGGAGCCTACGTCTACAAGAAACTGACTGCACGGAAAGGTGAGTTTAACCTCCGATCTCAGATCCCGAATGTACCATTGGCAGTCAGCTCCCTGATTCTTCGACTTCTCTCTGTTCCAGGCTCGCATAACGATTATACTTGTTTGAATAAAAATCACCGGGACGTGACGCTCGCCATCAAGTCTTTCAATAAAATTCTTGCTGCAAGACTGATTGCCGCCAGCGACCAGCCGAAGCTTCAATTCGCAGATGATGATACCTGGGTTGAGGTGTTCCCGGATGCTTTCGTGTACTCGGCGTTTCTGGAAGAAAGGCAGGCTGGAACGTGGCAAGTACGCTTGATCAGTGTTGTTCGCAAAGATCTCGCCATGCTACGGCGCACTCCTATTGACGTACAGTGCTGGGTTGGTGCCGGGACAGCGGTCTTCCTTGCTGAGGCGGGATTCCGACTGGTCCCCGAAGATCACGACCTACAGTATTCAGCCGCCTTTTTCACGTGTCCCGTAAAACTTCCGTCGGAAGTTATAGACCACCCAACAGTGCGAGTCGCTCTTGGTTCACATTGGAACATGACTCGACCAAAATGGGTCAAGGTCCATAAGGCTGGAAACAGTTCCCTCAAGTTCTGTTCCGTGTGCGTAAGACCAATCAACGTCCAATTTAACCAACTCTCCTTGATTACAGAGTTTATTGGTTACTACACTTCCATGGGTGTCAGTCGCTTCGACTTTTACATTTATGACGTTTCCAAAGAAGCCGCACTTCTCTTGTCTCATATGAAGGGTCATTCAGGTGCCCTGATCCAGCTGCACAAGTGGAACCTCAGCCTCAACAAGTCTCTCATTCTAGAGTGCGGGCAGTTGGCCGCCGTTCAGGACTGCATCTACCGCTCAAGGTTTGTTTCAGAGTACCTCATCAGCGTAGACTTCGACGAATTTCTTGTCCCCAGAAAAAAACGTTCTATTCCCGAAGCACTTCTCAGCGTAGAAACAGCAGTCGGCAGAAACGTTCTAGGAAGCATGGTCATTCAGAACCAGTTTTTCTGCAGGGAGTATCCATACAACTCAGCCCTTCTCCGTCAAGTGCCCCCTTTACTCTCGCTAATAGAGAACGTCCGTGAAGCGATACCCTGGGAGCACAACGTTCGATCCAAGTACATCACTAGGCCTAACGCCACTGTGGTCGGTGGAGTTCACTTCGTATGGGAGCATCGTCCAGGGGTAAGGAAACTGCATGTTCCTGCGGACGAGATTGTGCTACATCATTACCGAACTTGCTGTGGACTTACGAAGAGTGCCTGGCTAGGTTTCTTTCCATATGACTTTTTGCAAGAGGAAGAGGTCGAAGATGACAAGTCAATGTACGCGTTCTCGAGGAATCTCATGAAGTCGAATGCCGTTTTGTTTGTAAAGAGTCTTCTGCAGGAGGCAAAGACAGACGAGTCATTGCACATAACATAATCTGCAAAGAAACTCACTTTTGGCGTTCTTACTGCCTTTCTATGTGACGTCATTGAACTCTTAGTCAAATGGCAGTGCCAAGGTACATATAACCACTCGTGTCATTGTACATAGCAGACCGTTCTAGCTATCACGTGTCTTTGGCCTTGGCATGTCCCTCTTGTTTATTTCATCAACTGGTGTCATGCCATAAATTGTAGTTTAGAAACGTCTTTGTTTGCGGTATACACAAATTCTCTGGTGAGCCAAGAGTGCACACAAGATATAATAAAATATTGAAGTCAATGCTTTTTGTAGCCATGCTTCCAAATGAATATATTCTATTAAGCGATTAATTAACGAAATCAAAGCGATGAAAGGGCTATTTGTTGTGTGTCTTTTGGCAAACATTCGATGCAGTTCTTAAACTGTCCGACCTAGTTACTAAATAGCACTCAGTTCGCATTTGTTAAATGTTGGACAAAATTAGCAGAAAACGAATACTCTATAACACGCACCGCTTGAACTTTTCTAGAGAAAGGTCACAACACCGTAGGCCCGCTTTCAGTTTCAGGCTCGGAGATCCTTATTTTAAGCTCATTTTATAGGTTTGTACTTTTCATGGATATTTCTTTGATCCACTTACAGATGGCAAATTTCTTTGTTGTCACGTTTTTCGCGCGTGGATGTCCCGAAATCACGGTCAAATCCTACTCAAGACGCTCGCATATAAGTATGTCTTCGGTGTAGTTAAACGTATAAAAGGCCCACTTTTATTACCGGAAGGAAACAGCGTGTTAGCGAGGAACTTAACTATAGGTCTACACGTTTCCCCCCCCCCCCCCCCCCTTTTTTTTGTGCTTATTTGTTTTACTTACGTTTATATTAAGCTTAATTTTTTTTTCGAACCCAGCTCTAAGACGCCCACTTCCGAGTTGAGCGGCGTCGCCGTCGCCGTCGGCTTAACCGTGCGTTGCATTATAGGACGTTTCCCATTATAAGCTGACGCACGACGTCACGTGTGACGTCACGAGGGTCACAAGTGCGACCACGAGAGTCACGACAGACGTCATAAGGGTGACGTCGCGTGTGACGTCACCCTTGTGACGTCACACGGGCATATTCTCTCCTGCGTACTTTCTCCTCCTCCTCAAGAGCTGCGCTCAAAATCGACATTACGCAGAATTGTAAACGTCTCATTTTTTACTCCAGTTTTGACCATTGTGGTTAGATTTGCGGGAAAATGCTCACCTTTTTGACAGACCCAGACACTTTTGTCGAAATATGAGTTTGAGTCTAATATCGAGACTCAAGCATGGAAACGAACAAAAAACGTGCTTTCCGGAGCAGCGACATTTTTTTTCTTAATTTACACTCAGCTAAATAATTTTTTTAAAATAAAAGATATAGCAAGAGAGGCAGGGAAGACGTCTGCTTCCCATCGGCACTCACGCAGTGTAATCGAGTAAAGAGGCGAGACGAAGAATCCTTTAGCTAGAGTGCCTAAATGTTGCTGCAAAACCACCGACCATCTTGCCTCCCACCCATGTGTAGCCGTTTATGAACTGTTTAAAACATTTATTGAGCGTTACCACTTATCAAACGATTGACTTTAAGAGCATGTAACGTGACATGTTCCTTGAACCATGCGTTTGTCGCCTCTTGCCCGCGCGACACCGTGAGGCTATCGCCGCCGTCACCCATGTCCTAACGGTTTGGATTGACTCGAGTAGTGGCTGCTGAAGTGACTTCAGATCAGTTTCGTTCTTCCAATAATTTTTTCTCACTGACCTTCTCTCCCATTTCGGAAGTGACGACACCGGATACAGTCTGGCGCCTGCTCGCCCGGCCGTTTGGAGCTCGGGCGGAAAAAGCACCCAAAAGTTGCGGGTGCCTGCCCGAGAACCACCACCCGAACGGTGCGCGCCGGCCTGAAATTGGCCACGCGAACACTATTGCCGTTTTTCCGGCAAAATAAGTTGCCGACGACTGACCACCCGAATTCGCCATAAGTCTCTCCTCCCGCTTCCCTCGTTGCCACGCGATGACGCAACGCTTGCACGCTTAGGACCAATTTGCGCAAGACGCGTTCGTCGCTGCCGTCAAAGGCAGGAATGGGAACTGGGCTACACGAGCTTTTGTGGCCACTTCCACGAGCACGTCGACGATTTCAGCATGGACCGAAAACCAGAGCGTAGGGCGGGCATTGATTCTGCCTCAAACCCGACCAATCTGGAACACAGACCTTTGAAATGATTTGGCAGTCATATTATGGCAAACAAACATCGAGTCGTGGGAGGTGTTTTGAGTGGAACTCGCGCATCAAAAATGAGAGAACATCACCTGGAAGATGAAAATAAGTTGAGGAAAGTCGTTCTAGCTCTCTTCGTCTTCCACTGATGTCCTGCCATTTTTTATGCGACTTCCCGGTTATATGTTTGGTATAGACTCCGATCTCAAACAAGGGCTGCGCTAAATTGTTCTATATTCGTTTTTTTTTGTTGTTTTTTTTCTAACTAGCGTTTAACGCGTAGAGGTAGTTGAACAAGAGGCGTCAGACAGCTGCGTATTCGGCAATCTCTTGTGTTTGTTGTTGCTGTTGTCTTACATTTACAACGGGTCTTTATACACATATTTACATTCGGGGAGAAAAAACATCGCGCAACATGAAATTATAAAATGGCTCTTTACTCAATATTTCCCCTCTGTCCACAAATTCATTACTCGGTCCGAAATAAAAAAAAGCAAAAAAAGAAAGCGCTTCACACTGTTGTACATCATCTTTCGTCTCCTTAGGTAGAGCATGTCAAAAGTGTCCAATGTCCGAAAGGAAGAGTTGAAACGCCGTCATCGTCGATAAAGCGCTTGTTGTCAAACGGGTTCAGTCCTATTTTCTCCACGACAACATTCTTGTTTTCGCACAACTTACGAGCGATAGTCTGTTGCGTGAGCCTGTGCACAGTTTGTTGCTCAAGAGTTTGTACGGGTTCTAATTTTCGCGACTTGGTGGTTTCTCAATATAGATTCTATTATGTTTACATTTTACCAGAATTGTTCGCGGGATCTATTATTCGCGAATTGAAGGCAATTCGCGAAATTTCGCGAAAATTAGGTTCTCGTAAAAATTAAGTTGTTTACAGTAAGCGAGGTTCTCTAAGGTCGGAGTAGACCGCGCGATACGAGACCGTCCAGTCTAGACATGTCTGGAAATGTCTCGACAGCCCGAAATGTGATAGTCTCTTTTTTTCGTTTAATGTGTAATTCAATACTCTGCTTTGAGGCTAAACTCGCTCGCTTTTTTTTTTTTTTTTTTCCTGTCTCGTTTTTTTTTTTTTTTTTATTTATAGAGATTAGTGACGCTCTTGCTGATTTCACAACGAGTCCTCATTCTTTGTAAGTCGCTTGGTATGAAGGTCCGGGTGGATCGTCGCCTCTTCACTGATTTCTCTCCAGAAGAAAAGGTAATGCTAGAAAAAGCTTTGAAGGCCCGCTGTACACTAATGTGCTTATTTGCAGACTGCCACATCACCTCGAGCCACCGTCACCCCCTCCGGTCAGCTTAAAATTGACAGGATCCTGCACAAGCTGTCTTCACTGCAATCGTCGTCATCGTCTGCGTTTCTGAGCATTGGCTCATTCCCGTGCAACGTCAAGGTACCAGTGCTGGAAGTGAGTCGAGTGGACACACGCTGCAGGCCATCCGTGTGTGTGTGTTTGACGCTCCAGCTAGAGAAGGATGTGGTAAAAGTATTTTTACCGAAGCGATTCGTCGAACTGACCGAGGAAGACACCAAGAGAATGAGGGCGATGAAGGGACTATTGGTATAGAAAAAGAGCGGTCACGAGCGGTCACCACTGCAGTCATTGCTTTCTAGTACTCGGACGAGGATTGTGAGCCGCAGAACAATTTAAAATGGAAACCGGTCATTTGTGTGATGTGCGAGAGCGGCAGCAGTACTCCACCGCGGAGTCGTTACAGATCCACCTGGCCCAGGTTCACAACATTCCCCCGCAAGATTGCCTTCCCTTCAACAACTCACTGTGCGCCATTCGGAACTTTACTGCGCGTTATGATATGCATTTGCACGAGCGTGACCACGAGTCTCACGATGTATCCACGCTTTTTCGTCTTTAGTCCGACGCACTGGCCAATGTTTTTAGGCATTATGAAATGCCATTGCGTTTTTTTTTTCATCGCATTACCCGTGGAAATGACTCGTCCTAATGCCGACGACGAATTCGAATTCAGCGTGCACTACTTTCATTCTCTAGTCCATTCGGTCTGGGCCGAAGGTAGCATTTTCAATGCTCTACAGACAACATGCGCCGAGATATATATCCGCTCGTCTCGAACAGTATCAAGAACATGGACCCGGACTTGTCGTCGCCATTCAGACCTGCACCATCACCACTGGATGCTTCATTCCGCAAACGGTCGGTTGTGCAAGTTTTGTGTTATCCAGGGAACTCCCAAGCAAAAGTGTCTACTGAATGTGAACGAGCAACTGAATCACTCGGAAAGAAACACAAGCTTTGTATTTTTATTGCTCGCCGGTCTCAATCCCGCGCCCTCTAATCGATCGAGAGCTTCTTGGTAATGAAAACATTTGATGAAGTATTGGTTCCCCACCAGTCATCCAGTGACGTTTCCGCAAAACGTGCAGGCTTTCAAGGGAAAAAAACTCCGTGTCCGTCAACGTATACGGTTACGATCGAGAATACAGGTTCGCCTACCTACTCAAACTCAACGATAGCGGGTTGGAGAGGCACGTGAATTTGCTACTAATAGACGATCACTTTGTTCTAATCACCAACTTTGCCGGAAAATTGACGAACAGGGAGAGTCACCATTTTCGCTGTAAAAGGTGCATGACGGGCTTTCGCTTTTGCACTGCGCGAGACGGTCATTTATCGATGTGTAAAGAAAAGAAGGCAGTCACAACAGTGTGTCCAGCAAAGGGGAACGCGTTGTACTTCCGGAGCACACACATGATAAAACCTTTTCTCTACTTTTGCGTCTACGATCTCGAGGCCATTCTGGAAGCAGAAAGCATGGGTCAGGCTTACGAAAAGCAGGTCCCCAGTTCGTTTCGCATACTCGTAATCCGATTCACGGACTCGCACATCGTCCAGCAGTTTTTGTACCGGGGCGAGGACTGCGTGGAAAAGTTTATTGCAATCCTTAATCAATTGTCCAAGCTTATTGGCAGATGGATTCGAAGTGAAGAAGTGCCAATGGTGAGCGTGGACGAAGAGGCCCATGGGTCGGCCTCCCACTGCTCGATTTGTGGCGAATCGTTCGGAAAACGAAAGAAAAAAGTCAAAGATTACGATCACTTCAGCGGATCGTACAGGCAGTCGTTGCGTCAGGGATGCAATTTAAATTTCAAAGTAAACAAGAAACTCATTCCAGTGGTTGCACACAGCCATTCGAATGACCTGGCCTTTATTTTACCGAAACTCGACTTAATCGAGACTAAAGATATTAAAGTACTCGCCACTAGCTGCGAACATATTAAGAGACTCGACGTGGGTATAACCTGAGGTTTTTCGATAGTCTAGCATTTCTCCCCACCAGCTTGGACGCGCTGGTTCAGGACCTCCGTTCCAAAAGCCTAGAAAACCTGTGCTGCCTAAACCAGGTTTTTCCGCAGCACGCCGAGCTTTTGGCGCGAAAGGCGTATTTCCCTACGACTATACGTGACCAGTTTTAAGGCTTACCAGGAGCCCGAGCTCCCGTCGCGCGGGTCGCTTTACAACAAGCTTAACGATAGCCGAATTTCAGAGGAGGACTACCGTCACGCCCAAAGCGTCTTTCAAACATCCAATTTCAAAAGCCTGGGAGAACACAGTGACTGCTACCTGCAACTCGACTGCCTACTTCTCGCCGATGTGTTCCAAAATTTCAGGAAATGGACTTTAGACACGTACGAGATTGATCCGTTACACAACGTTTCCCTCCCCGCGTTCAGTCTCGCCTGCGCACTTAAACAGACTGGGGTAAAACTGGAGCTGCTCGACAACGTGGATGTGTATTTCTTCATCGAAGCGGGTCTGCGAGGAGGAATCGTTCAATGTGCCATTCGTAACACGAGAGCTAACCAGCAAGGAACCGCATGCTTCGATCCCGACGCGGAGGTTACTCCCATTTTATACCTAGACGTGAACGGCCTGTACGCTTTCGCAATACGACATCCCCTTCCATGCGCCGATTTTCGTTGGCTAGATCGCCAAGATATCGACGCTCTCCGATTCCATCAGATTCCCGACGACGCGCCCGAAGGTTACATTTTAGAGGTGGACCTCGACTACCCTGAAGAACTACACGATTCGCATGCGGACTTTCCCCTGGCTCTCGAGAAACGAGGAGTCCCGCTCGAACGGCTGTCACCCTAACAGAAAGCGCAGGTCCAAAAATTTCGCCTACCCGAGCGAGAGTCTGAACGAAAGCTACTTCTAACCTTATACCCAAAAGGAAACGATATTACGTCATTCACTACCGAAATCTCAAGCTCTATCTGGAGTTGGGTTTAAAACTAAAGGTCGTTCATCGCGTTTTGAAGTTTTCGCAGGCTGCATTCCTAAAAGATTTCATCGACTTCAACCACAACCTCCGAAAACAGGCAACAAATGATTTTTAAAATAACTTATATAAGCTCATTATGGATTCAATTTATGGCAAGACGATCGAAATCCCACGTCAGTTCAAGAACGTTGTGATTAGCGTGAGCGAGGACGAAGTGTTGAAAGACCCGCAGAAGCCTAACCTCAGACAGTTTGCGGCAATCAGCCCGACCGTGGTGGTCTTTCAGTTTTCTCAAAGAACCCTACACTTGAACGAACCCGTGTAGGCTGGTTTCTCTAATCTAGAAATGTCCAAACTGGTTGTGTACGAATTTTTCTACAAGCAGGTCAGGCGCGTTTTCTCCGACGCTCGCTCAGGGTATAGCGACACGGACTCGCTCATCCTCCAAATTACCGACCCGGATGTAAACTCGAAGCTCGCCACCCTTGCCGAAACTCACCTGGATACTTCTGGTTACCCAGCCGATTCCCCCTTGTTCTCCTCCGCAGACAAAATGGAACTAGGAGTGTTCAAAAACGCGTTCTTAAAAGATCACATCCTTAGAATTGTTTGTTTAAAACTAAAGCTCTATTCAATCGATTTAGCTTCTAGTAACAGTGCGTGAGGGTGAAAGGAGTGAAAAAGTGCGAGATCCTTAAGTTAACCTAGGAGCTCTACGTTCAAACTCTCGAGCAACAAGCTCTGCACAAGATCACGCAACGGACTATCGCTCGTAAGTTGTGCAAAAGCAAGAGTGTTGTCGTGGAGAGAATAGGACTGAACCCGTTTGACAACAAGCGCTTTTTCGACGATAACGGCGTTTCAACTCTTCCTCTCGGACATTGGAGACTTTTAACACGCTCTACCTAAGGAGACGCAAGACGATGTACAACTTTGTTAAGTGTTTTTTTTTTTTCTTTTCAGACAGAGTGATGAATTTTTGTACAGAGGGTAAATATTGTGTAAAAAGCCATTTTATAAATTTCATGTTGCGCGATGTTTTTTTTTCACCGAATGCAAATATTCGTATAAAGAGCTATTTACCTCGCGCGATTTGTTTCTCAATGATTCTATATCTGTTATAACTTGCTGTCTACACGCTGCCATCGGAGGCAGGGGCCTTATGTGTCATTATATTAAAGGGTGTCGCTCTGGAACGCTTTGAGCTTGGCTACACGAGCTTTCGTGACTACGTGCACGATCACCTCGGCGATTTCAGCATGGACCGAAAACCAGGAGCCTAGGGCGGGCATCGATTCTGCCTCAAACCCGGCCAATGTGGAACAGAGACTTTTGAAATGACTTGACAGGCATACGCCGAAGAATCATATTTTTGGTATTAATTCCGACCTTAAACAGGGGCTGCGCTAAATCGTGCTACATTCGGTTTTTTTTTTTCTCTTTTTTTTCTTTAGCTAGGATTAAACGCGTAGATGTAGTTGAACAAGAGACGTGAGACAACTGCGTATTTGGCAGTCTATTGTGTTTGTTGTTGTTGTTGTTGTTGTTGTTGTCCTTCATTTTTGGCGGCTCTTGAGTTTTAACAATAGGTACAGAATAACATATGTTGAGTCACAGTGAAAAAGGTCTGATATCCGTGTCGCCGCCACTTCAGTCAGTTATTCGCCTTCTTTTGTTGAATCGGATCTTGTAGCCGTTCTGTCGGCTGTACGTATATTGGCCGAAGGTGAGTTCGCTTATTCCTGAACTATAATGCGGATTTTTTAACCATAAGGCACGATGGTATGGTTCCTTTATATTTATCGCCAACGGTCAATGGACGTGAGATGAGCATCTTGTATGGACGACGTGTACCCCAGACCCGTAATATCGATGTAAATAGCATCACTGATGAATTTCTATTTAGACGGGATTTGTTTGTCATGCATGGTGGTTTTCCGATTCCACTTGTTAATTTGGTTTAGTAAATATACTTTTGAATCGACGATTTGGAGGCAATTGTAATAGCTAGAGTCACTAAATAAGCTACGCTTTCAGAGTACTGCATTCCTTTTCTTTGGCATTTTGCCGACAATACAGTCGCTCTACCCAACAATATTCTGGTTCGCTGCGGCCTCATTGAACAGCGACAGTCACATGAGTCGCTATCATCATCATTGCGTTTTCTCAACGCCCCCATCTTGGGTCCAGCGCCCCTCTGCCTGCTGCTGTTTACTGTTTTCTGCGCGCGCACGCTGAAGTTCGTCGCTCAGCACGCGCTATTTCCGTGATACGTCGAGATACGAACAACACGACCTTGATTCGCTGCCACATCTGCGGCTGCAGCAGCTGGCGCAAGCGACGGCTACAGTTCGGCTTGGCTCGGCTAGAGACACTCCTCCATCTGCGCGTGGAGCCAAGATGGCGGCGCCTGACGCGCTTCAGACGCGTAGTTCTGGAGTTTCGGTACTCTGAAAGCGTAACTTTATTTAGTGACTCTAGTAACAGCCAGCGCGGACATTCTGCAAAACCGTCTTGTTTCCATGGAGATGTAACAAAACAACTAGAAATGTATAAAATTAAACTTTCCGATTTTTTGCCTATATAATTCCGTTGTTACTGCCATCCATTTAGAAAATTCTTGATTTGACGGTGCAATGAGATACCTCTTTGTCATAAATTATTTGAGAGTTAAATATTCATAAAAATATTGCCGCGAAAACCTGTTTATTTTATAACACAGATTGAAAACCAAAATAAAAAAAGGCAACAATCAGACTAAAACACCTTCACCTGAGCCTGCCTAAATTTTCATTCAGGTGTTAGGCGCAATAACACCAGTGCATTTATGATACAAAAGGGTCGCTACCTGGTTTACATGCCGCGGTGTTATTGATCGATACACATGATCCAAACGTGTAATGTGCGACATACAAAGAGTTATTTTTTTTTAATTTGACAGTTTTTTTTATTAATTTATTCAAATGTGTTTCAAGAAATAAAATATGTTGCGAAAGTCCGCCCTGTTTTTAAAAGTTAACATTTAAAACGAAAAGAAAACGGACATAATGTGCAAACTTGAGTGTGTAGCTGCGTCTCGGGACGCATCTCATTATTTGTGTTGCCCAGTAACTCCCCTGCACTTGTACTAACAAATGGCAATTTTGTAGTTCAAACTCACTGATTGGTCGGCTAACATTATTGAAGCATTAAAGGTAGGAAAAAAAGACAACATTTCGATTGCATCTCAAAACTTTGTATGTTGAATTTTAATGTACAGTTGAATTCGCCTCTAAATAGTGCAGAGCAAGGAAAAAGCATAATAAATAGTATTCATTTCTTGAAAGAAGTTTTTTTTTTTTAAACTTTAAATGCACCTCTTCGTTCTTATTGTGAGTAACGTTCCATCTTTAAATACCACAGCAACGTTATTTTTTATGCTTTGTTGTTTCTGATGCTGACGTGAACAGCCCGAGTTTCTATAGAGTCATTTGTTTATGAATGTAAGCAACCGCTCTTACTGCACTGTCACCGCTGCTTCTAAGATTTACGCTTTAAATGGCCTAAGAGTTGAGCTTGTTGGTACATACTTGTAAATATATCAGCTTGAACTTGAGATTTACTTGACATCTGGCAGCTCATCGCAGGACATGCCCAGTGCAGTGCAGCTTTTAACAACACAGCCATTCTTGCCAGCAACAACAATCCTCGTGCACGTGGTTTGCTCGAGGCGCTCGCTATCGAGGAACACGCGGGAGATTGCGTCATCATCCCATGAATCACCGTTCGGAATAAAGAAAGACAATACCTAAGAAATGTCACGCCCCGAACAACAACAGCACAACAAATTACATCTATACATTAGCAAGCAGCGTTCACCCAGTGAACCTTCAGCTGGAGCGAAGGACCACGCAACGTTACGCCACTTTTAAGCAGTATATGAACTCTTCAATTAGTGTAGCGAGAAAGCAAATGAAAAGAAACGACTGATTGGTAAGTCGAGTTGCCACAGTGACGAGCAACAGAAGCGGCTGCGCGCGGCGCAGGGCACAATGCCTATTGTTTTGTTATGACAAATGTCAACACCTGTTGTGTCAAGTTATGTTTTTCAAGAAGTTATTTCGCAGCAGTCGGCAATCTTCCCCCGAAGAACACGCTGCATTCTAAGAGGGTAAGCTTCTTTCTACCCTCCATTTCGTCGAATAAGTAAACGAGGCCGTCATAAACCGCCAAGTGCCAAAATGGTGCTACATACACCGGGCACTGTGGACGCGCAAGAGTCGTCCGAGTCTGCTTGAGCCTATTTGAGCATCACGGCGGTGAGCCCGTGACCATGGTGACCGCGGAATCCACTGTTGCAGCGAATCTCGTGCCTGGTATTAGATTTGAATGGAACAGCGCAGATATGCAGTCACACTCACAGGCACACAAGAAAGAAACAGACTCGCAGCGCTGAATAACCACTACGGTGGAAGAAACATTTAGGGGATGACTTTCTGTCCGGACGTGGCGACCATATTATGTTCGGCACACCCAGCGCTTCACTCACACGGGGATAGATGGCGCCCAAGTACGGGATCCCTCCCAAACCGATCGCTCCGGTTGTTTCTCTCAGCGGTGGTCCCGCATTCCCTCGCTCACCGCTTCTTGTTGCACCTCACCGCCGCCACGCCGCCACAGAGTCGCCAGAGTCCGTAAATCTGCGTTCCCTTCCTCCTCCTTCTTCCTCTTCGGGTTAAGGATCATTTTCGTGCACTATGGTGGCACCTGCGATCGTCACAGCAGCAGAGCAAAACACAAGACGAGCCACTGGCCGCACATCACCACACCGCCATATCGCGAAAAAGGCGAGCACGAAACGCCGGCGAACCGCGGCCGCCGAGGAGGGACCTCATACCTCAGCGCCCTCAGCGGCGGCCCGGAACTAATTACTCCTGGTTCGAGGCTAGCTCCGAACACCATCTGGCCACTGTCTCCCCACGCGAAGAGCGGGCGGAGTCATCACCTAAATGTGTGTCTTCCACCGTGCTGTGACGTTTTCAATAGACGTTTTCAAAATCCACTTGAGTGCACGTTTAAGATATCTTGGCGGCACATTACATGTCAGAAAGTGCTGTTGAAGAGGCATTTAAAGGGAAATGCGCTTTCTACACTTCGTTACCAAGTGAAGAGACTATCGTAATCGAAGAAACTCCAAAGAAGAGACGTGCAAATCAATAGTACCTTTTAGTAAAAAAAAAAAAATCCAGAACCAGGAAAATTGAAAAAATCTGTCAGCAGACAGTATCATATTTTCAGACGTACGTGTTTCTTGTCATTGACCCTTTATAACCGGACAATGAAAAGCTATCGGTGTGAAAAACACGTCGTTGCCAAACTCGAGTCAGTGCAGAGTAAATCCCCTTTTCTGAATAAGGCACTGTATTTATCACAGATACCGGATAGGAGTGTTCGACGCAGAGAGGTTCCTCGCACATTCTATTAGAATAGTTGTTTACTGATCGCACGCAATAAAAGCACCAAAGGAAGTGGCATTGGGGATACAAGTTTCTTTCTGCATTCAATGAAAGTCACCACTGAAATGTTTGCGCTTGAAGATATCACTACTCTGAGCATGTCGGGAAGCTTTCTGCATTTCGCAACGATTCTTTAACTCGGCAACTTGAGCTCCGGGGTGGAATTTTTCGTAAACGATTGTTGTTTCTTTTGTTCGATTTCTTTCGACGCTTGCGTAACTTGAAGTGATGCAAAAGGCTGTTATCCACGAATATATACTTTTTGCCACGATATTTCGCGTAGGTTTAATTGATGTTTTTGTAGAAACATTCATAAGTACTGTCTTTTTTAGCTATATGTTTCACCCGGCCTAGAGCCCAAGGGAAAGAAACAAAACTGAAAGAACGTAATTATTTTAGATTGCTCGCACTATGTTGTTGAGTTGGCCAATCCTCTTATATGTTCGTGTCCTAATTTCCGACAAATTACATTTCATCGTAACTTATGAAAAAATACAAATATAAATTCCTATCTCTTCTGTAGACACAAACGTCTTTATAGTTCGATTTATTTTAATTCAAACGAAAATTATCGTTAACGCCCTCCAATCTTTCGGAGCTGTCGAAATCCTGGTTTCTGAAAGTTCACATATCCATGTATTTATATGTGGTAACGACTTACATTAAGATCTATATATCATTCACGTCAACCTGCGGGGACATCGAAGGCGAAAGTGACACTCTGAGTTGTTGTTATTTTTTTTTTTGTTGACTCGTGCCCAGCGGTAAACAACAGGTGGATGCTTGAGCCTGTTGTTGTGTACATTACAATAATGAAAGAGGAACAGAGAAGACAAACAGACGACACAGGATTTTGCGACAGTCACACCGGGCACGTCAGTTGACGACGAAATTTAAGTAAATGACTAATCTACACACTCGTGGTAAAATATATCAACTGTTAATCAGGTATAACCTGTAGACTACAGCCTGGAAGATACGGTTATATAAATTTTAATTCTTGTTCCGAAACGGTTCTTGCAACGAGGACCTATAGTGTTTTTCTACATATTTCTAAATAGCAGAGATTTTAGATTCGTAGACCAATTCACTCTACTTGTGTTTTATTTTTCTTAGCACGGAATATAGACATTCTACGAACAGCAATTCAATACTATGCGAGTTATTTTGCATAGACTCATAACTGTGTGTGTATTTGGCAACTTGTACATCATTCCGTAAAGTACCTCCTTCAAAAAGTCCATCAAAATTAATAAAGTTAAAGAACTTGATTGGTAAATATTTAATTTTCTTCTCTTTCAATTAAATTAAATTTGATAGACCTTGCGTCATTTGTACTGAAGTTATATAAGTTAAAGAAAATTGTCATAGAGAATGCAACAGATTAGTGTAATCCTAGCATAGTTCATTGCAATACAGAATTGATGCAAAATTCGGCAAAAAAAAAAAAGGCTTCTTTTTTTTTGTGCCGAATTTCGTCTAATACATTTATTTTATTATTGCAGAGGCCTCAAGCTGGTGACAGGCCACGTCGCGATGGAAAGAAGTTCCTTGATAATTCTGTGGTGTTGGTTTACTTGCATCATTTCCGATGAATGGAGACTGGCGAAACAGGAGGACGATCCGACGTACGAAAGATACCAACACGTCGAAGAGGTAGGATAAGGGGTCTCGCGAATAAAAAAAATTTAGTAAATCGTTTTGATAAATCGGAAAACAATACCCGATAACAATAGCAAGCATGCGAAAAGACGCCGGCGGAGTATCGTGTATCGTTTTCGGAGTCGGCGGAACGATCTATAAAATAGCCCCAAGGCAGTGAAAAGGAGGAGCCTCGGTCGGTTGGTGGTCAGCGCGTCTCGTTTTCAAAAAGGGGCAACTTTGGGAAGGCCCAGGCCCCAAGCGATTGAAAACGAGCGCCGCATCATAGTTAAAAACGGCGCTTGGAGATTAAAAAGCTCGAGAGATCGGTTCCAGTGATCGCGGCCGCTGTCCGTTTCACATATTCGAAAATTCCCCATAAGACGGCGCCACTTATCAAACCGAATTTCATTGCCCGCGCGTTCCCACGGAGCCAATCAAGCGCCACCGAAAAGTGCATCGACACGGCGCATGATCGTTGCCTTTGTCCGTTAGCTATCACCGGCTGAACCAATCACGCACAGAACAACATGGGGGATCGCAGCGCAAACGCAGTGCGGTCCCCCATGTCTCAATTATTTTGACTGTTCGCAAACGATTAGTTATTGGCGTTGTTCTTGACAAACTATGTTTACTATGTTTTCTTTTTTTTTTCTTTTTTTTTTTTTTTGGAGTCATTCCGGAGAAATCTTTTGGGGGCATTTTGACCGCCGACGGATTAACCTTTCGAGCGGTGGCCCGTCTGCCCTCCAAATAATGACCCGTACGGACCACTCCAGGAGATACAATCGATCACGACATTAATGTACTCGAGCGTGTTGGAAAAAAAACCACTTAGTGCACAGATAGGCACATGACAAAAGTTTATTAACGTGGCGTCTGGCGAGATTTTGTGTTGCAATTACGTCACGTGAAAACGTACAAGACCATGATGCAAAACTGCTTTCGGTTCAAAATTTCTTGCTTGGAAACAAAGTCTTATAAACCGCACTTTTTTTTTTTTGCGCCGTAATTGATTTTTTTATCCAAAGTCGTCGGAAACGGAAGGTGCATTGGCTGGTATTCGATCCTTACTCATACTGAAACTAATATAGCTCTCTTCGTCTTCTATTGGTTTAGGGAACGTTAACCTGCGTTGAACCAATTCTTGCAGTAAATTATAAGCCGAAAGCGAACCTAGAAGCAGTAGCTTTAGCCTTATTTAGATTAATACTTGAGGTAGGCCTATGTTGTATCTATGAGCTATTCTTTCCACGAGCGTTCAAGGACACACTCTTTATATTCGATTTATATTCAAGGAGCAACAAAATTAGAGGTGCGAGCGTTCTCACAGAATAGTTGCGGGCCCTCTCGCTCATTACCGTCAAACCAGGGATTGGCAAAATACATGCAAATATGTATCGAAATACAAATACAAAATACTTGGTCAAAAATGTATTTAATTACAAATCTAACTACATTTCCAAAAAGCATTTAATTACAAGATACAAATACAACCAAATGTATTTGGTCTCCCTCCAAATACTTTTCCAAATACATTCCTCAAAATTTGCGTCAGCGACTTCAGGGCACCTGCAACGGGTTTCTGGGTATTTCATTTTAATTTTGCATCGCACACTCGGGAGTTAGTGTGCGAGGCTCTAGTAACGTAACAGAAATATAATCACAAAAAAAAAATGTAATCAGCTTGGACGTAATAGATGAAAAAAGTAGAGCTTCAAGCAGCTTTTTTAGTCGATTACATTTTGGTATAGACCAACAAAGAACCGAGACGACCAAGACGTGCCGCACTTGCTAAAGAATTTTTTTATTGTTGCAACTCGCACCAGTTACGAATATCTGGACGACCCGGGCATTTAGAATGTCCAGGCAAACATATGGATAGAAATCAGGCTCGAAAGCGTCACAAGTTGTCACATTCACTTATTTAGCCAGTCTGCCTGTGAACGTCGATTTCGTCACTATTCTTGCCCTGGACTAGCACCGTAATCACAAAGTCACTAAACGCTTGTGCTTGATTGAGAGACACTGCATTCGGTGCAGAACGTAGTTTTCTTCCTGCTCTGGACAGTGCCTTTAAAATAAAGCCGGAGGAGAAAAATGAAAAAGCCCCATGGCCGAATAAAGGATGGAGACTATATCTTACAACCGTATCATAAAAACAAAAATTATCGTGACAATTAATTTGAGGGATGTATTTTCGCCCACAAAATTGTATTTAATTACAATTGTATTTGAAATACCCACGTTTTAGTATCTAAATACACACGTCAAATACATAACCCAATTTGTAAGTAAATACAAATGCAAAATACACAAAGTATTTGAAATAGTATTTGAAATACTTGTATTTGAAATACCGCCCATCCCTGAGTCAAACCCTACCTGAGGAGATTTCACCCAAGGTTGACAAAACAAGGCCAGTATTTCTTTTAAAATTCATATTGACTCTTGTTCACTGTGTACTATGCACAAACCCGTATTTTTTATTGCTTCAGGATAAACAATACACATCTTGATTCAAACCGGAATGGCGGTGGGCTTCCTAATTGTATCTGGTGTACTTTTGCGGGTCATGGCTGACGAGAGTCATCTGCAACATCAAGAGAACGACCCATATTTATCCAGATTTCAGGATGTTAACGTGGTATGTGAAATCTAGCAAAACCAAAGGATTTCTTTTGAACAGAAGTATAGATGTTCAAGAAAAACGGCAGACAGTTAAAAAAATAATAAAACGGAAGTTCAATGAACATGTGTCCCATTTGGTTTGCTTCGGTTTGCGCTTTAATTTCTTTGTACCGTGCAACTCGTGGCTTGAAAAAGCCGCCATGTCTCCTTAGGCTCTCCTTCTATCTTGTGTTCAGGACACGGGTTTTGCTCTGTAGTATGCAACTGTCTCGTAGTGGCTGTAGTCACTGACAGATTTAGAAACGTAGGACGTGGCGAGTCTCCAGCAATCAATTTTTGATCTGCAGGCAGTAAGATTGTGGCATTAGCCGATAGAAAAGCCGAAGTAAAAGAACAGATCACAAAGCCAATATCGTGAGCATAATAAGCCACGCTTTGCCTTTCTTAAGCTGCCGGTAACCATATTAGCCCCGAGAAGTTCGCGTGGCGCCCCCTTACGGCGAACCGGGGTGACGTCACGGCGAGGACTGAATTTTTGCCTGACTCGCTCCGCTTGCCCTGTGGAGGCTGTGACGACGTTAGCTTTCGGCGCGCTCGTTCCTATTTAACCATTTTTTGTGAGCGCCTTTCGTAGGAAGTGTAAATTTTCATATGTGGCTTTATTTAGGTATGGCCTGTAGCTGCAGGCGAAACTTCCTGGCATGGTTGACAAGGCAGGCAACGCATGAATCGCAGCTGGTATATAAAAATGAACATGGCCACAATTGTAGGAGCATCACTATAGATTTACATCTTACATAATCAATGTTACTGATATGGTTTAAACGAATTGGCAGGTTTTGTATATTATTTTTATGTTTTTTTTATTTTTTTGTTTGTATCTCTGTTTTTAAACAAAAAACACATCGAGAGAGAATCACAAGTGAGACAGCCCAAGTACAGCGATAAAGTAAAGAAAGAAGGAGCACAGGCATATACCAGTTATTTGTTTATATCTGTTTATACTGCTCACATTTGACCTTTGCTGGATTCAAATAGTATTTTAATAAACTCCATTGATGGTGTCTGTGCACTTGTTTGTAATATCACCCAAGCAATGTACAACAAATGTAACTGAAGGTGTCTAGCCCGTTATTAGTCCCTTAGGCTCTAAAATTTAGATTTTTGCTAAATCGAATTGTCATGAAGCTAAAATACCAGAAGCTATCACGCAAACCGTCACCCTTCACAGGTTCCACATTTTCTGCTCTTAGTGCAGAATCTACCACTGGACAGCCGTTCGAATGCTCGTAGATCCAGCTGTTTTCCTCTTTTGTCAAAGAGTTCAGCTGTACGGAGTTTGGAGGCTGAGGAAGCTTTTGGGGACCTGCAGCAGTGTCTCTTTTAATTGGAAATGACAATTCACACTAAACGGTGTAATTTCCGAATACACAAGGCTGGGATAAAGGAATAATGTCAGCAAAAAAAAAAAAAACATTCCAAAGTACGGTACTATTGTTGTGCATATTTTTGGGCAGTTCAATACATCTCGTACGGCAACTGCGGTCAATTCGGCCGTTTTTCCTGCTATCATACAAACTAATTTTCACTAATTGTGGGTGTTCTAATAAAATAAAAAATGCCTACATACGCGTGATCGAACTATATCGGTAATTCACGAAGAATCTGCATTTATGTAAAACAACCCTTTTCCACGAGCATTTCAAAGGCTTTCAGACACAGGGCCTTTAAACCATCTGCAAACCAGCGCATACAGAGTATAGCACGTGCACAGTTCGGGTCGCGAGTTAGTTTGCCGACCGCCCAAAGGCCTTTGATATAAATGCCATTTGAAATGCCTGCAAAGTGGGACATAATATTCTTATAAATCATGAACATGCAAGGAACAGAATTCCAGCGTCTGAAACACTTACGCCGCCGCTTCACCGACCCCTCGAATGATTGCCTTGTGCCGTGTGGACCGACAGTTATAAAGGTAAAAGTTACAAGCAAGCTTATAAAAGTACGTAAGCACGTTGGTATTGGCCTAACCCAGCGTCTTGCACACCGGATAAACGAGGTCCCGCTCCTCGAAGTGCTTGCGGCACACAACAGCCAAACCAGGAAACCGGTGCAAGAAAGCCAGCCGGATGCGAGATCGCGAAGCGGAGTCCTCCCCCTGACGCCACGGTGCACCTCACCCAATCAGGGCGCGGCTACCGCAGTGACGCTTGTTCGCTCTCGGGGATAATTGTCTCATAATTGAGGACATGTTCAAAGAGGATTGTTATGAATAGTCTTCGCCCGTAATTACGGTCGCTGGAATTTCTACAACTATGAATAAATATTCTTCAGTATGCATTGACAAGCATTGCCATTTCGCCGGACTGTTTAGGACTTTGTATCCTTGCACAAACCTGGTCACTGCGCAACACTATCGGCACAAACGTGACTTCGGCACTTTTTCACATTTGTACTTCGAAAGGATGCTGGTGAGCCAAACAATATACCGCTGTGTTAAATACCCTAACTGAGCACTGTCCACCACTATAGTAGTTCAGATGACTTTCCTTCAATACTGAAAAAGTTATAGATGACAAAATAATGGTTGCTAATTTGACTGATCAACTAAATTTTTTTTAATAAACGTTTTAGATATTGGTACTATTGGGAATGTTACACTTGCCGTATTGATGGCAGTTACTTGTAGAGGCCAGAACAATTTAAAGTTACGAAAAGACAATGAATTTTTAGATATTAATTTCTGTTTATTTATTTCGCAATACCGCAGGCCCCGTTAGGGCCCAGACAAATGTGAGCAGAACATATTAAAGAACACAATTGAATAAAAATCGGCACCTCAACACAAAACGTCAGCAGTAACAAATAAAATAACATTTTAAATCAGCAATTTTAGATCCATTAAGCTGGGAGAAAATGTTCTCTGTCGAAGGGCGCTGTCACCGGTCTCTTTCAGTTGGCTATTCTTAACAGGGATGGTCCCAATTTAAGTAATTATAGCATATACTACGGGCGTCTTATCGGCGGTATCTGTTACCAATGAATCTTGCTGCTATACTTTGTACTTTTTTTCTATTTATTCAATGTTCTCATGAAGGGTGTGCGGATCCGAAAGAACACACCAGTAATCCACCTGAGACCTTGCCAGTGTTTTATAGGCACTAAGCTTAACGTTTAGTGGTGCTGAAGGCAGCTTTTGCCTTAAAGACCCCAAAGTCCTTGATCCTGTGGAGCACATATTAGCATTGTCTCAGGTTTTTAGTAATTGTTAAACCGAGATATTTTACTTGTGTTGACTCCCAACTTTGGTACTACCTGTGAAGGAAGGACACGTTTTTACTCATTTTTATTGTATTTGTCATCCGGAGTAGTGCGCATTTGTTTAGGTTTAAGGGCATATTCCATTCCTCGCACAATATAAGTACGTTGTGAAGAGTACTATTTAGTTCCATTTGATGATCACAAGAGTACATTTGTTCACAAACAACAGAACCATCAGCGAATAGCCCAGTAACCTGAGTGATGACAGTTAATTTCTACGAATGGAGAGCTATTTGTAAGATGAACTTTAATAAGTTCAACAAGATTACTATTTAGTCCAATTGAGTGAGCTGTACGCATCAGCGTATTATGTGCTACTTAGTCGAAGACCTTTTAACAGTCTGAAAAAAAATTTCGAGGACCTCTCGTTCGGCTGGCCCCTTAGCAACGATGACGGCGTTGTTATCGAGCCACATGACCCATCGCAGCCAATGGGAATTTAGCTGTCGTTTCGCTCAGCCGGAATTTAGGTGCCGTTTCTCGCTGCTATTCGCGACTCCAGCGAACTATAGGGGGAGCACTGATCAGGCAAAATGGCGGACGAATGGAGGTCGCTTTCGTCGTTCAGCACGCGGACCACCATAAACGTCTTGCACTACAGCGCAAGATCGGTGTTACAAATGAAAGCAAAGAACTTTTCAACGGTAAAAATCTTCTAGTGAGTGCATAGAAACGAAACAGCGGAATCGTAAAAATAATTACTGGAAACGATCTTTGTTTTTATGCTGCCTACGAGAACCAAACAGCGATAGCAGACGACAGAGTGGAAGCTGCCTCCTCTCTTGAACTTCTCGGCGTTGCCGTTACGCGGCGTCGATTTCGGCGGAGCCGCCAATAGACGGAATTAAGGTGCCGTTTTTCGCTGCTTCAGACAACGCCGGCTTCGCTTCATGAGACAGTTAATGTTTTCGCATTAAAAATTGGTTTCTGAAATATTAAACGAACCATTTTTTTGCGTTTTTTTGCCCGACTGAATAATTGAGCGCAAAAAGAGCACATCAAGCCCTTCTCTCAGTGATGCTTGGAAGAGTGACGTAGTCGCAGTGTTGGCGGTAACGCGTTACAAGTGACGGCGTTACCGGTACCGCGTTACTTTTTTTGGTAACGTAGTAACGTACTCGTTACTTTTCCAAAGAAGTAACGGGTAACGCACTTACGTTACTTATTTTGAGTAACGTGTAACGAAATTAAGTTACGTTACTTTACTTCCTAATACTTTAAAAATTAAATTAAAATTTTTTTTATGTTTTTAAGTGCCCAGTCATAAATTCCTTAGTCAAAAAATGCTGCTGTCCTCCACTTTTCTTTGACGTCGGTGCTCGTCAGATTTGACGTCACACGCCACCTGCCACTGGTTTTCTCCCGCGGCTCGTTGACCTCGCTACCGCCGTCGCCTCGGCTGGAAAGCCAAAGAGGTCCGGCTTCTGGTAGATTTGGGAGATTCCTGCGTCGAAGCCTGCGTTTCGCTTCCCGCTGGGAAAGAGAATGACACCTTCGTGTCCTTCCCTTTCCCGTTTTTCATGTTATAAATCAGCTTCATATATATTTCCGCGTTTTTTCTTTTAACTATTCGGGTGAAACCCTAAAAAAGAGAGGGTAATAAAGTTTCCGCATGGACATATTTTAGCTATGGCGCTTACGCACATATCAAACGTCGAAACAGCAAATGTTTTAGTTCGTGAATAAAAAGTAACGCAACTGTAACGTGCGTTACTTTTTATCAGTAACGGTAACGGTAACGCGTTCCTTTTATTTCGAGGTAACGTAGGTCGGTAACGCGTTACTTTTATTTGCAAGTAACGAGTAACGTATTTAGTTACTTTTTTTCAGTAACGCATACAATACTGCGTAGTCGTTTATGTCATGTCGTCATTTGCGTCTTTGAGGCACCCACCAAGAACACGCTGCTAAGATGATGACGGCATGACTGAAATGGCGACCTAGCCCTTCCAAGCGTCTTTGTGGGCAGGGCATACCACGCCCTTTTTCATTCCAATTTTTAATCAGGCAAAATGAAACAAACAAAAAACAACACCGAAATGGTTTCTTTAATATGTCCCTATTGAAAATTCCATCAAGCTACGTAATTTGGGACACTGACTGCCAGTCAGCAGCCTTGGTGGAACGTGGTGGACCATCAGACGTCATCTGATGGTCCATCAGATGACGTCTGACTGCCACTGCCAAGGGAATTTCATCATCAGGGGCAGCATTTATATAAGAGTAAAGCTATACGCACTCATAAATATCGCCAAATGCCTCGATAAAACAAAATGTTCGAGAAAAAAAAAAAAAAGCAGAACCACCGCGGATCGAACCGGCGACCGCTTGCGTACAAATCGGAAACACTAACCGCTATGCTACACCACTTTTTTTTTTTTTTTCTTTATTGCCTGCTTTGACATAAGCCAACACAAGGGACGCAACCACATACATATGCACACAAAGTTAAAACGCACCAGCCAAGCACAGCTGCCGCGAGTACATTTAAAAGCGCTTCAACGAGACCAAATCATCAAGTATTCGCGACCATTCAGGCGGTTCAGGCAGCGCGCGGAATACCTCGCGAATATAGGAAACGTTTTCAATGAAATAATCTCTCGCAGGGCGCACATTTACATCAGCGTTATGCACACCCGTCCTAGTCCTCCACAGGCTGTGGAGGCCGAGGAGCATAAACATGTCGTACGGGATGCCACCTTCGTTCTCTAGCGGCAAGAAACGAATCCCATACGCAGTTAGAGGCATGTCTTTCTTCAACGTGCGCTGAAGAACATCCCACAGGAACACAGCGTCCCAGCAGTCGATGAACACATGCTCTATAGACTCGGGAACCTTACAAAGAAAACAATTTACAGACCACGGCACAAAAATACCTTTCGCTTTGAGCCACGGTTTGACTGGGAGCGTGCCACAGTGTAGTTTAAAGAAAAAAGTTTTCGTCGATGGTTTGACCGGCATACTCTTTACCCTTTTAAGCACATCCTGCCATGGGCCCCACCCGTACAATGACCTGTAGAGAGGGATGGGCAGCAAAACGTCTGCTAGATCTTTGTAGAGTCGTTTTCGAGGCACGGAACTCAGATACTCCATAGAAAAGCGTACCGCTAGAAAACGAACAGAAAGTACCACTTCACGGAGAAAACCTTGAATACTAGCGCAGTAACCGTCACTGGTTGACACTACGTACTCAGGTAGTGCATTTCGCAGTCGCACCTGCATGACTGCACGCAAAAAGGAGTCTTGCTGGTCACGGAAAAACACAAAACGAGACACTATTTGCCGCATAAACAGGTGCGACAATCCCAGACCTCCATTGCGAACAGACCGGAACAAATTCGTGCGAGCCGAACGCTCCCAGCACGAACTCCAAATAAAAACGGCGAATACTCTGTGCAGCCTCTGCACGTTAAGGCGCGACATTGACAGCACTTGCAACATATACCAAATTTTAGCGATCAAAAATAAATTACAAACTGTAGCGCGCGCAAACATAGACAAGTCTCTACCCTTCCAACCCTCCACTTTGGCCTTCACTCTTTCCGTTTCTTCACTCCACAGTAGCGTGCAGTCCCGGTAGTGCTCGAGCGGCACACCAAGATACTTTGCGGGCATGGCTACCCACTGAACGTTTAAAAAAACCTCCGGCTTGGAGTCCCAGTTTCCGTGCCAGAAACCGGCGCATTTCCCCCAGTTAATAACACTCCCCGTATTCTTGCAAAACGAAGAAGCAACACGGACCGCCTCACGCACGCTGTCCTGATCGACGCAGAAGACCGCAACGTCGTCCGCGTAGGACAGAACTTTTACCTCGCAAGACTCCAGCCTGAAGCCACGTATGTTTACATTGTGAATCAGTTTTAAACAAAAAGGTTCTAAGTATATTGCAAATAGCAAGGGGGACAGTGGACAGCCTTGTCTTACAGACGAAAGGACAGGTACACTTTCACTAGCTTTCTTATTTACAATAATAGACGTTGTTCAATTCGCGTACGCCATTTTTAAACCGTCTAATATTGAGGACCCGACGTTCGCGTATTCCAAAATACGAAAAAGAATCTTGTGCGACACCCAGTCGAACGCCTTCTCCAGGTCTAACTGCAACATGGCCACACGGCAACCGAGATCATCGCAACATTCCAGAATACTTTTTGCTACATGAATATTCGTAAAAATTGTGCGCCCTTTAATACCGCATGTCTGATGCGGTCCCACAAGACTAGTTATGACATTCTGTAAACGCCTGGCGAGGACTTTCATAAAAATTTTATAGTCAACATTTGTTAGACTTATTGGCCTGTAGGAGTCGACTGACAAAAGCCTTACGGGGTCGTCGACCTTTGGGATGAGAACAGTGTGTGTCCTCAAAAAGGAGGGCGGCAAAACACGCTCACAATACGCCTCCGTTATCACCTGATACAAGGCGTCGGCTGCCTCCCTTTTAAACAATTTATAAAATTCCGCACCGAGGCCGTCCGGGCCGGGCGTTTTGCCAGAAGATAGTTCATCAATGGCCGTCTCAATCTCACAAACTGTAATCGGCGCTTCTAATTTTTCGCGAACGTCATCTTGTAATTTCGGCATTAAGGGCAAAAATTTATCATTAAAGCTGTCGTCAGCAATAGCACTACACGCAAAGAGACCCCGGAAATGCTCAACAAATGCTTTCTCGATTATATCTTTATCGCGAGTTATCGTGTTATTATATCGTATTTCTTTAATCTCGTTTCGCTGCGCCTGCCGTTTTTCATCACTGAGCGCCCGCTTCGTCGGCTTTTCACTTAACCACAACCTTTCAGATCGCGCCCGCACAACAGCCCCACGGTACGTTTCGCAGTCAATGACCTCCAGTTGATTTTTGATACTTCTTATTTCATCAACAAACTCGCCTGGCTTCGCGCTTTCTTCGATCAGGAGGATGTTCAGCTGGCGCCGCAGCTCCTTCTCCTTCTGCTTCCTCTGTTTACTGAGAATAGTACTCCTCTCAATAGCAGCCATTTTAACTCCCTCTTTAAAAAATTCCCACCTCACCCCCCATACTGTTTGTTTATCCTCGTACAGTTCCTTGAATAGAGCATCTACCTTTGATTTAAAAACTTCATCCTTTAGGAGGCAACTGTTCAACTTCCATAATGACCAGTTCCACTGAGGCACTTTGACTTTTCTCCCAAGAGTAAACATAACTAGAGCGTGATCACTGAAGGACACAGGCTGAACCAGGTAATCGGAGCACAAAGGAACTAAATCCAGGGATATGTATGCTCTGTCGAGCCGGGCGTGGCTTTGGCCTTGAAAATGGGTGAAAGGTACGCTGCGTTTGGAGGAAACAGATGCTACGTCCTCTAATAAATTTTCCGCGACAATATCGTTTAATAAAATAGCGCTGTGGTCGCGGACGCGGGCCTGATTCGAGCGATCCTCAGGCGCGCACACACAATTAAAATCGCCAAGCAAAATAACATACCTCGCACAGTTAATATACTCGTTAATAGTTTCGAAAAAAACTTTGCGCTCGCGCTCGCGAGTCGGTGCGTAAACACAAATGACACGCCATTCGACGTTAGAAAATGAAAAATCGCAGATAACAAAGCGGCCGAAAGCACACGCAAACATAGCCGTCTCAATCACACCTAGTGACCGGCGAATAAACAAACAACAGCCGCCCGAAGTTCCATCGGCGTGTGCCACACAAACGTTAAAAAGAGTTCGAAAAGGTTGCACCATGCGGTCCGTCCGCTCTTGGCTCTCGACCTTTGACTCCTGAACAGCGATGATATCAAGCTCGTTCTCAGAAAACAGTCGGCTCAGCTGGTATTGCCGGCGCCGGGCTGCAAGCCCGCGGACATTAATCGTTGCCGCTCTTAGAGGTGCCTCTAATATCACCGCCATTCAGGAGGAGGAGCCACGGACCGCACGGAGCTTACCTCGGCTGGAAAAGGCTGTCTGACACGTCTCTACGATAGTCTGTCGCAGACTCCGACGCCCCGTTCGACCTCCGGTGCACACGCTTACGGGGGAGGCTTAGCCCCCCTTGTGCCATCCGCAGGGATGTTGGGCTTGACTGCGCGACGCCTCCACATGGGTGTCGCTTTAGGGGGCGGCTCCTCTTGCTTCACTGCCGTAGGGTCCGAGGCGTCATCCTCCCGTGTCCTTTTCGCGGCCGCACCGCCCGCAGAGGCATCCGGGTCGGCCATGGTGACATCGGCAGCTGGATCCTCGTTGGCGACGTTGGGGGCGACTTCTGCCTCATTGTGCGGTGCAGACGTCTCCACCGCAGGTCTATCCCGCTGCCCCGCCTGCCCTGCCTCGACCGCAAATGGTGTTGTGCCGCTGGTGTTCGGGGCCGCACCGCCTGCAGGTTCAGGGGGCCCGCCCGCCACAGGACTCTCCTTGCCAGTTGAACCCGCACTGGTCTCCTCGGCTTCGGCCTCGTCCATTAGGAGCTCAGATTTCTCCAAGCCACCCTCAGGCGCAGCAACCGCCGCGTAAGACCGGACGCACTGGGAGCCCTCGTGGCCGAAGCGACGACAGACGTTACACCTCGGGACGCGGCACTCCTTGCGGATGTGCCCCGTCCGCTGGCAACGGAGGCAGAGCGGGGCCCTGCCAGGCACGACGATGAGGGCCAACTCACCGCTCACCAGCAGCTGGTGCGGGATGTCGTCGAGCGTGACGCCCGCCTTGAGCCTGAGCACCGCCGTGCGTGTCATGGTGCCCACGGTCTGGCAGCCGTCGACACGCCACTTTTCCCTGGCCACCTCGAGGACCTTACCGTACGGCGCCAGGGCCGCTCTCACGTCGTCGTCGGTGACGTTGAAAAGGAGCCAATGGAGCTTCACTCGAACGTCCTGGTGGCACGGGTCGACGACGAGGCATCGGCGGCCCTTGACGGTCAGCTCCGGCGTGGCGAGCATCTTCGTTTTGCCCTCGGTGGTCTTGAACGTCGCCGCCCACACATGGTTCATGCGGTAAGCCCCGAGGGCGGCGACCTCGGGGAGCAAACCGAGGGGAGCCAACGCGTCGCGGAAGTCGTCGACGCGGTACGGCCGCCCCTTCATGTCAGCGTGGAAAAAAACGGTGTTTAAAACAACGGGTCCTGTAGGCAGAGCAGGCAGAATGACTTGATAATCTCCGTTATCGTTAGCCCTGATACCGCGGCCGGCGTGGGCCGCTGACACCGCTCCTTCGGAGCTAGACATCGCACATCCGTACGCTTCGGCGGCCGGAAGTGGAATCCTCAACCGCTATGCTACACCACCGCTACAGAAACTCGATTTGACTATTTGTTTTATACGAGATGGTTCGGCTGCAAATGCAGTTAAGCCGTCAGCATGTTATGAAAGCACT
Source organism: Ixodes scapularis (assembly GCF_016920785.2). NCBI lineage: Eukaryota > Metazoa > Arthropoda > Arachnida > Ixodida > Ixodidae > Ixodes > Ixodes scapularis. Next base: position 64,736,353 of record NW_024609839.1, on the reverse strand, counting down.
CGTACACCACTCGCCGTACTTCAGTTCTACTCACCTGCCATGTAGAGTACTTTCGCGTCGTAGAATGATCCTTTCGTTCGCGCGTCATCGGCCCAGTAGACCTGGTACACCTTGTCGTCTTTAACTACGCCGCTAAAGTCCCTTACATCGCCGGAACTCACAACAGGCTGGGTCTTGTCGAGTAGAAATTCTACTAAAACATAAGACATTGTAGAGCCCGGGCAGGATCGACAGGTTGGAGCAAGCGGGCAAACAAAACGAGTCGAGAGCGATCGTTCATGAAAGCTCGGCGATTCCTCCATGGGCGAAGCGAAGTGCGAAGTGTCGCGTTCGACGCTTCGGCGGCTTCGGCGGGCTTCTGGTCAAGGTTGTCGGTCGGTTGCGTGTCACATCTCTAACGTCAGCGGTTTTATGGGCTCACGTCCCGAAATCGTTTTCTCGTGCATAGATTACTTTTCGTATTCATAGATTTGACGAAATAGTGGTATCTGAACGAACTTTACGTCCTTTGACCGTACTTGTGTCTGCACGTCAAAGCTTTCTGACGTACAGTCAGAGACAATCGATGTACAGTCAGAATCACCACCAGGACATCCTGATGGCATTTCGCGGCGGCCGACTGCCACCAGGAAACCATCAGAAAGCCGACAAGCGGGGTCTGACTGGAGTTTGACTGTCGGTCAGAGTAACTTGTTGTCCAATCAGACATGCTTGACGTACAGTCAGGCACAGTCAGCGGTCCACTAGAAAACATTGACTGCCAAACAGCGTTACATTGATGGATTTTTCCTTCGGGGTAGAAAACAATTAATTACCTTTTCGCAATTTTTCTCAGTTCATCTAGCCTCTCAAGGGAATTACCGTGAATATTGCAATTCTAACATGACTCCTATGAAACAAATAATTAAAAAGTTAATTAAGAGTTTAAATATTTATTCAACTTATCGTGACGAATATCCCCTCGTCTAAGGTCCGCCGAGCCTGATAAATTCACGGTAAAGACAGAATTCGCCAAACTTTCACCCCCTATTAAACAAAAAAAAAAAAAAAATATATATATATATATATATATACTAGTATACAGATTCATTTATATGTTAAAATTAAACAATCCCCTGAACATGTATACTGTATATAATATATAGTCTTTCATAAAAAAAAAGCTTTCTTCTACAAATACATTTTTAGAAACTTTACATAGTTAATTGAAATGAGGAGTCAAATATCTACATGCTCATTTTGCAATATCTTTTTTTAGATGATTGCGCAGCAACCAACCTTATATATGCGTTATAGAACGTACACCACGAGCTACAATTACGAATGTCTGTACATCAAATTTGGCGACAAAAGCGGATCGATCTATCCGGAAACCACTCTGGGGTACAAGGTGCCAACAAGAGATTATGCGTGAGTATAATGCGTTGGGTGTTCTTTATTCCTTTCACACATTACTTTCCCATTCCAGAGAGACAAGAAAAGTAACAGTAACTGTCAAGACAACGCAGTATCCAAAGTCGAGAGGCGGAAGCGCCCCACGGAGTGCTCCAAACACTTTATCCTACGAAAAAGTAAACGGTGGGTATTAAATTTCATAAGCATTATTTTAAACAAATACGGGTTCCAAGTCAAGAACCTTTACTTATCAAGTACGTTATACCAAAAAGGGTGTAACGCACTCGATGCATTTTCAAAACAGTGATGGGTAACGTACTTACGTTATTTATTTTTGAGTAACTTGAAACGTAGTTACATTATTCGTTATATATTCTTCTCAAGTCTTTGAAAATTACATTTAAATCTATGTCATGTTGTAAGCGCCAAGTTATATGAATTAATGAGGGTTTTGCATTTTTGTGCGTTTTCTCTCGTCAGTAATTATGTGGAACAAGAAAAAAGAAAAGGTAATTATGTCCAATTTCTGGATGGACATAATGTTACTTGAAATATGGCGCTGATTCATACCTGTAACTTCAAAAGAATAAAACGTCTTAATTCATAACTTTAAAACAAAAGTTACGCAAACGTAACGTGCGTTACTTTTTAACGGTAACTGTAAAGCGTTCCTTTTATTTTGATCTAACGTAGGTTGGTATTGCGTCACTTTTATTTGCAATAAGGACTGAACCATTTCGTTACTTTTTTTTTTTCTGTGACGCCTACAACTTTGGTTGATGGCTGATATTCATAAAGGTCTCAGAAGAACAGATATCTATCTAACTGTACAGTAAACATGCAGCAATTAACCTGCTCCTATATTTACAGAAGACGAATTCCAAGACGACACACAGCATGATTACTATCTAATATATGCTGACACTAATAAATGTGCCGTGATGAGGAACCCCCAACAGGACGGAGGCTATGGTGAGTAGGAATCATTTGTTTTGGCTTAAAATGTTCTAGAATTCGTCCCGTTTATTTGTGTGTGTTTCTATTCGTTTCCGCTGGGTTGCCTACCTCTTATTATTATAAGGGATCTCCCATTTGGTTTCAATTATGGTGTTTTCATAGATAAAAAAAAAAAACGTCGGTGAACAAGAATTTACGAGCCTATCAACTTGTCTGTGAAAGCTCCTGCCCATTTCATCGGAACAGCTTTTTTCCAAAGCAGCTCCTACACTCAGTTTACCCTTAACTGAGACTAGACTGACCGCCGAATTCAGAAACCTCACTCAAACTAGACTCAAACTGAAGGACCCCTTCACTTCCCCGAGGAAGGCGCGGGGGCCGGCGCTGGCCAATCGCGACAGCGGATCCGTCCTCGCGATTGGCCAGCGCCGGCCCTCGCGCCTTCCTCGAGGAAGTGGAGGGGCCCTTCAGTTTGAGTGCAGTTTGAGTGAGGTTTCTGATTTCGGCGGTGAGACTGAGACAGCGACCACGCGCCTTCAGCGCGTGGTTGCTGGCTTCTGTTGCGCTTTGGTTGCTCATGCCTGCGCGTTCACGCTTGTTTTAGCAAGGGCAAAAAGCTCTCGCTGAATGCGGGGCTTTTAGTCTCAGCTTAAGGGGGAACCGAGTATAAGCACGATGAGGCAATAGCTCGTTTAAAGGGCAACTCCGCTCAATTCTGAAGATTTCGGGATAATGAGTGATTTCGAACTAGTAAAAGACACTACGTCGTTTGCTTCGCGAAAAATGGGATATATATTTTTAAATCTAATTTTAAACACGAGGAGAAATCGAAACCGAAACTTCGGCTTCGTCCGGCAACATTGGCCTCGGGCCGCCAAGTACATGGCCATCACGTGGTACGAGATGTCACGTGATCCTCGGCCCAACGACGGGCGGGATGGGGGCGGGCGTGCGGCAGCGCACTCTTCGCCACGTTTTGGTGTCTACGGTATTCGACGACGTCTGCACAACTGCGGCATAAGTCTGCGACTCTGCGCACGTGGTGTCCATAGTGTGGACGAAACTCCGAGAGGCAATAATCACAAACGGTGAGACGACGACGGTGGTTGTGACGCGGAAGACGGCGGTAACGGCGGGACCACGGCGGGCAGTTGGTCTGCTCCCAAGAAGCGCGCTGCGCAGGCGCGTACGCCAATCACGTGGACACCGCTGAGCGCCGAGAGGAAACGTTGCTGACGTCATGCGCTACGCTCGCCCGGAGAAGTGAAAACAAGCAAAAGGGGCCATGATGATGACGTTTAGCTCAATGTTGGCTCCGCCCATGCCATAGCCTTGACTGCGCTGTTGGTTGTGCCTGCATTCGCCCGCTCGAGTCAGCCGATTTCGGAAACTTGGCGAGTTGCAAAGTTTGCCGGACTGTTCAAAAAAACATTTAGACAGAACTGCGTCGTAATATTTGACGTGTGGTGCTCCTAGGCGATACTGAAGAGGACTGTATTGTTTTTTTCAAAACCAAAAATGAAGCGGAGTTGCCCTTTAACTAACTTCGTGTGTGCCGAGTTGAAATGAAGCACCCCTTTCATAGAGTAGGGTACTTCGGAGGTCCAGCAGATGCGGTCATCCAAGAATTCAAGATTTAAATCAAAGTACTGTAAACAGCCCCTGAGGTCGTCTCAAACAAATAGGGCAGGACGCGAACAACTCCTTCAACGTAGCAGCTTGGGCGAGTTGGTTGCACATGATAACACACACCACAGCGCACTATAGCAAATAACACTCACACCTTACACACGAAAAATAAAGCAAAATTCAAACAAACAGCGCGGTTTGTTTGAATTTTGCTTTATTTTTCGTGTGTAAGGTGTGAGTGTTATTTGCTATAGTGCGCTGTGGTGTGTGTTAACTCCTTCAAGTCATCCACCATCGTATCCACGAGCTTATTGTGTGGGCGGGCAATGACTAGGTAATTATCGACCTCTGAAAATTTTAAAAACGTCTTCACCCTCGAGTTTCTCAAGGATGGTTTTGTCGCAATGAGCTAAGATAAGTTCACACAGGACGGGGCGATATGCGAATCAAAGCGGATGCGTTGTTTTTGCAAAAAAAACATCACCAAAAAAAGGAGCCAAAGATATACTCAAGATAAATGGCAATAGTTCGATAAAGACCTCCACACTCAGCCCGCACTGGCTCCGAAAGGCAATTTCCCGTTACTTTCAATACAATTCCTTACTGCCTGAAAAGGCTGGGTTGCGGACAGTATGAAGGACGTCCTCAACGCCAATCGAAAAGACGTCCCAGACCTCTCTCTACACCCTTCATCTAAATATTCGATCGCTTCCTATAGGTTACGGACCAAAAAGTTATCTTGCAGTTTCAGACAATAGTAATTCAAATCAAAACAAGAGATTCTGATGAGTGTGTAAGCGAACTTTCTTTGGCCTTGATAGACAAGGAACTTTTACTTTTAGACCATGTGTGGGCACCTTGGAAATAGTATGTTTGTTTTCTAAAATGTTATATTTAAGACAATGTGTTTCAAATAAAATTTCTATTGCGAGTGCGCCTTGTATTGCGGTCGTTGTTTACACTGTCCTTGTTTTTTAGCGCTTTGAACCAACTAACCGAACTCAGAATTTTCTTACAATAAAATATTCTGACTGCTCTATTTACTGAAGAAAACGGCGGTACTTGAGTTGGCGCATCACCTCTTGCATACTGAGAATTCGCCTGTTGCATTACGTAGGTTGTGACGTCAATTTACAAGCCACAGTCTTCCGCGTCAACGTGCTCTATTCTGCATTTAATTAGATTATGTGACTATTCAACATCTCTCACGTGGTAAAGATGTGCTAACCAGGAGTCAATCGCCGCAATAAAACCACATGGGATACCATAAGAACCCCTTTTAGTCAGCGTAGTTAATAGGTTATAGACCCTTTCAAAAGTCCGTCGAGCAACATTGGCGGTCGCCATAGCTTGGACACGAAGCGCGTGATTGGGTCCGATTTTTTGCCGAACAATGACGCAGACCTCGTGTTCAATCCATGCTCGGAGTACGTGACCAAGCAATGGCGGACAGGCGTTGGCGCGTACTTTTGAAAGGGGTCTATTGCAAGCGGGGCGACTGGCCACCGCAATGTCTCTGCTCGTGCGTGAAAGCCCGAGCAATTACAAGCTGGTCGAAGATATGTTCGCGCGCAACCTGTATTTGTTTGCACGCATAGGGCACCAGTCGGTGCGCCATTCTTGCAGTTATCTACAGTAGACTGGTGCTGATACCAGACTTAAAGTTCGCGGGCATGGCACGTGCCTTGCCCAACTTTCAAAGAAATGAACACGCACGTACTAGTCCGTGATGCTGCTCGCCGGGCTGTACAGAGGAACGATGCATATGAACAGGCGGCAACCCACAAATGGGATGACGGCCACCTAATTATCATTACGCAGCTGTAGTCGCTGAAAGCTGAAGAATGCTGTAGAAGTTCCGCCTACACTGCGAACATCTACTGCTTCTTCGGTGTACTGCGTCATGTATATGCTTCACTCGCGGAGCCAGAGCAAGGCAGAACGCTACTAGCGCGTCGTTGAGGCGAAGGTTCTATAGTTACTGTTAAGAACTCTCTTTGAAACTCCCGGCCTCCAGAAAGCGCTTGTTGCCTTCCACCGTGCTTTGGCTGAGCCTACATGCTCGAGAGTCACAAGACGCCCGAGCGTTATCGAAGGAAGGAAGCTCGCGCTGGAGGCGGGACAACTGAAACCTCCCCCCCCCCCCCCCCTTCTTATTCTGTCAGTAATTATACTGCATTCTTAACTTGACATCAACAATTGTGGGCGCTGCGTGATGGGCGCCACGAAGTGGTCGTGCTCGCACCCGAGGTGCGAATGGTAAGTAAAAAAGCACTACGAATCACTGGACTTTGAATGAAGCCGCAAGTGGTATTGTTTTATAAACCGACTGTTTTACCGCGACATTCACCATAAGTGCGTTGACTTCTGTTGAAATTTTATCTTCAATGTGTGAGCATTATGCCAGATGCGGGTATAAAATAACTAATATAAGCTTTATGTTTATCATAAAAACATTAAAATTAATATAATAAGTACATAAATATACAAATGAAACACCAAATCAATATTCGTAGTTGCTTTAAGAACCGCATAAAAAAAATTCGGCTCCTCGCGTACCGCTAATTTCCCTCCGCAAATGTTGAACTACACTACATACGCGTGCAGTTAGGATAAGTTATTTGTTCAAAATTAGCACGTTTTAAACGCAAAAAAGCGTTATTTTCCTCATGTGACGACAATATTTTATTTTTTTAAAAAAGAAGAGCTATTATGTGCACAAAGAATTCACAAGCTCAAAACGCTTAAGCCGCGGTACACTACCAATACAACATTCAAAAGACGGTCTGCAGACTCTAGGAGGTTTTAGGGAACCTTTTGTTATGGAGTCGCCGACGCGCCGACGCTCGCCAGCTCCCAAGTCCAAAGCGACCGAGAACCACCGTTCGCGCGCATCCCGAGATCTAAACATCCGTTCGTCCGCTTCGCGCGTAACCTAAGCGCCCCGTACCAGAGGCGCCTTTCTTTTATTTCGTTTTATATTTAATAAACGAGACGTCAGTCTTCAGCCTGACTCCGGCACGAAAGGTTGTCTGTGTGTGCCCTTCGCCAAAGAACGTAAAACGAAACACCGTTTTTGAACATCCGCTATGGTACGATGTGCCCTCCGGTACGAACTGCGCATGCGCAACCACGGAAGACTCGCGCATGCGCAGTTGGCACAGGAGGGCCCATCGTAAAGTATAGGATATGCAGAAACGATTCCCTAAAACTTCCTAACGTTTGAGTCGTGCTTCTTTGTTGTAACGGCCCCGTGAAATGCATAATAGAGAAACTGTCCGCAAGAGTGTTCGAAGCACACATGAATGTACAACGCACACATGCTTCAAACATGCGTCAGGCGTGTACGCTGGTAATTCTCTCGCCACGTCTACAGCGAACACCGTCTCTTTTGTGTCGTGCACAAAAAATGTGACTGTGGCTTTAAGGTGAAATCGAGTATAGAGCTACATACATTTGCTTGACTGATATCGGTGTTTATGTCCAATATGTTGCGAATAACGTATCCCTCACCTCTATTTCAGGTTGCGAAATGTTTGTCAGCGACTCTTCCTTACAACCGTCAGAAACCTGTAAAACGATGTATTCGAGTTCCTGTGGAAAGGTTAAAAACACTGTCTGGAATAGCGATTGCGACAAAGCGATTAAAGAAGAGGAGAGTATTGATTGGGGCGATAAGTGATGGGGGACAATGTTTAGCCACTTGTCACCGCAGTGACGCAGCAACGAGAGGTACGGGAAGGAGAAGAGGTGCGCGATGGTCATTTCTCGCAGTGTCCCGGCGAAACCCGGCCCTTAGTTAAAGCAGGTATAAATAGTGTAATTCAATCATTTATGTGAAGCGCAGGTACGGGTTGTTTCAGGCTAATAAAAGCTCTACACGACGTAGGTTTCATTTTTCTTCATTTGAAAGTTTTGGCATCCAATAAATACGTATTTCACACCTGTCTTAAAATATTTGCTTTCCTAGATGGCCTTCGTATTAGACATGGAAGAAATCGTGTGAAGAATGTTTGAACACGCACTTATGATGTCGTGGAAGGTACAGTCGGGAGCAAAAGTTTGCGGGGCACGGTAGCGCGCGCCGAAATGCATCGCCGCGACGTCCGACGGCGCGCCGCCGCATTAAAAAGCTGCGTTTCGCGCATGCGCGTCCTTCGTGCTGGCAGTTGTATCTCTTTCGCTCGTTTCTGTCCGATTTACTCCTGATACCGGAACCGGCTCCAGGGGCGCAAGCTGCAGTTTCGCTGGCTGTCGTGCCTCGCGCCTGCTTCAAGATGCCTCAGCCGCCGCGCTGGGTGGCGGAGTGCCTGGCTAACCCCCCCCCCCCCCCTCCCCTCCCCCTCCCCCTCTCCGCTTCCCTATCCTAGCGCGGGTCACCCGTCAGGTTACATTTCGCGTCAAGCTCAGCTGTGGACTGAGCGACAATTTCTTTTTTTTTTTAGATTTCTTGCCACCCACGCTTTTCAGGTGCGTATTATAACATTTGCATTGAATACATCCCTCCTTCCGATGTTCGACAGCAATGACCCCAGGTTGTCTATAGGTCGGTGATATGCAACGAAGCGCATATTAACCAACTCATCTTGGTAGTGCTCCGCATTTTGCGAAAATGCCGCCTAGAGCTCTGCTGAGCGATTGAAGGTCCATCGCTAGCCTCTGCACATAAGTGGACTCGCAGTGTGAGATTTGTCGCCGTACAGGTCGATCCAAAACAGCAGTAAGTCGCATTATTAAGGATGTTTGGGACGAAGAGAGCAAGATTTATGATGCCGATCATTCTGGCCAGTCAAGAAAAACCGACGAAGAAGAAGAACCGCTAATTGTAGCCGCGGCAGTGGCCGACCCTTTCTTGAGCTCACGAGAATTTCAGAATGAACCGGAGTTGACTATTTCCTGCCACACGAAACGGCGTCGTCTCAAGGAAGGGGGATTGCACAATTGCGTGGCGGCACAAGAGCCGCATCTAACCTATAGACAGCGTCGGCAAAGGCTTGAATTTGCCCAAGCCTTAGAACAGTGGACTGTGAACGATTTTTCTCAAGTCATCTTTACGGATGAGTCCCCGTTCTGCACCCGGAGGGACCAGAAACGGCGTGTTTGGCGGCCCTTTAATTGCAGGTGTGAATGAGTAATCACTTTTAAGTGAAAAAAATTCTGAAAGGGGTAGTTCGTATGCGTTATGAGCTACCCAAACTAACTTCATCCTCTCGGCGTGCAATCATGCAAGTCTAAATTCAACACAGTTATTGTGATACCTTTTAGCGTTACGGCCCCAATTTTCCACGAGTTCAACAGGTTTATATGCTGCGCCTTAAAATATTGCAAATGATAAAAGTTGGAACTCAAATCTTTACGCAATAAAAAGCGAAACGTTACGATTAAAAATAAACATACTTTTCGTGACAATAAGAAACCCTAACTCTCCACAAGGTATGGGGCTTTCATTTTTACGTCCCTTTCGCAATATGTTTTTGTAGAGAGACCTGCCGGAGTACACACAAAATGTGCTGTCCAGTGGCCGCTGTGCGTGTGTCCGTCTGGGGCACCATCGGCAAAGATAAACTTGGACCCCTTGTGCGGATCGATGGTGCTTCAACGCGTCTGCCGACTGCGACATGATCGAACAAACTCTGCTGCCCTACCTCCGGGACGCTCCGGATGGAGTGTACCCGTTGCAGCACGGCCGCAGCCCCATTCACTCGGCGCGCAAGGTGGACGAACTCCTGGAAACTCGCGGCGTACGTCAGCTGCAGTGGCCATAAACGGGGCAGATATGAACCCCATAAAAATGTATGGCGGCTTATGAAAACACGACTTTCACCGCAAAATCTTGGCAGCGACACGGCAGGCGCGTTATGGAAAGTGATCAGCCAAGAGTGGGAAACGCTCCGGGGACATCTCCAGAAAGTGGCTGCGCTCTACGAATCTATGCAGCGAGGTTTAGCGCAAGTGATTGCCGTGGACGGCAATTGCGGTGGACACTGATCGTTCCGCACTAATGCCGACACGTTTGGTAGATTCAAACAAATTTTCTTGTTAAGTTTTCTCTATTTTATGTGGACAAAGGACTCGCAATATATTTTTTATCCTCTTCTTGTATTGTGTTCCTGTTTATTATTTACCTTCGCACAGCGCGGTACTACATCGTTCACAAACAGCTAACCTGGGGGGATGAAGCTTCTAGAAATAGACAACCTGTTTGATAATGGTCTATAATAAAACACCCAGGGGATAGAAGCCGGCAGGAAGATCATGAAGGGGAGCCTCTGGTAAACCACAGAACGGCGGGCCCACGTATCACTAAGAGGCCTAGCTTCTTCAGAATCCCTGAAGAAGCTATGTCTCCTAGTGAAAAGTTGGCACGCCGTTCTGACGTTTACCCGAAGATCCGAGCCCTTCACATTGATCTCTAATGTATTCACTACAAATGGCAGGGTACGCCCGTGAAAATGGAGGATAGCAAAACGTTTGCAGTGGTATTTCGATCTATCGATCAAACCGTCATATGCAGAGTTGCGTTTCATGAGGATCGCAAAGGATGCAAACTCCAGTCCCAGCCATCCAAGCGCGCGACGCCGCGTCCGAAACCTCGTTGGAGCTCACAGCAATAAACATGTAAGAACAGATGCCAATTTTTGTAGCTTATTGTTATGTTTAGTTTGTACGATCTAAATTCTTCGCCCTTTTGTTTGTTCCTTCTTTGCTGGCATCTGTGGCAGCGTCCCCCTTACACTTGCACCACGCTGCCGAACGGCACGGGCTAAGAGCGCGCGCTGTGCTGCGCGCTCTTTCCCCTCCCTTTTTTTTTGGAAGAGTGTAGAAACAAAACAAATGATGACAAAACATTATGCACGCATTTACAACAGCAAAATTAAAGAGCATGATAAGCACAGTTTAAAAGAAGCACACAAATAGTTCACTCTTTTCATCGAGTACCAAGGTCTCCATACCGCACTGGTGGTCGACGGTTCCGCCCTGAGCGCCTTAGAAGCACCTGCCTAGGACACTGAGCAGTTGAAGTTCCCATTCCTGGTGGCGTGTCCGGGGCAGGTCTGCACTCAGGCGTCCGCGATCGAGGCAGCTGCTGCACGGCCGAACTTGACTCTTGAGGTTGCCAAGTATGATGCCTGTGGTACGCGCCACCTGGAGTAGCAGTGTGGCTCGCGGGCTGGCCACCTTGAACGGCAGCAGTGTGTCCCGCTGATGATGACTTCCTGGACTGGGATCGGAAGCAGCTGCGAGTTTCGAGGCATTCCACACTCTACCATCTCCCAGCCGGAATGTCCACCGACCAACCCGCTTCATGATGCGGAGTGGCGGCCCGAAGGCCGACTCCCCCTTGGCTACCTTTCCTGGTTTCTTCACTCTAACCCAGTCGCCAACCCTGAATCTGGGGGTTTTCGCCGCTCGACGCCGGTCGGTGTACTCCTTCGTGTACTGCTGCCTCTGCTGCACTCGATGTCTCAGCCGTTGCAGCTCCTCGATGGGATTTTGCAAGAACTGCGCCGACAACAGTCCGAGGATGTTAGGGCGGGTGCGAGGCTTCCGTCCATGCAGCAGGAGAGCAGGAGAAAGTCCAGTCGTGGCATGGGGCGTGCAGCGATATATCATCAAGTAGTCTCCAAGAGATGACCGGATGCTGCTCCGCTCAAGGGTGGCGCACTGGAGAAAACCCTTCAGGGTACGGTTGAAACGTTCAACCTGCCCGTTGGACTGGGGGTAGTAGACAGAAACCAGCTGGTGCTTTATACCGCGCGCTTTAAGGAACGTCTCAAATTCGCCTGAAACGAACTGTGGCCCATTGTCGCTCACAACGCTGTCGGGGTACCCCTCTCTGGCAAAGATGGCGCAGAAGGTCCGTGATCCTCCCCGTGGTGACGTTTGGGCAGAACTGTCCCTCGGGCCACTTGGAGAAGTAGTCCACCAGCGTGATGGCGTAGCGACACGCAGGCTCCGCTCGCTCAAAAGGGCCCACGACATCGATGCCCACCTTTGACCAAGGTAGCTCTGGCAAGGGCGCTGGCTGCAGAGGGGTCGGTGACGTCTTGGCACTCTTGTCTGAGGTGTTACAGATTTTGCAGGCGCAGACTGCCCTACGCACTTCCGCGTTCATGCGGGGCCACCAACAGAGCTCACGAAGGCGTGCTTGCGTCTTGACAAAGCCATTGTGGCCCTCGTGTGCTCTGGCGACAAGAGCGCATCGCATAGTCGCGGGGATGACGAATTGCTGTCCGCGCAGCAGGAGACCGTCGTTGACGGAGAGCGCATCCTTCAGGACGTAGAAGATGGCCGCATCACTTATCAAATGTTGCATGATTATGCTAATGTCATATTCGCAGGAATGACACAAAAAAATACAGGCAAGCTGTTGGACTTACAACATCTTGCAAACCCGACATCGAGGAACAAGGGAGGACACAAACAACAATTGAGGTTGTTATTTGTGTCCCTCTTTTTTTAGAGCGCAGCTCTTAGGGGCCCGTTCCCGGCTTGAGCGGCGTCGCCGTCGCCGTCGCCGTCGCCGTCGCCGTCGCCGTCGCCGTCGGCGTAACCAAGGTCATCCCAAGGTCACGTGACCCCCAAGGTCACGTGACCCCCAAGGTCACGTGACCCCTCCAGGTCACGTGACCCCTCCCAAGGTCATCCCAAGGTCACGTGACCCCACGTGACTCCCAAGGTCACGTGACCCATCGAGGTCACGTGACCCCTCCCAAGGTCATCTCAAGGTCACGTGACCCCAAGACCCCACGTGACCCTTTGAAGGTCACGTGACCCCAAGTCACGTGACCCCTCTGAGGTCACGTGGTCTCCTCCCCAAGGTCACGTGACCCCCAAGGTCACGTGACCCCTCCCAAGGTCATCTCAAGGTCACGTGACCCCAAGGTGACCCCCACGTGACCCCCAGGTCACGTGACCCCTCTGATGTCACGTGACCCCTCTGAGGTCACGTGACCCCCCGAGGTCACGTGACCCCCCTCCCCGAAGTCACGTGACACCCCCCCCCCCCCCCGAGGTCACGTGACCGCCCCCCCCCGGAGCATATTAAAGAATGAGGGGAGGAGGAGGGGTCTACCCTCCCCTCAGTACCCTTCACTCCTCCTCAAGAGCTGCGCTCCAATTCGGCGTTACAGGGATTTGTAAACGGCTTTCACTTTTTTTTTATCTCAGATTTCTACTGCTTTGAACTTTGCCTTGATGTTGCTTGGCCTCTATGCAGTCTAGACTAATTTTGACTATCACCGTTCGATTTCTAGCATTGAAAGATTCATCGAGATGATGGTGAAACAAGCCTACCATGACACAAACTTCGACGAAACAAAATTACGAACACGCTTCATATCACAATATGGTACTATAGCGTCAAGTGATTCACGAATACGGTAACATGACACCTAATCCTATAATGCATTCTCGTCGCGTATACTCATTTAATCCATAACCTGAGACTGGTGGAAGCTATATGCCCTCGGACCAATCATACGCCTCTCTTTCGCCACGTGATCATGCTCTCGTCCATACCCACGCGCAGAGAGCAGGGTCAGGTGATGAAAGGGACGCCAATGATTGATCCCACCGGCATGTAGCTCCCACCGCAGTCTCAGCTTATGGACGAACGGACTATTGTGAAATTGACGACCGAGTTGTATTTCAGACTGTCAAGAAAACGTCAAATGATGCCCGGCTGTATAATGAAATGACGGCTTAATTGTATTTCAGGTTGAGAAATGGGACATCAATATGACACAAAACACCGTCATTTGATGATTAAAAGCTTTAAAATAGAGCTACAAATACATTGCCTGCCATTCTGATGGAAAATTTCTTAGTGTTAGTTTTATCAAATTTGCACGTCTACACCTAAGAATGGGTTTTATCGGTGTTTCCAGTAAGTGATGAGAGTGGAAAACAATATATGCACACTTAAGAAGGGAGAGGAACATCAGTGCCAATGAGTGAAGAGGGTGTGGAAAAAAGAATATATGCATGCCTAAGAATGGGCTGTATCGATATTCCCCGTAAGTGAGGAGAGTGTGGAAAAAGGAATATGCACACCTGAGAATGGGGTGTTATAGCATTCCCAATAAGTGAAGAGGTGTGTAAAAAAGGATATACGTGAACCCAAGATTGGGGTGTATCGATATTCCCAGTAAGTGAGGAGAGTGTGGAAAACGGAATATATGTACACCTAGAAATGGCGTGTATCGGTATTCCCAGTAAGTGAGGAGAGTGTGAAAAACGGAATATACGTACACCTAAGAGTGGGGTATATCGGTATTCTCAGTGAGTGAGGAGAGTGGTAAAACGGAACGTATGTAAACCCTGGGGTGTGGTGTGTCAGTACACCCGCTGACTATGGAGGTGTAAGTAAAGGTGCACATATGCACCTCAAAATGAGGTGCATATGTGCAAGTACGATTATTTTTGGGGTGTAGCATATATACCCATGGGGGTGTCGTATAAGGGACAAGTCACATACAACCCAGTGGGTGTAAGTACTTCCCCCTCTTTTTTTAGAATGTATGTACGCAACTGCACCCCGAATTTCTTCAGTGTCAATGGCTGACATCCGTAGCTGCTACGTGACGTCACAAAACCCAAAGGTTTGTCGGATGGTCGCGATAACAAGCGTTGGTCAATGGATGCCTTGTATTAGAGCGCAGCTCTTAGGGGCCCGTTTCCGGCTTGAGCGGCGTCGCCGTCGCCGTCGCCGTCGGCGTAACCGCGCGGTGCATCATGGGAAATGTCCCATAATGCACCGCGCGAGCCCCCCCACCGGGGTCACGTGACCTCGTGGGGGGTCACGTGACCCCCCCGAGGTCACGTGACTCCCCGGAGGTCACGTGACCCCCTCCTCGAGGTCACGTGACCCCCCGAGGTCACGTGACCCCCGCCGATGTCGCGTGACCCCCCGATGACGTCATCGTCACTGATGACGTCACCGGCATCCACATCGTCATCGTCATCATCACTGATGACGTCACCAGCATCCACATCGTCATCGTCATCATCACTGATGACGTCACCGGCATCCACATCGTCATCGTCATCATCACTGATGACGTCACCGGCATCCGCATCGTCATCGTCATCATTACTGATGACGTCACCGGCATCCACATCGTCATCGTCATCATCACTGATGACGTCACCGGCATCCCCATCGTCATCGTCATCATCACTGATGACGTCACCGGCATCCACATTGTCATCGTCATCATCACTGATGACGTCACCGGCATCCGCATCGTCATCATCACTGATGACGTCACCGGCATCCCCATCGTCATCGTCATCATCACTGATGTCACCGGCATCCACATCGTCATCGTCATCATCACTGATGACGTCAACGGCATCCGCATCGTCATCGTCATCATCACTGATGACGTCACCGGCATCCCCATCATCATCGTCATCATCACTGATGTCACCGGCATCCACATCGTCATCGTCATCATCACTGATGACGTCACCGGCATCCGCATCGTCATCGTCATCATCACTGATGACGTCACCGGCATCCCCATCGTCATTGTCATCATCACTGATGTCACCGGCATCCACATCGTCATCGTCATCATCACTGATGACGTCACCGGCATCCGCATCGTCATCGTCATCATCACTGATGACGTCACCGGCATCCCCATCGTCATCGTCATCATCACTGACGTCACCGGCATCCACATCGTCATCGTCATCATCACTGATGACGTCACCGGCATCCGCATCGTCATCGTCATCATCACTGATGACGTCACCGGCATCCACATCGTCATCGTCATCATCACTGATGACGTCACCGGCATCCACATCGTCATCGTCATCATCACTGATGACGTCACCGGCATCCGCATCGTCATCGTCATCATCACTGATGACGTCACCGGCATCGTCATCGTCATCATCACTGATGTCACCGGCATCCACATCGTCATCGTCATCATCACTGATGACGTCACCGGCATCCGCATCGTCATCGTCATCATCACTGATGACGTCACCGGCATCCCCATCGTCATCGTCATCATCACTGATGTCACCGGCATCCACATCGTCATCGTCATCATCACTGATGACGTCACCGGCATCCGCATCGTCATCGTCATCATCACTGATGACGTCACCGGCATCCACATCGTCATCGTCATCATCACTGATGACGTCACCGGCATCCACATCGTCATCGTCATCATCACTGATGACGTCACCGGCATCCGCATCGTCATCGTCATCATCACTGATGACGTCACCGGCATCCCCATCGTCATCGTCATCATCACTGATGTCACCGGCATCCACATCGTCATCGTCATCATCACTGATGACGTCACCGGCATCCGCATCGTCATCGTCATCATCACTGATGACGTCACCGGCATCCCCATCGTCATCGTCATCATCACTGATGTCACCGGCATCCACATCGTCATCGTCATCATCACTGATGACGTCACCGGCATCCACATTGTCATCGTCATCATCACTGATGACGTCACCGGCATCCACATCGTCATCGTCATCATCACTGACGACGTCACCGGCATCCGCATCGTCATCGTCATCATCACTGATTACGTCATCAGTGACGTCACTGATGTCGTCACCGGCATCCGCATCGTCATCGTCATCTTCACTGATGACGCCATCAGCGACGTCACTGATGACGTCACCGACATTCGCATCGTCATCGTCATCATCACTGGTGAAGCCATCAGTGACGTCACTAATGACGTCATCGGTACCCGCATCGTCATCGTCACGGATGACGTCATCAGTGACGTCAGTGATGACATCATCGGCATTGGGGGTCACGTGACCCCCAAGGTCACGTGACCCCCCCCCCTGGTTAGTTTACCCCCCCCCCCCCGTGCCCTTCCCTCCTCCTCCTCAAGAGCTGCGCTCTAATTCGGCGTTACAGGGAGTTGTAAGCGGCTTTCATTTTTTGTTTCGAATTATATAGTCTCCTAGGCTGTACCCTCCTGAAATACGGTTATTTTAAAGCAGTTCCCAAGCGTGTGCAAAAAAGTCACGCCATTTAGCAGGATATTACTCGAAAACAGCCATAAGCTTCGAGCAAACGTATGCTGTTTGGCGCAAACACAACTGCGACGGCCACCGATCGAACTAGGAGTGCTTGCAAAGCAAAAGATTTTGCCTTTGAGGTGGCACCTAAGTACACGAAATGGCATCTGGGTACACGGCGGATCCACTGGATCGGTTATGAGTTTGCGGGTCGTTCCTTCCCCAGACAACGCAGATGGTCCTGAAAGCGTCCTAAGCTGGTCGAGACGTCTTCGTCCCGCCGAAGACGTCGTAGGGACGTCCGGAACTATACTCCGCCACAGCTTTTCTTGGAAATGCAGTGGAAGGTGCAGGCACGCGTTCCCTCTCCCATTTTGAGCGCTGAATAAAGCTGTGCGCGGGCTCTCCTCCCCTTCCCAAAAATGCTAAGGAACGAACGTTTGGTACTTTCAAAGACTTGTTGAGGACGTTTTCAGGTTCTTTTATTTCGGAAGACCAAGAAAGTATTCTCCTGAATAATATTAATAGTATAAAATGTTTGCATGCCAGGAAGGGAAGACAAAACCAGAATTAGTACGAAACTAAGACATTGTTAAAGTTATTTTTACTAAACATTTTAATTATACAAAGAAACTTAACTGCAAACTATGTAATTTTGAAATTATTTTATTGTATAAAAATATACATTGTGTTAGCGTTTAATACATTCTATAGCTGGGCCTTGTAAAGGCGGTTGAATCAGTGCCCAGCGAGGGCGCGCGCCATTACCAATTGTGCGAACTAGAGCCACTAAATGAGCTGCGTAGCTTATTTAGTGAGGGGGATTGGTGGCCGAGTCGGCTAGCGCACACCACCTCGGAGCACGTGGAGCGAAAGCTCGCGCTGCGGAACCAAGAGATCCTGGGGTTAATCTGCACCCCTGCACGTTTCGATCTGGATGAGCATCGCACCGGCGTGCGGTCGTGTATCACTACTGCGTGGTGCACGTTAAAGGCCCAAGGCTGGCGGTTGTACCGCACTGGCTAAATTGCTCATCTACAGCGAGTGACTCGTCGTAACTTTGAAATGGCTGAATAACTACACGCTGTATAAATATCTTCACAGCCCCGATAATTTAGTTTATTTCGTGGTACTAGTGCGAACAAAAGCGCAGGCTAGGCAGGCTGCGCGGGAAATGGGAGATTTTTTTTTTTTTTTCGACCACTGAACTTCAGAAAACTTTGAAAAAGGTACGCGGTTAATTTTCTTGCTTTCAAATTTCGTCTGTATCACGCAAGGAAAGATTTCAACTTTAAGGAAAAGTGCGAAATAAACAGTAACATGGCGGAAAGGGCGGCTGCGGCTCGGCGTTTTTGCCGTCAGCAAAATAAATGTGTTGAGGCAACTCTTCCTTTGCTCTCTGGTCTTTGAGATATTTTTGATGGCGTGGGTAAAAATTCGAGCGATCTAAATTTTGATGAAGGCGGTGGGAGAGAGTGCCGCTGTCGAAGAACGCGGTGCTGGTTTTTTGTGAGTTGGATCAGCGGTCCTGTCGAAATGGCGGTAACATCGCGGAGTAAAACGCCTTTGAGCGATTGGGCTTACTTGTAGAAAGCGTGGAAACGATTTCTTCGACTAAGCGCACACACCAAGGAAGCCCCACAACGATGCATGGAGCAATCGGGCACACGAGAAGCGAGGTTCCCAGCGGTGAGGGTGTGTTTAAGCAGGTGTTACGTCCAAGGAGTCAACTGAATGGCAGTTGGGAGCAGGGGACAAAATACGACGAAGTAAAGACGTTGTTCGACGAGTACGTTTGTCGCTATGTTGGCGTTGCTCACCGTATTCCGATAATAAACGGAATTCCTAAGTAAACAGTAAGATGAAACTTGTTACGAAAAGTTTGGATGTAAGTACATAAAGCCTCATCTTATTTCTTTCTGAAACCTAAAAAAAAAAAAAAAGTTTTTTTTTTCAAGGTTGGTTGCAATGTTTAAGTAAAAAAAAATAATATTCTGCCAAAAAAAAAAAAAAAGGCTTAGAGCTATTTGCGACATGAATTGCAATTTAGTTGGAGTCATCCCCTCCCCTCCATTTTTTCTCTCGCCGTTTCGCGATGTGTGGACAAGCTGTGACCTCCTATGACGTAGTGGCACTTGCGCATAACGCACGTGAAATTAAAATACATATCGCGCCGTAAATATTGTTCTGAAAAGATTTTTTCTCAGAAAATGTTTTTTCTTCAACGTGCATGCCAATCAACTACCACTTAAGAAAAAAAATTTTTTTTTTGTGTCTCGAACATTCCAGTACCACTAGAGAACAAGTGGCTTGGTGACTGGACCTGGTAAATTAGCCATCTATCAGACCCTGTTCTAAACTGAGAAAGTGCCCTAACATGTTCGTCTCTTTTCAGACTGATCCCTTATTTCATTGCTTCACATACCATTATTATTTTCTTTAATCTTTGGTGCAGTGACCTTTTCTCTTACATTGCAGTGTTCTTTCTTTTATTATTTTTAACCACTCCTGCTTTTCTTCTCAGTACTGATTTTTATATCTAAATAATTTTTTTTTCGTTATTAATACCTCGTTTTATTCTACATTTATGCAGGCAGG
Source organism: Ixodes scapularis (assembly GCF_016920785.2). Classification (NCBI taxonomy): domain Eukaryota; kingdom Metazoa; phylum Arthropoda; class Arachnida; order Ixodida; family Ixodidae; genus Ixodes; species Ixodes scapularis. Next base: position 64,716,745 of record NW_024609839.1, on the reverse strand, counting down.
AAGCTCCCTTCTTAAAACGTGTGTCGGAAGCTCATTGGCTGTCAGTGCCCACATTGGGCATGAAGAAATACATGGAAAAGTGCTAAATTTGTCCTCCCTTATCAACAGTAAAAGTGCACCAAAGTGCACCAAACTTGATAAAATGAATGACTAAGGGTAAAACACTAAGACTAAAGGAATTTCACTGGCAAAAGAAGGCGATCACAGTGGACAGAAGCTTATAAATGAAAATGTTTTTATGATTTTTTGAGTGTGTGTTAGGGAGCTTGGGTAAATTGAGCAAGTGATTATTAATCCACAAAGTACACTATTCACTAAACACTGCCAAGCTTATATAGCCCAGGCTTGGGCTATAGTTTTTATTTCCCTCAATGAATATGATTTTAAATGCAAGGTTGTAGTGAAGTAACTCGTGAAAAGCATTTGGTCTTTGGTAACACATTCAATTAATAAAGACAATTTCTATTTTAAATGCCCAAAAATATGAAATTATATCAAACATGGTTTTACATTTTCAAAGTTCACATAAGCAACTATATGTTGATTGTCTTTACATTTCTGAGAACATTTCAGAACTCGATGTTTTAAAGGTCTTGGCTGGACAATTCTTTGTATAGCACTTCCTAGTCATATTCTAAACGACCTGTGCAGCTACTCCCGACTCTTTACAGTCCAACTCTTATTTACCTGTTGAGACAAAAATGTTTAATGTGGGAGAGAGATCCTAAGTATATTTATTCTAGACAAACCACGAATATCGTATATGGAAGTTCTACTCAAAAGGCTCACATTTTTCGGACAATTCTAGCATCTCTTTTTTCTTAAGTTTTTGCTATCTGAAGGCAGAGCGAATGCTAGTATTTCATACTCATCGGCACTGTATTTGTTTAAAAGGTTCAATAAATTATCTTGTCTTGTGATGCTTTCCTTGTTCCTTTCTAGATGACAGGTCTTGTTACCTTACAGATGACTGATCCTGTTTGAAGAGCTCATCTGCTCCGTTTCACCTTCTGATGTTTCTGCATCCGTTCTTACTAGCCATTCCGAACAGCCATGAAAGTATGTCATGTTACTGCACCCAGGTAGAGATTCATGACATGCTGTCTGTCACCACTGGATTGACTTTTAGCATTGGCTGCGGTACATCAGAAGATAAAACGGAGTACAGTAGACACTCTCTGGGTGTCCTGAAGACGTGCTGGAGCCGGACAAAAGACCTTTTGAGGATCACTTGGAGTCTATAAAAAGACGACTTTAGAACGTCTTGACAGACATTCCAAAGACGTCCTCAGAATGTCATTATGTCGTCTGGGAGGACGGTTCCATGACTTCCTCAGGACGTACTGGAGCCGGACAAATGGACCTTTTGAGGCTCACTTGAGGACTTCATAAAGACATCCTGAGGATGTCTTTACTATTATAACTGGACGTCCTTAGGGCGTCGTCGGTGTTAGCTTGGCGCAGCTCGTTTGTCTATACTTGTTTGTCTTGCCTCGGCGGGATCTGTAATGGATCGTCAATACGTGACTTTTGCGAGCGCAGCAAGCGCACGGGGTTGCGGGCCCAGCTTGTTTACGCTTCGCAAGAGCTTGAACTGGACTTCGCCCATTGCGCCTGCTGGGGAAGAAGACACCGCTTGTGCCTGCGTGGGAAGAAACCTCTAACAGAACGACCGGAGGCACGCCACGTATACGCACGCAAAAGAGACAATGTAATCAGAAGTTAATCTAGTATAATAAACGCTATTTCATTTTCTCAAATCAACCTCGCATTATTAAATAACGGAACGTCAGCACCCGGCCACCGCTGACATGGCGCAGCCGACAGGATCCGCAGAATCCAACGAAGCCGGTGACCACGCCCTGATCACGGACTCCAACAAGGGAACGAAAACCACCAATCAGGACACAATGCGTCAAGAGATACAAGATATCAAAATTCAACTCCAGCAACTAATCCTGGCCTTCAACAACGCACTTTCAACGCCACACCGCCACACCCAGAAAATGGCGTCAACGTGACGGACCGGAACGGACCAGAACGAAAAGTAACCACGACGGATGCTTCTGCGCTGGGCACGACAACGCAGGTGAGCGGCAACGCAACAACGGTTGATTTGCTGTCGGTCATTGTCCAAACGCAACAACAACTGGCCGAGACCCTACGACAGTCCACGAGGTCCCTCCACGTCGACTCCTAGAGCGACACTTCGCACGCGATTCCCACGTTCGAGGGGGAGTCATACGAAAACGTCGCTGAGTGGCTTCGAGAAATCGAACGAGTGGCTCTCCTCGCAAACTGGACACCAAACCTCACACTGCTCAACGCCGCCACCCGCCTTCACGGTGCCGCACGAGACTGGCACAAGTTATACGGTTCCCGGATCGACGACTGGGAAGTATGGAAGGAAGCCATCAAGGAACGCTTCCAACGAAAAATGGGACTGCAACAATTTTTGGAGTACCAACAACGCCGACAGCTCCGCCACAACGAGAGCATTGTGCAGTACATCTACGCGAAAAATGCCATGCTCGAGCGAGCTCCCTGTGAGCTAGGAGCCAGCGAACGCATCTCTTTAATCCTGCACGGAATCACCGAGGAAAAGTGGGCCAATCCCCTGGCAGCCCAAGGCTGTAAATCGGTCCTCGAGCTGATTGACTGCGCGACGACTTTGGACCACCGCCGTTCCAGAGAAAAGACTCAACCACGCAAACAAGGCACGTACGAGCATTCGACATCAACGCAGCAAACGACAGGCGTTCAGACCAGCACCCTGACGAATGCCCCATCACCGAAACCCTTCAAACGCACCAGGCAGAGCAACTGTTTTAATTGCGACCAGCCCGGTCACTTCTCCAGGGACTGTCCAGAGCCGAAAACTGCAGCGACCATCCGTGCAGAGGAGAAACGCGCACAAAAGGGCGCGGGTCCAAACGAGAAGAATGTCCGCTGCTTCTTGCGCACGACAGGAGATTCTCTCCCCATCGTCACCGCCTTCACGGAGAACCGTCCTTTGAAGGCGTGCATCGACACTGGGGCCAACATATCGATCATCGATCCCAGGGCACTACCCCAGGACGCTTGCGTATCGTCGTGGTCCCGAGCAAAGGAATTCGTCAACGTTTTGGACAACAAGCTGACGCCTGACAAGTGCACGTCTCTGACGACCAGCGTTGGATCAACGACGGTCAAGGTACCGGAAATACTCATTCTTCCACTCCCCAAGTCAATTGACCTACTTCTCGGATCAGATTGGCGCCAACTCGCTAACGTGGAAGTCACGTTTCGAACGACATAACCATCGTTGAACTACCTAAACGTTACGATTCGCCCGCCGAGATTCCAAAGACGACAATCTCCGGAGAAGCTCTGGTGTCCAACTTTCACGAGAAACTGCCCCAAGCCGAACGCCTGGCCATGTTCGTGAAGTTCGAGCCAGCACGGAACGACATCGAAGCAGCCCTAATGCAACGAATCCACACCGCTGTGGACAGCATTACCAAAGACGCTTCGCCGGAAGAACGCGAAAGACTTTTTGGGATACTCACAAAACGCCACGCTGCGTTTACGACGGTGAAGGAACAACTGGGCACCTGCCCACACGCCGAGCATTCCATCGAGCTACGCGACGAGATCCCCGTGGCGTCGCGGCCCTATCGGTGCTCCCCAGCCGACCGGGAATTCATCAAACGTCAGGTCGAAGACTATCGCGAGCGTGGAATTGTTCGCGAAAGAAAAAGCGAATATGCTGCACCGACGCTTGTGGTCAACCAACACTTCTACGTCGACTACCTCTTGAATCGTCGGATTCCGAGATTTGGCGTGCCCACGACAATCGTCACCGACCAGGCTAAAAGCTTCGTCAACAAACAGACTGCCGCTCTGTACAGACGACTTGGAATCACGCACGTGACCTCACCACCCTACTGGCCTCAGGCCAACGGTCTTGTCGAACGGATGGTAGGGACGCTGAAGAATATAATTCGAAAACTCATCGAACCTCACAAGAATTGGGAGAAGATTCTACCCGAGGCAGTTTTCTCTGTCAACGTTTCGCGACAGAGTTCGTCACGCTTCAGCCCCTTCGAACTCATGCACGGTTACGTCCCGAAACTTCCCGGACAGCTCAATATCGGAACAGTTGAGGCTGACCTAGACGAGTCGACTAGACTCCACAGGTTGGCGAGACAGCGGCACGACGCGAAAAACAACTTGGAAAACTCTCAAGCTTCGGCCAAAAGCCGGTATGACGCAAGGAGCAAGACTCCGAGATTTAAAATTGGCGACTCCGTTTACTGCAGCATCGGAGCGAGGTCAATCACGATGGACCCGTTCTTCGAGGGCCCGTTCGTCATCACCGGCATCCCCACGTCACCGGCATCCCCATCGTCATCGTCATCATCACTGATGTCACCGGCATCCACATCGTCATCGTCATCATCACTGATGACGTCACCGGCATCCACATTGTCATCGTCATCATCACTGATGACGTCACCGGCATCCACATCGTCATCGTCATCATCACTGACGACGTCACCGGCATCCGCATCGTCATCGTCATCATCACTGATTACGTCATCAGTGACGTCACTGATGTCGTCACCGGCATCCGCATCGTCATCGTCATCTTCACTGATGACGTCATCAGCGACGTCACTGATGACGTCACCGACATTCGCATCGTCATCGTCATCATCACTGGTGAAGCCATCAGTGACGTCACTAATGACGTCATCGGTACCCGCATCGTCATCGTCACGGATGACGTCATCAGTGACGTCAGTGATGACATCATCGGCATTGGGGGTCACGTGACCCCCAAGGTCACGTTACCCCCCCCCCCTGGTTAGTTTACCCCCCCCCCCCCGTGCCCTTCCCTCCTCCTCCTCAAGAGCTGCACTCTAATTCGGCGTTACAGGGAGTTGTAAGCGGCTTTCATTTTTTGTTTCGAATTATATAGTCTCCTAGGCTGTACCCTCCTGAAATACGGTTATTTTAAAGCAGTTCCCAAGCGTGTGCAAAAAAGTCACGCCATTTAGCAGGATATTACTCGAAAACAGCCATAAGCTTCGAGCAAACGTATGCTGTTTGGCGCAAACACAACTGCGACGGCCACCGATCGAACTAGGAGTGCTTGCAAAGCAAAAGATTTTGCCTTTGAGGTGGCACCTAAGTACACGAAATGGCATCTGGGTACACGGCGGATCCACTGGATCGGTTATGAGTTTGCGGGTCGTTCCTTCCCCAGACAACGCAGATGGTCCTGAAAGCGTCCTAAGCTGGTCGAGACGTCTTCGTCCCGACGAAGACGTCGTAGGGACGTCCGGAACTATACTCCGCCACAGCTTTTCTTGGAAATGCAGTGGAAGGTGCAGGCACGCGTTCCCTCTCCCATTTTGAGCGCTGAATAAAGCTGTGCGCGGGCTCTCCTCCCCTTCCCAAAAATGCTAAGGAACGAACGTTTGGTACTTTCAAAGACTTGTTGAGGACGTTTTCAGGTTCTTTTATTTCGGAAGACCAAGAAAGTATTCTCCTGAATAATATTAATAGTATAAAATGTTTGCATGCCAGGAAGGGAAGACAAAACCAGAATTAGTACGAAACTAAGACATTGTTAAAGTTATTTTTACTAAACATTTTAATTATACAAAGAAACTTAACTGCAAACTATGTAATTTTGAAATTATTTTATTGTATAAAAATATACATTGTGTTAGCGTTTAATACATTCTATAGCTGGGCCTTGTAAAGGCGGTTGAATCAGTGCCCAGCGAGGGCGCGCGCCATTACCAATTGTGCGAACTAGAGCCACTAAATGAGCTGCGTAGCTTATTTAGTGAGGGGGATTGGTGGCCGAGTCGGCTAGCGCACACCACCTCGGAGCACGTGGAGCGAAAGCTCGCGCTGCGGAACCAAGAGATCCTGGGGTTAATCTGCACCCCTGCACGTTTCGATCTGGATGAGCATCGCACCGGCGTGCGGTCGTGTATCACTACTGCGTGGTGCACGTTAAAGGCCCAAGGCTGGCGGTTGTACCGCACTGGCTAAATTGCTCATCTACAGCGAGTGACTCGTCGTAACTTTGAAATGGCTGAATAACTACACGCTGTATAAATATCTACACAGCCCCGATAATTTAGTTTATTTCGTGGTACTAGTGCGAACAAAAGCGCAGGCTAGGCAGGCTGCGCGGGAAATGGGAGATTTTTTTTTTTTTTTCGACCACTGAACTTCAGAAAACTTTGAAAAAGGTACGCGGTTAATTTTCTTGCTTTCAAATTTCGTCTGTATCACGCAAGGAAAGATTTCAACTTTAAGGAAAAGTGCGAAATAAACAGTAACATGGCGGAAAGGGCGGCTGCGGCTCGGCGTTTTTGCCGTCAGCAAAATAAATGTGTTGAGGCAACTCTTCCTTTGCTCTCTGGTCTTTGAGATATTTTTGATGGCGTGGGTAAAAATTCGAGCGATCTAAATTTTGATGAAGGCGGTGGGAGAGAGTGCCGCTGTCGAAGAACGCGGTGCTGGTTTTTTGTGAGTTGGATCAGCGGTCCTGTCGAAATGGCGGTAACATCGCGGAGTAAAACGCCTTTGAGCGATTGGGCTTACTTGTAGAAAGCGTGGAAACGATTTCTTCGACTAAGCGCACACACCAAGGAAGCCCCACAACGATGCATGGAGCAATCGGGCACACGAGAAGCGAGGTTCCCAGCGGTGAGGGTGTGTTTAAGCAGGTGTTACGTCCAAGGAGTCAACTGAATGGCAGTTGGGAGCAGGGGACAAAATACGACGAAGTAAAGACGTTGTTCGACGAGTACGTTTGTCGCTATGTTGGCGTTGCTCACCGTATTCCGATAATAAACGGAATTCCTAAGTAAACAGTAAGATGAAACTTGTTACGAAAAGTTTGGATGTAAGTACATAAAGCCTCATCTTATTTCTTTCTGAAACCTAAAAAAAAAAGTTTTTTTTTTCAAGGTTGGTTGCAATGTTTAAGTAAAAAAAAATAATATTCTGCCAAAAAAAAAAAAGGCTTAGAGCTATTTGCGACATGAATTGCAATTTAGTTGGAGTCATCCCCTCCCCTCCATTTTTTCTCTCGCCGTTTCGCGATGTGTGGACAAGCTGTGACCTCCTATGACGTAGTGGCACTTGCACGCACGTGAAATTAAAATACATATCGCGCCGTAAATATTGTTCTGAAAAGATTTTTTCTCAGAAAATGTTTTTTCTTCAACGTGCATGCCAATCAACTACCACTTAAGAAAAAAAAATTTTTTTTTTGTGTCTCGAACATTCCAGTACCACTAGAGAACAAGTGGCTTGGTGACTGGACCTGGTAAATTAGCCATCTATCAGACCCTGTTCTAAACTGAGAAAGTGCCCTAACATGTTCGTCTCTTTTCAGACTGATCCCTTATTTCATTGCTTCACATACCATTATTATTTTCTTTAATCTTTGGTGCAGTGACCTTTTCTCTTACATTGCAGTGTTCTTTTTTTTATTATTTTTAACCACTCCTGCTTTTCTTCTCAGTACTGATTTTTATATCTAAATAATTTTTTTTTCGTTATTAATACCTCGTTTTATTCTACATTTATGCAGGCAGGAAGCTCCCTTCTTAAAACGTGTGTCGGAAGCTCATTGGCTGTCAGTGCCCACATTGGGCATGAAGAAATACATGGAAAAGTGCTAAATTTGTCCTCCCTTATCAACAGTAAAAGTGCACCAAAGTGCACCAAACTTGATAAAATGAGTGACTAAGGGTAAAACACTAAGACTAAAGGAATTTCACTGGCAAAAGAAGGCGATCACAGTGGACAGAAGCTTATAAATGAAAATGTTTTTATGATTTTTTGAGTGTGTGTTAGGGAGCTTGGGTAAATTGAGCAAGTGATTATTAATCCACAAAGTACACTATTCACTAAACACTGCCAAGCTTATATAGCCCAGGCTTGGGCTATAGTTTTTATTTCCCTCAATGAATATGATTTTAAATGCAAGGTCGTAGTGAAGTAACTCGTGAAAAGCAGTTGGTCTTTGGTAACACATTCAATTAATAAAGACAATTTCTATTTTAAATTCCCAAAAATATGAAATTATATCAAACATGGTTTTACATTTTCAAAGTTCACATAAGCAACTATATGTTGATTGTCTTTACATTTCTGAGAACATTTCAGAACTCGATGTTTTAAAGGTCTTGGCTGGACAATTCTTTGTATAGCACTTCCTAGTCATATACTAAACGACCTGTGCAGCTACTCCCGACTCTTTACAGTCCAACTCTTATTTACCTGTTGAGACAAAAATGTTTAATGTGGGAGAGAGATCCTAAGTATATTTATTCTAGACAAACCACGAATATCGTATATGGAAGTTCTACTCAAAAGGCTCACATTTTTCGGACAATTCTAGCTTCTCTTTTTTCTTAAGTTTTTGCTATCTGAAGGCAGAGCGAATGCTAGTATTTCATACTCATCGGCACTGTATTTGTTCAAAAGGTTCAATAAATTATCTTGTCTTGTGATGCTTTCCTTGTTCCTTTCTAGATGACAGGTCTTGTTACCTTACAGATGACTGATCCTGTTTGAAGAGCTCATCTGCTCCGTTTCACCTTCTGATGTTTCTGCATCCGTTCTTACTAGCCATTCCGAACAGCCATGAAAGTATGTCATGTTACTGCACCCAGGTAGAGAGTCATGACATGCTGTCTGTCACCACTGGATTGACTTTTAGCATTGGCTGCGGTACATCAGAAGATAAAACGGAGTACAGTAGACACTCTCTGGGTGTCCTGAAGACGTGCTGGAGCCGGACAAAAGACCTTTTGAGGATCACTTGGAGTCTATAAAAAGACGACTTTAGAACGTCTTGACAGACATTCCAAAGACGTCCTCAGAATGTCATTATGTCGTCTGGGAGGACGGTTCCATGACTTCCTCAGGACGTACTGGAGCCGGACAAATGGACCTTTTGAGGCTCACTTGAGGACTTCATAAAGACATCCTGAGGATGTCTTTACTATTATAACTGGACGTCCTTAGGGCGTCGTCGGTGTTAGCTTGGCGCAGCTCGTTTGTCTATACTTGTTTGTCTTGCCTCGGCGGGATCTGTAATGGATCGTCAATACGTGACTTTTGCGAGCGCAGCAAGCGCACGGGGTTGCGGGCCCAGCTTGTTTACGCTTCGCAAGAGCTTGAACTGGACTTCGCCCATTGCGCCTGCTGGGGAAGAAGACACCGCTTGTGCCTGCGTGGGAAGAAACCTCTAACAGAACGACCGGAGGCACGCCACGTATACGCACGCAAAAGAGACAATGTAATCAGAAGTTAATCTAGTATAATAAACGCTATTTCATTTTCTCAAATCAACCTCGCATTATTAAATAACGGAACGTCAGCACCCGGCCACCGCTGACATGGCGCAGCCGACAGGATCCGCAGAATCCAACGAAGCCGGTGACCACGCCCTGATCACGGACTCCAACAAGGGAACGAAAACCACCAATCAGGACACAATGCGTCAAGAGATACAAGATATCAAAATTCAACTCCAGCAACTAATCCTGGCCTTCAACAACGCACTTTCAACGCCACACCGCCACACCCAGAAAATGGCGTCAACGTGACGGACCGGAACGGACCAGAACGAAAAGTAACCACGACGGATGCTTCTGCGCTGGGCACGACAACGCAGGTGAGCGGCAACGCAACAACGGTTGATTTTCTGTCGGTCATTGTCCAAACGCAACAACAACTGGCCGAGACCCTACGACAGTCCACGAGGTCCCTCCACGTCGACTCCTAGAGCGACACTTCGCACGCGATTCCCACGTTCGAGGGGGAGTCATACGAAAACGTCGCTGAGTGGCTTCGAGAAATCGAACGAGTGGCTCTCCTCGCAAACTGGACACCAAACCTCACACTGCTCAACGCCGCCACCCGCCTTCACGGTGCCGCACGAGACTGGCACAAGTTATACGGTTCCCGGATCGACGACTGGGAAGTATGGAAGGAAGCCATCAAGGAACGCTTCCAACGAAAAATGGGACTGCAACAATTTTTGGAGTACCAACAACGCCGACAGCTCCGCCACAACGAGAGCATTGTGCAGTACATCTACGCGAAAAATGCCATGCTCGAGCGAGCTCCCTGTGAGCTAGGAGCCAGCGAACGCATCTCTTTAATCCTGCACGGAATCACCGAGGAAAAGTGGGCCAATCCCCTGGCAGCCCAAGGCTGTAAATCGGTCCTCGAGCTGATTGACTGCGCGACGACTTTGGACCACCGCCGTTCCAGAGAAAAGACTCAACCACGCAAACAAGGCACGTACGAGCATTCGACATCAACGCAGCAAACGACAGGCGTTCAGACCAGCACCCTGACGAATGCCCCATCACCGAAACCCTTCAAACGCACCAGGCAGAGCAACTGTTTTAATTGCGACCAGCCCGGTCACTTCTCCAGGGACTGTCCAGAGCCGAAAACTGCAGCGACCATCCGTGCAGAGGAGAAACGCGCACAAAAGGGCGCGGGTCCAAACGAGAAGAATGTCCGCTGCTTCTTGCGCACGACAGGAGATTCTCTCCCCATCGTCACCGCCTTCACGGAGAACCGTCCTTTGAAGGCGTGCATCGACACTGGGGCCAACATATCGATCATCGATCCCAGGGCACTACCCCAGGACGCTTGCGTATCGTCGTGGTCCCGAGCAAAGGAATTCGTCAACGTTTTGGACAACAAGCTGACGCCTGACAAGTGCACGTCTCTGACGACCAGCGTTGGATCAACGACGGTCAAGGTACCGGAAATACTCATTCTTCCACTCCCCAAGTCAATTGACCTACTTCTCGGATCAGATTGGCGCCAACTCGCTAACGTGGAAGTCACGTTTCGAACGACATAACCATCGTTGAACTACCTAAACGTTACGATTCGCCCGCCGAGATTCCAAAGACGACAATCTCCGGAGAAGCTCTGGTGTCCAACTTTCACGAGAAACTGCCCCAAGCCGAACGCCTGGCCATGTTCGTGAAGTTCGAGCCAGCACGGAACGACATCGAAGCAGCCCTAATGCAACGAATCCACACCGCTGTGGACAGCATTACCAAAGACGCTTCGCCGGAAGAACGCGAAAGACTTTTTGGGATACTCACAAAACGCCACGCTGCGTTTACGACGGTGAAGGAACAACTGGGCACCTGCCCACACGCCGAGCATTCCATCGAGCTACGCGACGAGATCCCCGTGGCGTCGCGGCCCTATCGGTGCTCCCCAGCCGACCGGGAATTCATCAAACGTCAGGTCGAAGACTATCGCGAGCGTGGAATTGTTCGCGAAAGAAAAAGCGAATATGCTGCACCGACGCTTGTGGTCAACCAACACTTCTACGTCGACTACCTCTTGAATCGTCGGATTCCGAGATTTGGCGTGCCCACGACAATCGTCACCGACCAGGCTAAAAGCTTCGTCAACAAACAGACTGCCGCTCTGTACAGACGACTTGGAATCACGCACGTGACCTCACCACCCTACTGGCCTCAGGCCAACGGTCTTGTCGAACGGATGGTAGGGACGCTGAAGAATATAATTCGAAAACTCATCGAACCTCACAAGAATTGGGAGAAGATTCTACCCGAGGCAGTTTTCTCTGTCAACGTTTCGCGACAGAGTTCGTCACGCTTCAGCCCCTTCGAACTCATGCACGGTTACGTCCCGAAACTTCCCGGACAGCTCAATATCGGAACAGTTGAGGCTGACCTAGACGAGTCGACTAGACTCCACAGGTTGGCGAGACAGCGGCACGACGCGAAAAACAACTTGGAAAACTCTCAAGCTTCGGCCAAAAGCCGGTATGACGCAAGGAGCAAGACTCCGAGATTTAAAATTGGCGACTCCGTTTACTGCAGCATCGGAGCGAGGTCAATCACGATGGACCCGTTCTTCGAGGGCCCGTTCGAGATCAAGTCCTTTCCAACCCCAAACACCGTGGTCATCAAAAGGCTGCATTCCATAAGGACGACAAAACGAAAGAAAGGCAAACGTCGAATAACTCCGCCGACAAAATACACGCACACCAGCGGCACCGGAGTTATCCGACACCTGCGTCGGCCGAGCGCTCTCCGGCGCAGATGAAAGCGATGAACGTGAAGACGAGGACGGATCCGAAGCCCCAACGCACGATAAAGAAAACTACGGAGCACTCATCAACGTCGAGGATGACGCTGCAGGGCAGCAACTGTCAAGGGCGCGCAGACCTCCGGCCTACCTTGCGGATTACGCGTTGGAGTGATTTGAGGACAAATCAATTTTAAACCGGGGCGTGTTAGCTTGGCCCAGCTCGTTTGTCTATACTTGTTTGTCTTGCCTCGGCGGGATCTGTAATGGATCGTCAATACGTGACTTTTGCGAGCGCAGCAAGCGCACGGGGTTGCGGGCCCAGCTTGTTTACGCTTCGCAAGAGCTTGAACTGGACTTCGCCCATAGCGCCTGCCTGGGAAGAAGACACCGCTTGTGCCTGCGTGGGAAGAAACCTCTAACAGAACGACCGGAGGCACGCCACGTATACGCACGCAAAAGAGACCATGTAATCAGAAGTTAATCTAGTATAATAAACGCTATTTCATTTTCTCAAATCAACCTCGCATTATTAAATAACGGAACGTCAGCACCCGGCCACCGCTGACATCGGGATGACTGTGTATTGTCAGGGTCGGACGCGATGTCAGCGGGTCGAAGGCAAACGGTGAATCGTACAAATGCATTTTCGTCACTTGACTTGGACTCGCTCATTGAATCGTAGACAGGCTCCATTTTCACACCCGGGGCAAACAGAATCTGGCTGCACGCGTGATAACGTTTGGCATAGTTTCCACATGCACTAGCTGTTGGTTTCGGTTTCGCTGCATAATCAAACTGATCCATCCGATTAGCCGGCGCCATTTCAAGGCTGCCAAATTCTCCATAGCATTATCTATTTTATACTTCTTCATCCGATTTGGGCGAGCAGTGGGCGGACGTTGTTGAATATCGTTGGCACAACATCCGACCTCGGTTTACAAGCCTTCTGTCCGCTTAGAGCTATGCTCGTAGCTCTCTTCTGTGAGATTATTGCTGCATAAGCCGGATCTTTATTTTGACAGAAACCTAGTCCCTACGCATGGCGACGATCCATTTTCCTCGTCACTGCACGTCTCGCGGAAGGGTGTGGAACGTCACGTCTTGGCTCGCATGTGCTGCCCGGATGTTGTGGCACCCAACCCCGCAACAAAAATCTCACCCATCCACGAAACAAGTCGGGCGCAGCAACAAAAATGAAGCACGCTGTGGCGTTCACTTCACGGCAAACAACCAGACAGAAATGCTCGCCTCAACGTTACTAAAACACTCAGTTGGGAAACTCCCATAGACACAGCTATGAAAAAGTGGCCCCAAACTGTCTCCGACCACCGAGCTAATGACGAACACAACGACACCATTTCTCCCGCAGCGGCCACTCGAGGAACTGCACGTGACACTATTTTGGCGTTAAGAACAGATATAGCGGTAGAGGTTACAGGGGTGCCACCCCGTCTCCCCGGCGGACGCGCCGCGTTGAGCTACGGAAGTTAAAATGCACCTAGGGCGGGACGTGCTACCTGAAAGGCCCGCTGAGGCATGGTTGTATAAAAACAATATTAATTGTGCCGCAAAACCCTGCAAACTAAAGATTTTAAAACCATAACGCGCCCCTCTTTTGGTACTAAACTCCAATAAATTTCATACAAAAAGAGTCTTTTTCGTTTGTTTTTACGCAAAAACAGGCTTTCAAGAAGCTCAAGGTGACCACAGTACAGACAAATGATAAAGAGTGGCGCTGTTGTCGCATTTAGCTCGGTCTCGGTGGACGCCAGCGGCCCAGGTTTCGACGGCGAGTTTCCCAACTGAGTGTTTTAGTAACGTTGGCTCGCCTTGTGTGGTGTGACGTCAGAGCTTCATTGTTGCCAACGAGAGCAGCGGTTACGCTAGGATGCGATTGGAGAAGTATAAATTCATTTACTAATGATGCGTAGGATGCGTATGATGAGTACGATGCGTCTTGAAGCAATGGAAATGATATTCAACTGTTTTCTCGAATGCAAAATGTGACCGGACAACACCTTTAAGTCCAGACACAGCCGAAGGTACGAGCTGATGGCATCAATGAGACGGCGTCAAAAGTTCACTATCATGATGTTCGTCATGTTCATGTATGTGATCTATCATCAATCACCAATCATAAACAGAAAAGGTCAAGTGAGTGGAGCTATTGACGCTGCGTGTGGACTCTGGAGTCTTGAGCTGAAACGAAATATGGTTTCGTAGTGTAATAATAGGGGGCAGCACAGTGATGCCCGCGCCGCTGTGCTCCTAGAATATAGTGTTTCCAACCCGCCTGATCGCGGACCGCGGCTTCGGCAGCTGGGGCCGAGTGTCGCCACCGGCGGTCATTGATTGACACCTGCCAATGCATGGGACTCTATGGGAAGAACGAGAAAAAGTGCCGTTTCCCCCGTTTCTAAGCTGTTGTCGTCACTGAAACTTTTTGGATGCTTTTCGATAAGCCCAGAATAGCTTGCGTACAAACATTAAAACTGACAGCCCTCACAGTTCTTATAAATAAATGTTTTGTGGTCGAGAATGACTCCGCTGGGCGAGAAATGTAGTGCAGCTTAATGAGACGAGAGTTACCTAGAGTCACCGCGGAGTTAATGGCGGTTTCGACAAGTTGGGTTTAGGAGACAACAAGCTTGAGGCCTTTGGTACGCGAAATGCGCTCGCCCCCGGGAAGTCGCTGTCAGCATGGAACTTTTTCGACATTCACCAACTTCTGGGCTTCCCCGTGGACGGTCTTTTTGACGGCAAGTTCCTTTTTTACTTCACTACGAGAGCAAGGTTGCCAGCTCAGCCGTAGGTGCTCCGGCACGTTTGATTTTTTTTAATTGGCATTCGAACGCTTAACAAATGCTGATTCAACCTTCAAACAATCAATATAATGATCGTATCACATCATAATTCACTCGCCTTGAATTTCAGCATATTAAGCTTCAATATTCGTACATTTGCGTGTTTCGCTCATAGATTTGCGTGTACTGCCTGGTGTCAAGTAATGGCCGTCGGTGGAGCCAACGGCGGGCTCCCGATCCGCGATCCAGCCTACTACAATAGAGATCAGTGTTCAAACCACTGATCTCGATGACAATTGCTGGATCCCGCTTCTCCGCTTGTTCGCTGTAGCGAACTAGCGGAAAAGAAGTGAAGCCACCGGACGGCCATCTGGCTCGTAGACGATTTGCGGTTTTGCTAGCGTTTTGCTGCGGTCTTGGCAGCGTGCTAGTGACACGTTTCCTACTCGTTCGTCGTCATTCGCCGAAGAAGTTTTTTAAGAGTATGCGTAACCGTTGAGACTTGCCGTTGTGAACACGTGGAAAATTTTACGAAAGCGCAGTGCACCAGGAAAAAGGCACAACTCGCCGAAAGCAAGTTTCGCCGGTCTCGCGGCGGGGTCAAACCTTCCTTGGCAAGCCGAAGTGCTGCGTCTCTGTGCCTTCGCACGTTTGGTTACCGATCAAGAATCGACGCCGTGTGGATGTGTTTTGCGAGTGCAATGTGCGTGAAGCCGTATGTAAAGGCACAACTCGTCGAAAGCAAGTGTCACTGGTCTCGCGTCCTGATTCAAGCTTCCTTGGCACGCCAAAGTGCTGCGTTTCCGTGCCTTCGCACGCCTGGATACCGATCAAGATTCGTTTCGGCGCCGCGTGATTGGGTTTGGAGAGTGCCGTACGTACCTCTGCGTGAAGCCGTACGTACCTCTGGGGCAGCGTTTAACGTTTGCTCTGACGGTATTTGTAACTTGCGGCACTCGCGGTCCACAGATGAGCTTGATCCAGTGTCCTGTGGCAACGGAAGATGGGGAAAAGAAGCGGCATCAGCGGCGCGTTTTTCTTTTTGTGTTTTGTTTTCTAGACGCTTATGGCAATCAAGTCAGTAGAACACAATTTTTATTTATTTTTGTGGATTTTTACTGCTGCACCGTGCTTTCCTAAAATTTTCCACATTGTTCTCAACGGCAAGTCTCAACCCTCACACAGGATCTTAAAAATCTTCTTCGACCAATGACGACAAACGATTAGAAAACGTGTCTTCAGCACGCTGCCGCCAGCCTCTGTAACGCTAGCAAGACCGCAAATACTCTACGAGCAAGATGGCCGTCCGGTGGCTTCACTCGCGGGCGCGGGAAGCGCGATCCAGCAATTGTCATTGAGATCAGTGGTTCTGGCCGGTCGATCGGGGTCACGCGGTATAAGGGCCGCGTTTGCAATTCAAGCTGCGAGGAGGTAACGAAACACTGATCTCTTGTAGTATAGCTGGATCGCGGACCGCGGCCTCGGCAGCTGGGGCCGAGTGTCGCCACCGGCGGCCATTGATTAACATCAGCCAATGCATGGAACTCTATGGGAAGAACGAGAAAAAGTGCCCTTTCCACTTGTTTCTAAGCGGTTGTCCGCACTGAAACGTTTTGGCTGCTTTTCGATAAGCCCGTCCAATAGCTTGCATACAAACTTTAAAACTGAGCGCCCTCGCAGTTCTTATAAATAAATATTTTGTGGTCGAGAATGACTCCGCTGGGTGAAAAAGGTAGTGCAGCTCAATGAGGCGAGAGTCACCTAGAGTAGCCGCAGAGTCGGTGGCGGTTTCGTCAAGTTGGGTTTAGCAGACGACAAGCTCGACGGCTTTGCTATGCGGAGTTCGCTCACTCCCGGAAAGCCGCTGTCGAGATGGAACTTCTTTGTCATCCATCTATTCTGGGCTTCCCCGAGGCCGTTCTCAATGATGGCAAGTTCCTTTGTTTACTCCACTACGAGAGCAAGCGTATCAACTCAGTCGTAGGTGCTCCGTACCTATGATCTTTTAGAGTGCATCTCTTAGGTGCCCGTTTCCGGCTTGAGCGGCGTCGGCGTAATTGCGAACCCCCCCCCCGAGGACCTAGGGAGGACCTCAGGTTCCTGCGGGAAGACCTCGGGAGGACCTCGTGGAGGGGGGGGGGAGGTCACGTGACCCCCCCCCCCCGAGGTCGCGTGATCCCCCCTCCCCAAGGTCACGTGACCCACTCCCCTAGGTCACGTGACCCCCCCCCCCCCCCCCCCTCAGTACGCTTCCTTCCTCCTCCTCAAGAGCTGCGCCCTAATTCGGCGTTACAGGGAGTTGTAAACGGCTTTCCCTGTTTAATCAGCGTTCGGGCGTTTGACAAATACTGATTCGATCTGCAAACACCCATCATAAGTATCGCAGCTCACCATAAAATATCGCCTCCGAGCACAGCGTACGTGCTTCAATATTCTTACTTTTGTGCGTTTCTCCCATAGACTTGCGTGTATTGCCTGGTGTCAAGCAATCGCCGCCGGTGGCGACACCGACGGGCTCCCGATCCGCGATCAAGCCTACTACAATAGAGATCAGTGTAACGAAAGCACTGATCTCTATGACAATGGCTGGATCGCGCTTCCTCGCTTGGTCGCTACAGCACGATTGAAGCGACCGGAGGGCCATCTTGCTCGTAGATGATTTGTGGTTTCGCTAGCGTTGCAGAATCCGGCGGCAGAGTGCTGAAGACACGTTTCCTACTCGTTCGTCGTCATTCGCCAAAGAAGTCTTTTAAGACGCTGTGTAAGTGTTGAGACTTTCTTTTGAGAAGACGTGGAAAGGTTTACGAAAGCGCAGTGCCGCAGGAAAAACGCAAAAGTCGTCGAAAGCAAGTTTGGCCGGTCTCGCCGCGTGAGCTTCTTTGGTACGCCAAAGTGCCGCGTCTCTGTGCCTTTGCACGCTTAGATAACGAACAAGATTCGACGCCGTGTGGATATGCCTTGCGAGTACAATGTGTGTGAAGCCGCATGTGCCCCTGGAGCAGCATTTTACTTGACTCTTACGACTGTATTTATAACTTGCGGCTCTCGCAGTCCAGAAACGAGCTTGATCCAGCGTCCAGTGGCGACGGAAGAGGGGGAAAAGGTACGTCTTTTTTTCGTCGTTTGATATGGTTTACAGAATACCGCGCACAACAGATCCTTATCACCGATCAGTGATGGCTCATTATCAACCTATTCTATTGCACTTGACGTTTGAGCGCTGCTCGCCTAATTGTGATTGGCCAACACAATGCACACGACCGTATGGGCCGCGCTTCAGAAATTTCAATTCTCGCCGTCTTGTAGCTTCGCCTTCGAAAACCCTCTTTGCTCCACAGCGTTGCTCTATTTGTGCGGCCATGTGATCCAACTAGAGTAGATGTAGAACATAGCTATGGTTAATAGTGCATAAGAGCAACCGTAGAGATTGTTTTCCCCCTTTATTGATAGCAACTCGCCAAAAAAGCTAGACGGTCCAGAACTCCGTGGCCGATATAGGATGAAAGAGACATCCACGCGCAACACGGATTCAAAACTTCGCCGCGGTTCCGATTCTTGATTGGTATCCAAGCGTGCGAAGGCACAGAGCCGCAGCATTTCGGCGTGCCAAGGAAGCTTTGATAATGCCACGAGACCGGTGAAGCTTGCTTTCGACGAGTTGTGCCTTTTCCTGCGGCACTGCGCTTTCGTAAAAATTTCCACGTGTTCTTAACCGCAAGTCTCAACCCTTACATAGGGTCTTAAAGATCTTCGACGAATGACGGTGAATGAGGGCAAAACGTGTCGTCAGCATGCTGCCGCCAGCCTCTGTAACGCAAGCAAAACCGCAAATCGTCTACGAGCGAGTTGGCCGTCTGGTGGCTTCACTCGCGGGAGCGGGAAGCGCGATCCAGCAATTGTAATTGAGATTAGTGAACGCAAGCATTTATCATCAGCAACCATCTCCATTTGGATGGATGGATGGATGTTAATGGCTCTACCCTTTTGTAACAGGCGGTAGCTTGCGCCACCTAGCCTGTGTCTATGTCTCTCTGCCCACTTTCTCCTTGAGACGCGATCACGCAACGCATGCGCCCTTGCGACCAATTTGCGCAAGACGCGTCTGTCATTAAATTTCAAACGCTCTCTGTGGTTTGAATTGCTACATCTCTCAAATCTAGGCTCTCCAGACGCTGCCGTTGAAGGCAGGGACTTTCAGCTGTCATTATATTAACGGGTGTCGGTGTGGAACATTGGGGGTGGGCTACGCCAGCTTTCGTGACCACGTGCACGATCACGTCGGCGATTTCAGCATGGACCGAAAATCAGAGTGCAGGGCGGGCATCGGTTTTTCCTCAAACCCGGCCAATCTGGAAGAGATACCTTTCAAATGAACTGACAAGCATATTGCGAAGAAAGACCGAGTCATGCGAGGTGGTTTAAGTGGCACTCGCGCATCAACAATGAGAGAATATCACCAGGAAGATGAAAACAATTTGGAGAAAGTCACCCTAGCCCTCTTCATCTTCCATTGATGTTCCTCCATTTTTGTTTCGATTTCCCTATTACATTTTTCGTACATACTCCGATCTTACACAGGGGTTGCGCTAAATCGTAATACATTCGTTCTTTGCATTTGAAAACAGGCGTGTTGGTTAATAGATACAAAACTTGAAAGTATAAAACAGCGAGGGCGAGGACGGGAACAGGACATCGTTCAACCTAAAAGATGTTCTGTTCCCGCCCTTGTCCTCGCTGTTTTCTACTTTGAAGTTGTGTAATTTGTTCTTTTTTTTTTAATCTAGGGTTAAACTTGTAGAGGTAGTTGAACAAGAGGTGTGAGACAGCTGCGTATTCGACAGCCTCGCGTGTTTGTTTCTGCTGTTTTCTTTCATTTTCGATGGCTCCTCAGTTTTAGCAATAGGTATAGAATGACATTTACGGAGTAACTGCACTGAAAAAATGATATTGCTGGTGGGTTCCCGTTTCGCCGCTGCTTTTATCAGTTATTCTCCTTCTTTTGTTGAGTCGGATCAATTCTCTCGGCCAAAGGTGAGTTCGCTTATTTCCTAACTATAACTGGACGATTAGTTTATATTTACTGCAAACGGTCAAGAACGTGGGATCAGTACCTTGTATGGACGACGTGTACCTTAGAGCCGAAATACCGATGTAAATAGCATCATTGATAAGTTTCTATTGAGACGGGATTTGTTTCTCATGCATGGTGGCTTTCCGATTTTATCTCTAAATTTTCGTTTAGTAAATATACTTATGACTTGGAGACAATAGACTTTCGCGGAAAATCCCAGGAGACCTTGCAACGAGGGGAATGGTGGGGATGTTCGTATGTACGCTCGTGCCACTCGATCGAACGCTTCGTTTATTCATGGTAGAAGAACGATTCACTCTTTTTTATCGTTAGGAGCTCCGAACACAAGCAACAATTAAGCGAACGGAAAAGAAGGTCATCAAATACTCTGTTTCTCTTTCCTTGCACCTTCACTGCATTCTGAACTCACGAACTGTTAAACTAAAGGCCCGTTCACACAGTTGCGCTCGGAGCGACCACTACGCTTACGAACGAATGCCACCGCCGCCGGTTGGAACGACGAGTTACCATAGCAACGAAGCGCCGAACAGTGGTTTCGTTCGCGTTCGTTCGCAACGCAAAGGAGTTGAGCCAGGCTGAACTTTTTCGTTACGTTCGGGAAGGACCGCAACGACGGACCAATCACAGGTAGAGGAGAGCTCGATCGCGCGCGTTGCATGCCGGTCGTGCCGGGCTCCTTCTATCTGCAAACATGGCGTCGGTGGCGATCGTCAACGTGGACGGCGTGGTGGAAGCTCATCGTTCCGCGTAAAAGCGCTATCCTTGTCTGTGAATTTTCGTCGTGTGTCGTTATGATAACCCAGCACGTACTAGAATGGAAGATCCACCTACTCGTGCGACGATCCCGTGGCGGCACTCTCAAGACAGCAGAAATGCCCGTGCCGTCGTGTTTGTTTACTTCGACTACAGTGGTGCTTTATTGGCATTTGTGTCCTCGAAATCACCCGGATATATATATATTTTTTTTTGACGCATTCCATGCGTGCGCTCAAGTTCAAGGTATTACTGGTGGGTTCCGTATAAAAGACGCGAATTTTCACGCGTTTTCATCACCCGAGAAAGGTGATTAGTGTTAGCAATCCTGAACGTTCGCAACGTCTCGCTCGCAACGTCTATCTGATCACAAAATTATATTTCTACGTTGCTATATCACTGCTAAGATTACATCGTCTTTTATAATCGTAAAAAAGGCGTGTGGCGAGATTTGTACTGTTGGCAAAGTCGTATATTAAAGTCGTGATCGTGCAAGACGGCGTATTGCATCTTTTTTCTTTCTTGTAATGCACTATACCGTGCAATATATCCTGAAAGAAAAAAGTTTGTGGTCATAGAAGACGGTCTGTCCATTTTCTGTTACGCAAGAGAGTGGCAGCGCGTCCCCTTCTTTTTAGAGGCACCGCTGAAACAGCTGACGGCGGCGGAGAGGCGGTCGCCGTGCTGCCGACGCACTGCGCTTATTGCAGTGGTTGCAGGACAGTGTACGCGACGCGTGGCGCAGAGCGGTCGTTCCGGTCACAACGGACGCAGTCGCGGATAACGGGTTCGTTTCAGATTTCTGAACCAACCTTTACACAGCTATTGTATAGGCGCACAGCAGATCTTCGTGACTCTACGCCGTGGCCGAAACCTCCGGCTGCTAGGATGGTGGACCTCGCGTCGGGCACAAAAATCGTCCGCCATGTTTGTAAGCGTAGCTGAGTTGATTACTATTGGCTAGGAGCAAGAGCTGAAGCTCGTTTCTCATTGGCTGTTAAATCGTGTGGTTGCATGCGGTTGCATGTGCGTGTACACGTCGCGTACAGTTCTCGTTGAAGTCGCGGCGGTCGCATTCGTTCGTAAGCATACTGGTCTCTCCGAACGCAAATGTGTGAACGGGCCCTAACGCCAACTTCGGTTTCGCTATTGGATAATTTCACGTGCCGTGCATTTGAACGTGACAATCTATAAAGCAGACGCTGGGAAACCACATATATTCGAAAAAGATCTATTATAATAGCCAGCGTGGACATCCCCCAAAACCGTCTTGTTGTCATGGAGATCTAACAAAATAACTAGAAATGCATAAAATTAAGTTTCCCGATTTTAACTTTTATAATTTCATTGTTACTGCCATTCATCTACAAAATACTTGATTTCATGGTGGAATGTCATGTCCTTTTATCATAAAAAAATTTCGCAATTAAGCATCCTTTAAAAAACAATTGAGGCAATTGTTTTTTTTTTCATTTTATATTACACTGAAAATTAAAATATTAAAGAAATGGTCACGTTCAGACTGAAAAATCGTTACCTGAGACTCTAAACTTTCATTCACGTGCGTGGCGAAGTTAAACCGGCGCATTATGTTTACATCCAGCAGTGCTATTCGTCGATGATCGAAGAAAACCTTAAGTTGCAAATAAAAGTTTGGATCGTGCATGATCCAAACTGTTATTTGCAACTTTGATAGAGTTTTTTTTTAATATTTTGTCAGCTTTTTTATTGAATGATTTAAATGTGTTTTAAAAAAAAATGTTGTGCATCTTCGCCCTACTTCTAAAAGTGAAAAATTAAAAATTAAATAAGACGGCTTTAATATGCAAACAATAGTGAGTGTGGCTGTTCCTTCCGAAACACCTCATTAATTGTGTTGACCAGTAACTCCGGTGCACCTGTTCTACCAAATGGCAATTTCGTAGCTCAATTTCACTTATTGGTCGGCTTCCGTGATTGAAACATTACAAGTAAGCACAAAAAAATAATATTTCATTTATATCAAAACTTTGTTTATTGAATTTTAAACCACAGTTAAATTCGTCACTAAATAGCGCAAAAACAAAAGCACGAAAAATCAAATATATATTTTGAAATTTTTTAATGCACTTCTTCGCGTTTTTGTAATAACGTTCTATCTTAAAATAAAACATCAACATTAATTTTAATGCATGGCTGTTTCCGGTGCAGACGTTAACAACCCGAGTTTTTAGAGTCATTCGTAAGCAACCCTTTTCATTGCACCGTCACCACTACTTATAAGATTTATGCTTTAAGCAGCCGTGCAACTATGTTTCGCTTTCAATAAATACTAAGTAAATTACTCGTTAATGTTTATAGCCTTGGAAGCGCTATATAGATATTTCTTTCTGTTGATGCGATGACGGTCGCAAAAGCACTTAGAAACAAAAACGAGCAGCGTTCACCCCGTCAACTCTCGGGCGGAACAGAGGACCACGCCAAATTACGTTACTTTCAACCAATATATGTAGGCATCAATTAGTGCAATAGAATGCAAATGAAATGAAACGACTGATTAAAACGTCGAATTGCCACAGTGGCGAAAAACATAATCAGCCGCGCTCAAAGCACCATAGGCAAAAGGCATAATGCCTATTGCTTTTAGTATGACAAATATTACGAAAAAACGGTTAAAGTACAGGCGAGCTGGTGGATATTTATCATGATGGAACTTAACCCGAGACTGGGGTAGAAACAGAAACTTAAAAGTAGAAGGGACAGAGACAAGTGAAGATGAGAGCGTCTCAAAAAGGCGTTCTCTACTTCACTTGTCTCTGTCCCTTCTACTTTTAAGTTTCTGTTTCCACCCCAGTCTCGTGTTAAGTTCCATCATGGTAAATATTACGACCTGTTCATGAAGTTATATATTAAAAAAGTTATTTTGCAACTGTTGGCAATATTTTCCGTAGACACAGTATTGGGGAATTTTTCTATTGAACTTTCGAGGAGAGTAAGAGTGTCTATGCAGAGTTTAAGTAGAATGCAGAGATGTGGCACGGGTGATATTTGTGTGACCAAAGCTGGTATTCACTCTCTGTGTCTTCTAGTTCGAATTACGTTGAATTTGGTTAAGACCCTCATCAAAAGATAATTTTTGTTTCTGCGTTGTGCCAGATATTTTATGTCCTGTTCGCCTGTTTTGTTTGTTATATTGTTCTTTAATATATATATATATATATATATATATATATATATATATATATATATATATATATATATATATATATATATATATATATATATATATATATGCGTGCAATTATTTGCTCTCCCGTTTGTTTCTGCCAATAGTTTAAAAAATTCACACCAGTCGGAAATTTAGAAAGGAAGGATCATTTTTCGTGAAGCTCGCCACGGCGGACATCTGGGATTGTAAATCCCCACTAATTAGCAAAACAAATACCAATAAATTATTTCTTATATTTTGAATTAGTGAAAATAAACATATGATTCCAAATATAAAATTGTCCAGCCTCATTGCAAACCCCGAAAAAAAGTCAGTTTTAGGAAAACATAAAGAACGCGTGAAGCAAAGGTGCGCTAAATTTTACACCCGTGCAGCAGGCGGAAGGCTCAGAAAACGAAACCTCATGTGATTTTCTCATCATCCGCGGTTTGGCATCGAGCACACTAAATTCATGGCAGACTCTTGCTCATAAATATTCCGACCATAACTATAAATATTTATTCTGACTACTCCCCATTTGCTAATTTAACAGGATTTCGCCAATCAGCTAACCTTGACACACTTTCTCAACACCGCAGGATGTCTCGTCTCTTCCTCCTCCATTGGATCTTTTATCGGAACAATCATCTCAGACATTGTTTGCTATTGCCCCCTCACCGTATTTTTTCTCGTTTCGACCCTTCTTGTAAACTCCATCTGATTCCAACATCAACCGTCCATTATCAGATGTCAACTTCACCACTGGCCATTGATGGCTGGAACGCACTACCTAACCCAATTGTTTCCATAAATGACAATATTGAATTTTCTGCAGTCACTAGCCTATGTCTTTCTAACCTTTAACCAAACATGGGCAAGTTACTTCCAAAATGTAATTTATTTACAATAACAATTACTTTGCTCCAAGTGTGGTTTAACTACAACTTCAATTACTACTATGTGAAAAGTAATTTACTACAATTACAAAGTATTTTTAAAAGTAATCTAATTATATTACAATTACTTATTTCTGAGAGCGACCCGCTTAGGCCATTAACTTTAAACGAGTTGTATAGATTGCCTACACATTCGTTCATTCTTGCCCCAATGTGTGAGGAGGCTGAAGCATCGCTGCATAACTTTCCTTTTAAGAATTTTGTCAAATTCATGATAGAACTTGACAGTTTGGGTCAGTGAGGTACTACGTTCTTATATTTTTAATAAATAATTATATATTAGTTCATACGCTGGAAGACGCCAGATCGCTAAAGAAAAAAAAATGGGTTAACAGACTTTTGTTAGCCAGGCAAGTAAAAATGCGACAATTAGTCATATATGAATATTTTACTAGTGTTAATATAAAACTAAAATATATACATGCTAATATGATCACGCATGCAATCATCATGTTATTATAAATTATTCACAATTAGTTGTAATTATAATGGCTCATAAATATACAAGAGCCGAATCGGGGCTCCAGAATAATTGGTGATAATATTCACAGGTGCGAGGTCACTCTCCAAAATGCTTATGCAAATAATGTCCGAAGTAAAGCCAACAGGAAATAAACCTGAAAATATTACAAGTGTACAAATATGCGACAGTACTCAGTAAGAAACGTAAAACACTGGGAAAAAAACAAAACTACATAGTAAATTAAAATTCCCAACCTCGCCCGAAAGCTGAAGCTCAACTTTTCTTTCAATATTTGGGCATTTTTAAGTAATTGTTTTCTGCGCGCACCGCAGACGGCGCTACACGACGCCGTTTAGGTAGGCTCCAAAGAGGATTGCTTCTCAACCCGCAGTGTAAGCAACAAAACAAGAAACAACGCGACACTATTTTGTTGTTCGTGCGTGTGCGTGTGTGTCTTGTGTGTGAGTGTGTCACCGAGCGCTACGCCGCTTATGCGAGCGCTGAGGCTTTCAAAAAGGTTCTGTCGACGCCGCAAAGTCTTGCAAAGGTAATTGATTGTAATTGTTCCTGAAATTTTGCAATCACTGACGCTAGAAAGTAATTAAATTACAGTTACAATTTCTTTTAGCCGAAAGTAATTAATTTGGATTACAAATTTCCAGAATAAGTAATAAATTACAGTAATTGAATTATTGTAATTGAATTATTACCCAACTATGCATGTAACTAGATTGTAGCGTGTTCTTTTATTAAATAAAAAAATAAATGATGATGAGGGTGATAACTAGAACTGTATTGTACTCTACGATTTTACAAAAAGGACCGTCAACATTTTGAAGTTTCTTGAACCTCTTCATAGTGTATCACATAGCGTCTTCAGCATCCACGTACCATGACTGAGTAAACTAGAATAAAAAATATGTTTATATATTCTGACTCTTCAAAGATTCCCACAACCATAAAATTTAATTCTGCAAAAATATATCTCAGCATCTAAAATAATTTGGATTTTTAGTAAACAAAAGTGACATCGATACACAACCTACACAAGTGGACTTTCTATACATTTTCATAACGAAAACGACGGCGTTATGAATGAACGAAACAGGCATAAAAAGGGAACATTAGATCACTTACAGAGTTACAAATTCAAAAACATATAAAAATAAAAAGAAAACGCCTTGCTTTATAACAACCTTGATAGTTGTGTACTACTGGTGAATTCGCTTAACTTTTAGCTTGCTATATTATCATTATCCGTATAGAATATACTAATGTAAATACAGAAATATGGTATTTAGACTATTGTTAATGTAAACGCGTGGCGATCAAGAGTTGTTCGTTTGACGGCTGGCAGGCAGGTAATTCAAACCCCCCTCTCTCACAAAAGATGTTGCCTATACCTACCACCAGTCTTGTACACGTTACTAAACAAAAGTAATCGATTAGAATTACTATTACTCTTGGCTAAGAAGTATTCGATTAGATTACTTGATTACTCGACGGCAAAAGTAATTGGACATTACTTAAAGAAGTAATCGTTACTTTTCCGATTACTTTGTTGTGTGAAGACACATCTTTAGCGCTCATAACAATGAACTACTTCCAACCTATATTTCACATTTGCACAAGTATTGAAGAAGAAAAACTGGCTCCCTCTTCGTGGTCGTTGCACCTTCACAATGCGGACACAAGCACAGAGTTCGTTTGAAGACGTTTAATAATTTGGGCGTTCGCCAGTGTGTGTGTGTGTGTGGGGGGGGGGAGGGGGAGCGGAGGGGGTTCTAGATCTTGTTAAGCTTGAGCAAGGGTTGTCGCTCAAAGTTGGCGTCGCTCATTTTATTATTCACATGTGGATGAGCTCGCATGTTATACGAAAGAGCAGCAGCTTCAGGATTTGGAACGGATCATGTTTAGTATCCATTAGCGAAAGAGATCGCCCCGACCACTTCTCAACTCGAAACCTTGCTTGTCACAAAGACCACGTAGGGGAAATGGGGAAATATTTCAACTGCCTTTGTTATATTTTGCATTCGCTTTAGGCATTCTTCGGTTCTGGCTCTCCTACGGGCTGCGAGTAGGTACCCTAAGCAGGATTTTTTAAATTTTTTATTTCTGTGTGTGTGCGTGAAAGGCTAGTTTGAACGAAGGACTCACAAAGCTACATTCTGCTTCCTCAAACTTCGCCCTGAATGGCCTTCGTCAGGCACTGTGGCTTTCCTGGGGCTTCCCACTCCCAGTCCAAGCTCGAAAAACAAAAAAAACGGACTTTCCACCTAAACTGTACATAGAAAGAGATGGACCTCGTTTCCTACAGCTCCGAAAAAATCTTTATTTTTTCCGTTCGAAAAAAAAAAAAGAAGCAAATTTTATTTTTGTCATTGAATAAAAACAGGCGTGTGCCCGGGGGGGGGGGGGGATTCCGTGGACAAATTGTAACGGTTACAAGTAATTTTATTACTTCAAAAAGTAATCAGATTACTCTTGTGATTAGTGCCTAATAAAAGTAATCAACTGATTACAAAATTACTCCAAACAGTAATCGATTACAAGTAATTTGATTACTTGTAATGCGTATGGTACAAGTCTGCCTACCACAATATATCATCTCCAAATAAGTACTGTTCAACACAAAACGAAATTTCGGTAGTGTTTATGATGATGATGAATCATTAGTAACGCGAGGAACAAGCAAGCATCATACCGTATTTCGGTGCTATCTATATTCAGAAGTGCAAGAACATGACCTAGAAATCAGGTTTTCGCATATGCTAGAGCAGATGTTGTTTATTTTATTCTAGTAATTCTAAATCATCGAGGGGCCTAAGTATAATTTATTTCCATCTAGATATATTAAATATCTTGGCGGCGCATTAAAGGAAACTGGTGTTCAAGATGTCTTCCAAGTCAACATTTTCCCTATACGTCATCACCAAGTAAACGTACTATCATAATCATACAAAGAACAAAGAGACGTCCGATTTAATAGTACCTTTTAGTAAAAAGAAATGTCCAAGACTATAAGTTAAAAAGAAAAGGACAGCAGGCACGAGCATATTTTCAGAAAAAAACGTTTTTGTTTTGTCATTGACCCTAACATATTAGACAATTTATAGCGATACCCATGAAACACTTGTTCTTGACAAGGGCTTCAGCCAGTGCAGGGATAATGCCCTTTTCTGAAAGCTGTTAGAGTTGAAAAACACTGAGAAATCCAGCGCGCCTATTTTCTGGAAAAGAATTTTGGGAGAGGCAATCGCTAAAATTTCTGGAGGGTGCTGAGAGAATCACGAGGCTGATAATTTGTGAAGAACTAAAACTCATTTTGGGCTCTAACATTGGGCACGACAGAATACATAAAAGGCTACGCTCATTGTCACATCGTAGAATGTTTTTTTAGCTGTAGACATGAGGGTGCAGGATTTGTTTCTTGTTTGTCTGTATCTAAATTTTTTCTACAATTGTGCTTACTTGCTGGAAAACTGTAGGGGGGAGGGGGCAACCTCAGTTTGGCAGAAATGTTTTTTTTTTTTTTTTGCTATCTACCCTTTCGCCCGCAAAAATAAAAATAAGCTTTAACTGAATACAATTGAAGATATTTGCTGCTTCAGCTTTGTCATTCGAGGAGCCTCTTCTGTAGGTTGCAGAGATTAGCCCTGCCAAGTGACTCGCGAGGAAGTAGACGCACTGGATTTATACAAGTGTTCCTCAGACTCTAGCAGCCTTTCTCGTGGAGCGGGTTTTGCGAGCGCAATAAGGCTTGCTTCAATGACATGTGGTGTAACAAAGAAAAAAAGTTCCGAGGCGTTCTTTAATGTCTCGCTTGCTTGCACTGTATAGAAACATAATAATAAATGACACTTCCACGTTTTTATTTCGTGCTTCGCCTTTTTCGGTTGCATTCGTGGTTATAACGCCGACCTAGAACAGGAGTAAAGCTGAAGAGTTTCACATTTAGTTTCGTAGGATATAGCTACAGGTGACACAGCGGAACTTTCGTGAAACCCGTATGTCATTGGAGCTTTTTGTAGGTTTCTGGCTCCTCCTGGATTGTAAGGATGCGCTGAAGCGTCGGACATTTGGTTCCGTAAACAAGAGTAGCCCAAACGATTCAGGCCGGCGTCCCCTAAGAGTCGTCATTCGACGACCACCCCTCCTTTCACTCCTCCCTTTAGTCCGCTCCCCCGGGGTCGCGACCCCGCCTTTGCCCACGTCCTCCGTAGACAGTGGTTAAAGGTGCAACGGCAGTTGGATAACACGTGTCGATGAAACAGCTGCGCTTTGGAAAATTCCGTTTTTTTTTTTTGGTTGCTATATTTGCTAAATTTTTACCTCAAACTGGTTTGTAATTTAGGGAGTTACTTTGAACTAGAGACTCAGCTGGCTCTTGCGCTTTCGTATCACCGCTACATTGTGCAGTTCTTCGTCCCGTCTTCTCGGGTCGGTTCTTGTCAATATCGCGCTGTCGATTGTTTAGCGATTGGTTAAACCTGAGTTCACTTCTTATTTCAGCGATAACTATTATGGGCTCTTCGCACCACTAGAAATGACGTCCGTTGTCGATGTTGTAGCTTTTAATGTTGTCGTTGGCGTGGTATAGGGCTTGGCGCGTCCATTCTCGTTGTTGCCAAATCTGTCAAAAAGATGGATTGTCGCCCGCGGGAACCGAACCTGGATCTGCTCATGCGAAGCGGAGCCGTTACCAATGAGCTATACCGCATTTTTGACAGCAGCCAATCTAATATAGTTTTTTTTTTATGCTCCGTTCACCCTTAAAGAGGCACTGTAAAGGAACGAAGGAAAGAAAATTCTGCTTTGAAGGGAGTGCCTATGTCAAACACGAGCGTTCAGTGACGACATAGGTCTAGAGCGTCGGATAATGACAACATAAAATTCCAGAGGTGAGTCTGGTTGAATAGGTGTAAGTGACCCCTTATGATCCTTTCAAGCGAGCGATTCGTTGCTTGGAACACCTATACATCGGTGGGGCGTTCGCACCTTGATAGCTGGATATTAATTCCAACAATTAGGAACATCCAGCCTAGTTGTTGCACGCTTTTGTCGTTTCGGTTCTTTATTGGTTCAGACCAAGGACGTCATTAACAATAAAAAATGTGCTCAAATTTCTAAACATCTTTCACCTGTTATGTACTTGATATTATTTTTACTGTGTTGCTAGAGTACCACTCACTAGTTTGAGCGAACGCGATGCAAAATTGCTTACAACTAAAATTTTAATACACTGTACGTATCTACAAAAAGTACTGACAACCTTTCGGAGTTACTTGAATCTCTTCATAGTGTATCTTTATAACTGCGTAATTCCTATTCTTATATGGCATCTTCAACATTCACACACCATAAAATGAAAGCAAGGGTGCAAGCGAGCTGGTTGAGTGCGCAAGCTCGCCTGCTTCTGCAGGGGATATAGTGGGTAGGCCTCAAGGCAGCTTGCTTTGAAGTCTACCCACTATCCTTCAATCAGAGCCAACGGCGTTCTGACGAGACCACAGTACCTGCAATAGAATCAGACAAACTTGCGCTCCGCAAGGAAATTATTTTAACCCTAGAGAGTGGGGACAAGAGGGAGAGCAGAACACAAAACTAAAAAAAAAAAAATGGATATTTGTGTTTCGCTGTCCTCCTTGTCCCCCCTCTCTAGGGTTCAAATAATTTCCACACACCGTATATGAGTAAAGTAGAATTAGGGTAGTATTTTAAATTAATTTGTTCAGACTCCTCCATAGTTCTTACCACTATTAAATTGTATTCTACAAAAATATAGCTCACCATATAAATAAAAATGTTTTTTTTTATCAAACGAAAGAATTATCAATATAGAACTCATACAAACGGATACTCTAATTTTTTTCATAAGGAAAAAGACGGCATTATTCATGAAGTAAACGGGCATATAAAGAGAAATGTTTGGATCACTTGCTGAATTATACATACACATAAAAGGTATAGAAAAACGCCTTGCTTTGTTACCAAATTGATAGTCGTGTAATACTGGTGAATTTACTTAAATTTAGTTCGCAATATTATCATTATCCTGATAAAGTGTGATAATGCCAATAGAGTAATGTGGTATTTCAACTATTGTAAACGTCTACGCGTGGCGATCAATAGTTGTTGACTTGTTGCCCGGCAAGAAACTATTTTCTGAAGCATGGGAACAGACCAAACCCTCCCCTCTCCCGCACGCAAGATTTCTTTCAGACACCTAAAAAAATACCATCTCCAAATAGGCATTGTTCAATATGAAACATAACAAAATCTCTTGTGTGTGTGTGATTAATACATTGTGATATTAGCAACGCGAAGGACAAGCGAGCCTCACACCGCATTTCGGTCCTATCTGAATTCAGAAGCGCAACGAAGTGGTGCCCTTTACAAATCGGTTTGCTATTATTACTGCTAACACCAAACACAAACCGCTTCGCGCCGAAGTATCATTCACTTTGATACTTCTCTAGAAGCTAGTATTTTATGGCATATTGTTCGTTGGGCTTTAGTTAATACAAATTACCAGTTCTAGATATTAAGACGTCCTAGTTACTTCATAGCAAAAGAGGAACACGTGCATTATCTCTTGTTAGGGCGGAGAGGCATTTTCCTGTCTTCGCTACTTCTATAAAATTTACCGATGGACATAGTTAATTGCGAGGAGATTCCCAACGTTACTATTATTGCTATTTTTTGTTTGATACATTTCATACTGCCCGCCATCGACTCGCCAAGGCAGGAGTGGGTACATATCAGGAAAACACTTATTTACGCCAATGCGGACGTACAAACTAGGACATCAAATTTGAGGCAAGCTTTTCTACAGACAAAGATATACTTCCGCTATTTA